>NW_026652287.1:46359541-46443604 GCF_009828535.3 Hylobates moloch | reverse complement strand
AGAAGAAGAAGAAGAAGAAGAAGAAGAAGAAGAAGAAGAAGAAGAAGCAGCAGCACAATGATAAATAAGTAAAATGTGGAGCATGTGAAAACAAAACAAAAAAAAGTTGATCCATTATGAATGGAAGCTGCCATTGTAACTGCTTTTTTAGGAAAACCAGATCCCATTTAGATGATTTTGTTTATTTGTTTTTAGAGGCAGGTTCTTGCTCTGTCACTCAGGCTGGAGTGCAGTGATATGATCATAGCTCTCTGCAGCCTGGAGCTCCTGGGCTCAAGCGATCCTCCCAAGTTAGCCTCCCAAGTAGCTGGGGCTACAGGCACCACCACACCCAGCTAATTTGTTGTTGTTGTTGATGTTGTTGTTGAGATGGGGTCTGGCTATGTTGCCCAGGCTGGTCTCAAACTCCTGGCCTCAAGTGATCCTCCTGCCCTGGCTTCCCAAAGTGCTGGGATTACAGGCATGATTTTTTATTAATTTATTTGCAGCTGACAAATGGTAATTGTGTATGTTTATGGGGTACAGTGTGATGTTTTAATCTATGTATACATCATAGAATGATTCAATCATGCTAATTAACACATCCATCGCCTCACCACCTCACCATTTTTTGTGTGGGGGGAAGGCATTAAAAATCTCTTAGCAATTTTGAAATACACAACACATTACTATTTATTAGTAATGCAATATAAATACACAATAATGTATTAATGCATCACTAAATGCGATGCAATGCAATGCAATAGATCGCTAAAACTTACTCCTCCAGTCTAACTGCAACTTATACCCTTTGATCAACATCTTCTCTTTCTCAATCCCTCCTCCTCCCCTGCAGCCTCCAGGAACCACCTTCCTGCTCTTTCTATGAGATCAATTTTTTTTAGTTTTAAGCTCCCACATGTGAGATCATACTGTAACTGTCTTTCTGTGCCAGCTTATTTTACTCAGTTTAATGTCCTCCAGTTCTATCCATGTTGTCACACATTACAGAATTTCCTTCTTTTAGGACTGTATAATATTCTATTTGTATATATACCACATTTTCTTTATCCATTCATCCATTGTAGGACACTTAGTTTGCTTCCATATTTTGGCTATTGTGAATAATGCTGAAGTGAACGTGGGAGTGCAGATGTTCTGAAAAGACTTAAATGTCAGACCTGAAATGGTAAAGATGCTCTAAGAAAACATAGGGAGAAAGCTCCATGGCATTGGTCTCAGGAATGATTTTTTGGACAGGACCTCAAAAGCACAGGCAACAAAAGCAAAAGTGGACGAATGGGATCATATCAAACTAAAAAGTTTGTGCACAGCAAAGGAAGCATTCAGCAGAGGAAAGAGACAACCTAAGGAATGTGAGAAAATGTTTGCAAACAATACGTCTGATAAGGAGCTAATATCCAAAATTGTAAGGAACTCAAACAACTCAACAGCAAGAAAACAAATAACCCAATTAAAAATGGGCAAAGACAGCTACTCGGGAGGCTAAGATGTGAGGATCCCTTGAGCCCGGGAGGAGGAGGTTGCAGTGAGCTGACATTGCATCACTGCACTCCACCCTGGGTGACAGAATGAGACCGAGACCCTGTCTCGAAATAAAAAATAAAAATGTGCAAAGGATCTGAACATACACATCCCAAAAGAAAAGACATACAAGTGGCCAACAGGTATATGAATAAATGCTGAACATCACTCATCATCAGGGAAATGCAAATCAAAACCACCATCAGCTATCACCTCACACCTGTTAGAGTAGCTATTATCTTTTTGTTTGTTTGTTTGTTTTTTGTTTTGTTTTTGAGAGGGAGTCTCACTCTGTTGCCCAAGCTGGAGCGCAGTGGCATGATCTCAGCTCACTGCAACCTCTGCCTCCTGGGTTCAAGGGATTCTCCTGTCTCAGCCTCCTGAGTAACTGAAATTACAGGCACACGCCACCATGCCCAGCTAACTTTTGTATTTTAGTGGAGACGGGGTTTCACTATGTTGGTCAGGCTGGTCTTGAATTCCTGACCTCGAATGATCTGCCCTTCTTGGCCTCCCAAAGTGCTGGGATTACAGGTGTGAGATACTGTGCCCAGCCTAGAGTAGCTATTATCAAAAAGACAAATGAGATTTGTTGAAGTTCTAACCCCTGGTACCTGCAAATGTGGCCTTACATGAAAATAGGGTCTTTGCAGGTGATAATCAAGTTAAGATGAGATCAAACTTAATTAGAGTGGGTCCTAAATCCAACGACTGCTGTCTTTATAAGAGGAGAAGTAGGCTGACCAACATGGTGAAACCCCATCTCTACTAAAAATACAAAAATTAGCTGGGTGCAGTAGTGCACACCTGTAGTCCCAGCTACTCAGGAGGCTAAGGCAGGAGAATCACTTAAACCCAGGAGGTGGAGGTTGCAGTGAGCAGACGTCATGCCACTGCACTCCAGCTGGGTGACAGAGTGAGACTCCATCTCACAAAAAAAAAAAAAAAAAGATAAATCATAACAAGTGCTGGCAAGGATGTGGGGAAAAGGGGATCCATTTATGTGGTTTTAATAATACAGGCTCTATATAGGTGGTATTGAGTTCCCAGAGTTGCCATTACAAACTGTTACAAACCCAGTGGCTTAAAACAACAGAAATTTCTTCTCTCACAGTTCTGGAGGCCAGAAGTCCAAACTGAAATCAAGGTGTCAGCAGAGCCACCACTTTCCCTCAGAAAGTTTTAGGGGAGAATCTGTTCCATGGTATTTTCTTAGTTTCTGGTGCTGCCAGCAATCCTTGGTATTCCTCAGTTCATAGATGCATAATTCCAGTCTCTGCCTCTGTTGTCATATGGTCTTCTTTCTGTGTTTCTCTATGCCATTTCTTTTTTTTTTTTTTTTTTTTCTGAGACAAGTCTCACTCCATCACCCAGGCTGGAGTGCAATGGCACGATCACAGCTCACTACAACTTCAACCTCACGGGCTCATGCAGTCCTCCCACCTCAGCCTCCCGAGTAGCTGGGATTACAGGTGTGCGCCACCATGCCCGGCTAATTTTTGAATTTTTAGTAGATACGGGGTTTCACCATGTTGGCCAGGCTGGTCTCGAACTCCTGACCTCATGATCCGCCCATCTCAGCCTCCCAAAGTGCTGGGATTACAGGCATGAGCCCACCGCACCTGGCCCTAATTACTTTATTTTTTTGTAAATTTTTTTTTGTAAATTTCATGTAGCCTGAGTGTACAGTGTTTATAATATATACAGGAGTGTACAATAATATCCTAGGCCTTCGCATTCACTCACCACTCACTCACTCCCTCACCAAGAGCAACTTCCAGTCCTGCAAGCTCCATTCATGCTAAGTACCCTATGCAGCTGAACCACCTTTTCTCTTTTATATTGTGTTTTTACTGTACCTTTTCTATGTTTAGATATGTTCAGACACACAAATACTATGATGTTACAGTTGCCTACAGTATTAAGTACAGTAACATGCTGGGCAGGTTTGTAGCTGAGGAGCTACAAACCATGTAGCCTGGGTGTGGAGTAGGCTACAACATCTAGGTGTATGTAAGTTCACTTTAAGATGCTCACACAAGGACAAAATTGCCTAACAATGCTTTTCTCAGAACATGTCTCCCTCATTAAGCCACACATGGCTGTATTACAATTTATATATAATTTTAAGGGTATATAAATTGCCAGAAATCACCAGATGAATCCTTGGAGGTGACATACCCCTTCCCCCACCATAGAACGTTGCAGACTGGCCCGGAAGCCCAGTATCTCATGCCTGTAATGCCAGCATTTTGGGAAGCTGCAGCGGGCAGATCACTTGAGGTTAGGAGTTCAAGACCAGCCTGGCCAACATGGCAAAACACCATCTTTACTAAAAATACAAAAATTAGTCGGGTGTGGTGGTGGGCACCTGTAGTTCCAGCTACTTGGGAGGCTGAGGCAGGAGAGTCACTTGAACTCGGGAGGCGGAAGTTGCAATGAGCCAAGATCGTGCCACTGCACTCCAGCCTGGGTGACAGAATGAGACTCTATCTCAAAAAAGAAAAGAAAAAAAAAAAAAGGAAAAGAACATTTCAGACTGGTACCAGTTACACTGGCTCTTGATCCCTTGAATGTGGCTGACCCTGAACTAGGATGTACTTCATAATAACACGTCAGGCTGGGAATACTTAGTACAAAAGAAAGAGTATAAAATATCTTTTGAATCTATCTTGATATTGATTCCATGTTGAAATGGTAATATTTTGGATGTATTGGGTTGAATAAAACATCTCATGAAAATGATTTTTAAAAATCTAGAAATTGTCTGCAATTATAATTCCAGACCACAGAGAAAAACGGGAGACAGGAATGTCTAGAAAAAGGGAAAGTGGGTCAAAGTGTGTATGAAATTCAACTAATAGAAGTGACAGTACCTAGCATGGGGTCCAGCACTTCGTAGGTATTCAATTAATATTCATTTCCCTCTCCCTTCCCAGTGAAGGGTATCCCTGTTGTGGGGATGTGTCTCCAGGCTGGGTGATCAGGAAAGACTTTCTCAATGGCTGGCACGTGAACCTAGTCATGATTTCAGCTCTTGAGGTTGTACTAGAAGATTTATATCCAATAATCATAAGGTACCACTTAGCATCATGCTAAATTGTATTAATTCATTTATGCCTTTGGATGGCCCTTTGAGGTAGGAAGTGTGGTTGTCTCCAGTTTACCAAGGTGGCTTGCCCAAGGTCATCTGCTGGTTGGTGATTAAGCCAGGTTTTCAGTGTGGCTCTAGCAGGAGTGGGGGCTAGGGACCTTCTGCCTGCTGTGGTTTCTCTCTCTCTCTCTCTGTCAATCTGTGGAACATCCCCCCTGACCCCAAGGTCCCAAGGGTCTTATTTCTTTTGGCCAAGCCCTTTGGAGACCTGCATATCTGGACACATCTTTGAGGGTTTCAGGGACTAGGGCCAGTAATGCTGGGCAGGGTCATGAGGAGCTGCCCCTGGGGTCGAGAAGGTGGTGGACATGAGGGGAAGGGTCTTTGCAGAAAGGAGAGGCGTCCCTGTAAGGAGGTCACAGCCACCGGGCCTGGCCAACTGCAGCTGAGTGGAATGTGCCCCTGCCCCATGACCATATGCCCCAGGTGTGCAATGTGGTGGTCCAGAGCACACACTCTGAACCATCTTGACACATCTTCACCGGTTACTAGACCCCTCTCAGCCTGTTTCCTTGGCTGTAAAATGGGAATAACGCCGGTCCCTACTTCCTAGGGCTCTGAGGAGGAGTAAGTAGCTTGTCGTGTAAAACATGTTCCCTGCAGTGCCTGGTGCCTGCTAAATGTTCCATAAACGTCAGCTGTTATTTTCATTCAGGGGAAGCTGAAATCCATATTTTCATGGAAAATCTCCCAGTTTTTAAATGTGGACCAATAATTTCAGCTTTCACAAACCCAGTATGAGTCGGTATGGCCCCTAGGGTGCCAACTCAAAATCTCTGTTGAGAATTTTGCTGATAGGAAGTGGCCTCCTTGGAGGTATTTGCTGTGTCCTGTGTCTGGCAAGTGGGGTGGTTTTGATAAACATGCTGGACAGATGAATGAGTGAATGGATAAATGGAGAAATGAATGGAGAAACAAATGAGCAAATGAATAATGAATGGATACATGAATGGATGAGCAAATGAATGATGTATACACAAAGGAATGGATAAATGATGAATGTGCTAATGAATTTAAGAATGATGAAAGAAAGAATGAATAAATGAACAAATGGATGGATGAGAGAATGAATGAATGTACTAATGAATCAATGAAGAACCATTTAAAAATGAACGCAACTGAGTGTTTATAAGAAAAGGTATCTTAAGGCTGGGCATGGTAGTTCATGCTGTAATCCCAATGCTTAGGGAGGCTGAGGCGGGAGGATCGCTTGAACCCAGGAGTTCAAAACCAGCCTGGGCAACATAGGGAGACCTCATTGCTACCAAAAACAAAATTGTTTTAATCAAGCGGGCATGGTGGTACATGCCTGTAGTCACAGCTACTTGGGAGGTTGAGGTGGGAAGATCGCTTGAACCCAGGAGTTCAAGGCTGCAGTGAGCTATGATCAAGCTACTGCATTCCAGCCTGGGCAACAAAGCAAGATCCTGTCTCCAAACAAACAAACAAACAAAAAGATGTATTTTAGAAGGTAAATTCAATCTGTCCAAAACTGAGCTCTGACCTTCCCCTAAACCTTTGCCTATTCAGTAGATGAGAGCTCCATCCCTTAAGGGGTTCACCAATTCATCCATTCCTTTGTGTGTACATCATTCAGCTCATCCCTCTCTCTTACATCCACACCGTTCCATCAGCAAATGTTGAATCTATCTTAAATGATTCATCCCAAATCCTCCCTGCTTAACTACCACCCAACTCCAGCCCCCATCCATCATCATCATCACTTATCTAGATGGGTTCAGTCACCTCCAGCCTGGTCTCCCAGCTCCTGTCCTCACCTCTCCCTGTCTACTCTCCTCCACGGCAGCCAGAGGGTGCCTGTGAACACCCAAGTCAGGTTCTATCTTTCCTCTACTCAGAACCCTCCACGGCTCCCACCTCACTCAGGGTAAAAGCCAAAGTCCTCCTTGTGGTCCACCAGGCCCTGCATGATCTGCCAATCACCTCCCTGCCTTCACCTCCTTCCTCTTTTCCCCTCAACCACTCCACTCCAGCCACACTGACTTCCTTGTGCTGTTCCCCAAAAATGTCGGGCAGGCACATTCATGCTTCAGGACCTTAAATTTGCTGTTTCCTCTACCTAAGATACTAAAGTGACAAGTCAACACACTCACATTGACCACGCAATTTAATGCTGCAGCCTACCCTGTGGACTCTCCTAGGGCTCCCAGTCCCTCTGTGATGCTTTACTTTTTATCTTTTAAAAAATTGTTATTTAAAAAAACTTGTCTCGCTATGTTGCCCAGGCTGGTGTCAAACTCCTGGCCTCAAACAGTCCTCCCACTCCAGCTTCCCAAAGTACTGGGATTACAGGTATGTGCCACTGCACCCAGCCCAACTTTTTTTTTTCCATAGCGCTTTTCATTTTCCATCCCACTGTTAATTTACTTATTATGTCCATTGTCTGTCTCCTCCCCTTAAAGGGTCAGACCCCAGAAGTCCAGGCTTTGTTGCCTAATGTATCCTGAGCCCCTGGAACAGAGCCTGGCATAAAATAGGTACTCAATAAATGCATAAGAGCAAAACTACATGCAGGCAGAGGGCACACCCAGCTCATTCCTCAGTGATCACTTCTAAAGTGAAATGTCCATGGAAAACTAGAGTCTTATCCATATCTCTTTCTGGAGGCCTTCCAAGCATGCTCCATGCAGCTCTGTTGCCTCCCCTGCATAGGGAATGGAGGCTCTGCTTTATCCTGCCCTGTGATGTGACTCCCAGAGGCATCAGATGTGGCTGGGAGTGGGAGACATGGAAAATTGGCTCCTGCAACAGAGAGCTATCAGCCTCCCCATCAACATCCTGCTTTCTAATTGGTTACTTCTAATTCTGTTATTTTCAGGGACACTGTCTTCTCATAAGCTCCATCTATGCAAAACTAAGCCTATGGGTCATGATGGTTCCCTCAGGCCAGAGGCTTGCTGGAGAGACTAATGGATCCCCTGGCTAAAATCCGTGCTTGGGCTGCACATTGGTTAATTTCTTCCTCAGGCACAGCCTGAGCCTGACATTCTCCATCTTTTCCCTGGCAGGTTCTCCCTTCGCCCGAGCCAGCATTAAAAGTGCCAAGCTGGAGAACTCAACCTTTTTTCACAAAAAGGAGAGGAGGATGCGTTTCTACATCCGCCGCATGGTCAAAACTCAGGCCTTCTACTGGACTGTACTCAGTTTGGTAGCTCTCAACACGCTGTGTGTTGCTATTGTTCACTACAACCAGCCCGAGTGGCTCTCCGACTTCCTTTGTGAGTATCACCCAGCCCCACCCCTGCCAACTGCCTGATCCCTCCCTCACGCCCTTTTTCCACTTCTCTTTCTCTGATAGTATGTGTATCTTCTTTGGTCCTCATTGAATGCCCTTTCCTTTAGCCATTTCTATAACTGTCACTGGGGCCAATGTTGCTACTGCTATTACAATGGAACCCATCTCCCTTAGCCCTGAGAGCTGGAAGCTGGAATTCAGACCGACAAATGCTCCTGTGATTCCTTTCTAAGAGAGAGACAGAGGGGTGCTGGTGAAGGGGATGTTGGAAGAGAGACAGAGAAAGATGGAGCTCATAAGATAGACAGATAGAAACAGAAACATACATGTATTAATAATTTTTATGTACATCTCTGGAAATGTTCATAACTTATGATTAAGAGATAGAGGATGCCTTAGAAACAAGGAGTGGTTTATACGTTGCCCTCATTTTCTCTACTTATTTCTGACTCCGCTTCTCTCTTCTTTTAAACCTTCTGCTTCTTTCCTGTTAGGTTGGTGCAAAATTAATAGCGTTTTTTGCCATTTTTTTAACCGTAATTACTTTTGCACCAGCCTAGCTTCCTCCCCTGCCCTTTTTGGCTTCCTTATTCATTCATAGAACATCCCCTCCAGTACCTGCAAGAGCATCTTGCACCCTCAGAGTACAAGGACCACCAAGGCTTTGCCCTCTGGGCCTATTCCCAGATTCTATGTGAGTTAGCATGATATAGTATCAAAATTGAGGGCCAAGTGAGGGTGAGGAAAAACAGCAAAAGATGGGGAGATGTCTGAGCAGGATTTTAAAAGTAAAGAGCTCTGAGGAATCAACAAGACCAGTGATTTGGGCCAGGCACAGTGGCTCACACCTATAATCCCAGCATTTTGGGAGGCTGAGGTGGGTGGATCACTTGAGGCCAGGAGTTCAAAACCAGCCTGGCCAATATGGTGAAACCCTGTCTTTACAAAAAATACAAAAATTAGCCAGGTGTGATGGTGCACACCTATAATCCCAGCTACTCGGGAGGCTGAGGCACTAGAATTGCTTGAACCCGGGAGGCGGAGGTTGCGGTGAGCCAAGATCATGCCACTGCACTACAGCCTGAGCAACAAAGAGAGACTCTGTCTCAAAAAATGCAATACAATACAATACAATACAATACAATACAATACAATGAGTAGTGATTGGGCAGTGAGGGGGGCAGGTGGATATCCTGGCTTTGGCTTGCAGTCCCCAAGTAAGGACTTCCCAAAATGTCTTTTGCCTACTGGCTGTCTAATTTATTCACTGCCCTTCTGACCTGGTTCAGAATTGACTTAGGACAGCAAGAAGAGACAGTCTAGTCTTTGACCTAGAAAGGCCCATGAGCCTAGTCCAGGCCATTGTCTTCTTATAACCCTCCTTGTTCCCAGTCACGTTGGCTGACCCCCCAGGACACCCCTTAGGAACCAGTTCTCCTTCCCAGGGCCCTGACCTAGTTTCAAACTTGGTAATTGTTTTTAGTCCCTCTGGAGTCTCTTATAAATGAGGACTCTACTTCGTGTTTTAACTTCCTCTAATACTCTATTTTTAATCTCCTATATTCTCTCTACTAATCATCTTGTACAGTCTGTCCTGGTTCAGGAACAAGGGACTGAGACTGCCTGCCTGGGTCCTCAGTGTCTATAAAGGTCCTTTACTCATTCCCACTTTCCATTTGAGAAAACTGAGACACAGAGAGGTTAAGTAGATTGCCCAAGGTCACACATCAGCTGGGCATGATGGCAGGCACCTGTAATCCCAGCTTCTTGGGAGGCTGAGGCAGGAGAATTGCTTGAACCTGGGAGGCAGAGGTTGCAGTGAGCTGAGATCACACCACTGCACTCTAGCCTGGGCAACAGAGCTAGACACCATCTCAAAAAAAAAAGATACACATTAATTTCAGAGATGTCAAAATATAAACAAAAATGTATGTCTTGGCATCAATGAAGTGTAGTTGTTTCTCTGGGTCTCAGACTCCACATCTATGTGGTGGAAACTGGATTTGATGGTCCTGAAAGTTCTTCCAGATCCAACAATGCTAAGGATAAGTAATTCTTTCAAGTCTTGTGCATCACTTGCTATCATGTTTCCATGGTAACTGAGGAACAAGATCTCAGAAACTCTTCAGTCCTCCCAGAGTTACTTCTGGTGGGTCTTGGAATGTATCAGATGTTACAAACAGACTTTCTTTGCTGATATTTTGGTCTTAGGAACCCTAGAGACACTAAGATCTCCTTAGCATCCTATAAATAAGGAGAAATTTTGGTGATAAATAGTGTGAAGGACTTTGACAGTCAGTTCAAAACACCTCTTAAAAGCATGACATAGCAAACACCCTTGACAAATGTCTTAGTTCATTTGTGCTGCTATAACAAATTACCTGAGACTGGGTACTTTGATAAGAACAGAAATTTATTTTCTCACAGTTCTGGAGGCTGGGAAGCCCAAGATCAAGGCATTGGCAGGTTTCCTTGTCTGGTGAAAGCTGCTCTCTGCTTCCAAGATTGCACCTTGAACACTGTGTCCTCTGGAAGGGAGGAACACTGGGTCCTCACATGGCAGAAGGTGGAGGAGCAAGAGGGACAAATTTCCTCTGTCAACCTCTTTTATAAGGGCACCTAATCCCATTCATGAGAGTTCTACCGTCAACCGTCATGACTTAATCACCTCCTGAAGGCCCCGCATCTTAATACTGTTACATTGGCAATTAAGTTTCAGCGTGAATTTTGGAGGGAACACAAATATTTAAACCATCACAACCACCAAACACAATAAGCTTTGTGGCCTTAATTAGCTATATGAAATTCATGGAAGTTAGTTTCAGTGCTCTGTCTCTTTCCTTTCTGTATGCTTTCTGCTCCTCAGAAACCCTTCTCGTCTGTCCTTTCTATCCATTAAGTAAGTACCCATGCCCTTCCTAACTCGTCATCTTCCTACTCCACCAAGAAAGCCCTCTCAGAAAAGGATCTGATGTCAGCCATTTATTTGCTGGAGCAAATGCATATCCATGTTTTACCCCTCCCTGAGGCATTTGCACTTTTATGCTTGCTCATCAAAGAACAAAAGGCTTTGTCTTACTCAAGACTTTTTAGCTCACTCACAACACAGGATTTCTAGGGGACATAAGACAAGTTTTCCGAGTTAGGAGAAAAGCCATGCCTTAGGTGGGTTGCCTCTGTCGCTCCAACTAAGTACTTAGCTTCAGGATTACAAATAGGATATCACTATGATTTCTATTTCCTTTTTTCCTTTGGAGCTCAGTCACATAGAAGTAGATTAAGTATAATTGTTACATCACAGCACCCTGGCATTATGGGGCTGTTATGGTCCATTGTTATTATGTGAATTATTCAGTTAATTAGTTTATTTTTTAAATATGATAAACACCCAGGAACCCACCAGTCAACACAAAAGCTAAGTCCTTGGCAATAATCTACATCCAATCCTTCTCATCAAACCAGGGCAAAAACTACAAGATGGAGACCCACTGATATTTTTTCATTCATTTTAAAATTGGCCTAAGGTTGGTTGGCTTGTTGGTTGGAGGGTAGGGCATTGCTCTTCTTTTTTTTTTTTTTTTTTTAGACAAAGTCTTGCTCTGTCACCCAGACTACAGTACAGTGGCCCAATCTTGGCTCACTGCAACCTCCACCTCCCAGGTTCAAGTGATTCTCATGCCTCAGCCTCCCAAGTAGCTGGGTTTACAGGCATGTGTCACCACACTGGCTCATTTTTATATTTTTAGTAGAGACGGGGTTTGCCATGTTAGCCAGGCTGGTCTCAAACTCCTGACCTCAGTTGATCTGCCTGCCTAGGCCTCCCAAAGTGCTAGGATTACAGATGTGAGCCACCATGCCCAGCCAGCTCTTCCTTTTTAACAGAGGGGAAACTGAGGCCCATGGGAAGGACACCTTGGACAGGGCATGGCCACAGTGGATCATGTATATAATCTCAGCACTTTGGGAGGCTGTGCTGGGAGGATCACTTGAGGCCAGGAGTTCAAGACCAGCCTGGGCAACATAGTGAGACCCCCATCTCCACATAAAAGTTTTAAAAAGAAAAAAGATAAGTCAGAAGTTGGGTGTGGTGACACATGCCTGTAGTTCTAGCATGTTGGAGGCCAAATCGGGGAAACTGTTTGAGGCCAGGAGTTTGAAACCAGCCTAACAGCATAGCAAGACCTTGTCTCTACAAAAAATAAAAAGTTAAAAAATGATAATAAAAGGAAAGTCAGAGCCACCTGGACCCCCTACCCTCAGCAAGCCTAACCTCCTCTCTGTTTCCTCCTTCTCTCTTCTAGACTATGCAGAATTCATTTTCTTAGGACTCTTTATGTCCGAAATGTTTATAAAAATGTACGGGCTTGGGACGCGGCCTTACTTCCACTCTTCCTTCAACTGCTTTGACTGTGGGGTAAGTGCTCTTATTTCTAAGAAGTTCATTTCTCCAGCTCTTGCCTGGAATGACAGATACCTAGAAACATTAAAGGCAGAAAGGTTAAGTCACCCCTGAATATGAGAGACTCAGATGGATGCAGAAGGAATGAGAAAACAATCCCAAACACTGGCAAGGATACAGGGTACCCAGAACCCTCCACCCTTGCCAGTGGGAGGAAAATGTATAGACCCCCTTTGGAAAGCTAAGTGGGGGACATAAGACAAGTTTTCCAAGTTGGGAGAAAAGCCATGCCTTAGGTGGGTTTCCTGTGTCACTCCAACTAAGTACCCAACTTCAGGATTACAAATAGGACATCATTATGATTTCTATTTCTTTTTTTCCTTTAGAGCTCAGTCATGTGGAAGTAGATGAAGTATAATTGTTAGATTACAACACCCTGGCATTATGGAGCCATTATGGTCCATTGTTATTTTGTGAATTACTCAGTTAATTAGTTTATTTTTTAAATGTGATGAACACCCAGGAACCCACTAGTCAACACAAAACCTAAGTCCTTGAGAATAATCTACATCCAATCCTTCTCATCGAACCAGGGCAAAAACTACAAGATGAAGATATGACCCAGCATTCCATTGCTAGAAATTCATCCTAGAAAATCTCACCCAGATACCTAGGAGACACAGGCCAGAATGTCCCTGCAGCTGGAAGTGAAATTAAGGTTGTTCACAAATAAGTAGAGAATGCCTGGCCCAGGGCAGCCCTAATCATTTACCACAGTCCTGTTGATTTCAGAAAGGCTTAATAATTTATTTTTATTTTTATTTATTTATTTATTTATTTTTGAGATGGAGTCTTGCTCTGTTGCCCAGGCTGGAGTGCAGTGGCGCAATCTTGGCTCACAGCAAGCTCCGCCTCCTGGGTTCATGCCATTCTCCTGCCTCAGCCTCCCGAATAGCTGGGACTACAGGCGCCCGCCACCATACCCAGCTAATTTTGTGTATTTTTAGTAGAGACGGGGTTTCACCGTGTTAGCCAGGATGGTCTCAATCTCCTGACCTCATGATCCACCCACCTTGGCCTCCCAAAGTGCTGGGATTACAGGTGTGAGCCACCACACCCAGCTGGCTTAATAATTTATAATAACTGAATGTTGTACTGTTTTCTGCCATTATAGAAAATTATGTTGTTGGAGAAAACAAAATACATACAAACAAACAAACCTTCCCTACATAAACGATCCAAGTATTTAAAGAATAAAACCAATTTCTTTCCATTAAAAAGAAAAGAAAGCCGGGTGTGATGCCTCATGCCTGTAGCCTCAGCTATTCAGGAGGCTGAAGCAGCAGAATTGCTTGAGCCCAGGAGTTGAAAACTAGCCCAGGCAACATAGCAAGACCCTGTCTCTACAAAAAATAATGATAATAATAATAATTAGCCAGGTGTGGTGGTGCACACCTGTAGCCCCAGCTACTCAGAAGGCTGAGGTGGGAGGATTGCTTGAGCCCAGCAGTTTGAGCCTGCAGTGAGCTAGGATCACACCACTGCACTCCAGCCTGGACAAGACAGTGAGACCCCATCTCTAAGAAATAAAAGTAGGCCAGGTGCAGTGGCTCACACCTATAATCCCAGCACTTTGAGATGCAGAGGCAGGTGGATCACCTGAAGTCAGGAGTTCGAGACCAGCCTGGCCAACATGGCAAAACCCCATCTGTACTAAAAAAATACAAAAATTAGCCAAGTGTCGTGGCACATGCCTGTAATCCCAGCTACTTGGGAGGCTGAGGAAGGAGAATCACTTGAACCGGGGAGGCAGAGGTTGCAGTAAGCTGAGATTGCACCACTGCACTCCAGCCTGGGCAACAGAATGAGACTCCGTCTCAAAAAAAAAAAAAAAAGAAAAGAAAAATTTAAAAATGTCCTGGGCAACCTTGTTTGTAATAGTTCCAAGTCTCAATATCCATGTATCTCTTTGCTGTAGAACAGATAAATATTTTGTGACATATCTATATAATGAAATACTCTGCAACAATGAAAGTCCACCAACAACAGCCACATGCCCAACAACAGGAATGAATCTCACCCACGTAACATGGCACAGAAGGAGGCAGGAGCTAGCAACATAAGTCCATACAGTTCATGCAAAGTTCAAGTGGACAAAATTAAACCATATATATATATATATATATATATTTTTTTTTTTTTTTTTTTTTTTTTTTCTATACAGAATATCTTCTATTGCCCAGGCTGGAGTGCAGTGGCGCAATCTTGACTCACCACAACCTCCATCTCCCGGGTTCAAGCCATTCTCCCGCCTCAGCCTCCCAAGTAGCTGGGATTACAGGCATGCACCACCACCCCCGGCTAATTTTGTATTTTTCGTAGAGACGGGGATTCATCAATTTGCCCGGGCTGGTCTCGAACTCCTGACCTCAGGTGATCCACCCGCCTTGGCCTCCCAAAGTGCTGGGATTACAGGCGTGAGCCACCACGCCCCACCTTAAACTGTATTATTCAAGGATGATACCTGAATACTTTAAAAAGGCAAGGACCTCAAAAACACAATGCTCAGTAAAAGAAACCAAACACAAAAGGTCAAGTATTGCATAATCCCATTTGTATGACATGTCTAGAGCAGGCAAATCCATAGAGACAGAAAGTAGATTAGTGGTTGCTAGCGTCTGGGTGAGGGAGAGTGGGGAGTGACTGCTAATGGGGACAGGGCCTCCTTTGGGGGTGATGAAAATGTTTTGGAACTTAATAGAGGTGATAGTTGCAGAATATTGTGCATGTACCTAAAGGCACTGAATTGTGTAATTCAAAGTGTAAACTTTATGTTGTGTGAATTTCACCTCAATTTTTTTTTAAGGTAAGAAAATGGTTATTACAAAATTCAGGATGGTAGTTATATCACAGTGTCTCTGGAAACTTCCAGGGTATCCACATGTCCCTTCTTATTTTATTTTATTTTTTATTTTATTTGAGATAGGGTCTTGCTCTGTTGCCCAGGCTGGAGTGCAGTGGCAGGATCATGGCTGTCTCCTGTCTCAAATTCCTGGGCTCAAGCTATCCTCCCTCCTCAGCCTCCTAAGTAGCTGGGACTACAGGCACATGCCACCATGCTTGACTAATTTTTTTTTTTTTTTTTTTTTGTAAAATCAGGGTTTCCCTGTGTTACCCAGGCTGGTCTTGAACTCCTGGGCTCAAGTGATCTGCCCACCTCGGCCTCCCAAAGTTCCAGAATTACAGGCATGAGCCACTGCCCCAGCCTTCTCCTAATTGTTGACATAGGTAGTAGTTGCATGACATTCACTTTGTAATTATGTGTTTCAGGAATTCTCAGGCCTGTGTGAGCTCTTAATAAATAAAAAAGAGGCCGGATGTGGTGGCTCACGCCTGTAATCCCAGCACTTTGGGAGGCCGAGGCAGGCAGATCATGAGGTCAGGAGTTCAAGACTAGCCTGGCCAACATAGTGAAACCCCGTCTCTACTAAAAATACAAAAAATTAGCTGGGTGTGGTGGTGGGTGCCTGTAATCCCAGCTACTCGGGCGGCTGAGGCAGGAGAATCGCTTGAACCTGGGAGGCGGAGGTTGCAGTAAGCCGAGATCGCGCCACCGTACTCCAGCCAGGGTGACAAGAGCAAGACTCCATCTCAAAATAAATGAATAAATAAAAATAAATAAATAAATAAATAAATAAGAGGCCAGGTGCAGTGGCTCAATGCTTTGGAAAGTGGAGGCCAACAGTTGGAGAGACCAAAGCAGGAGGATGGCTTCAGCCCAGAAGTTTGAGGCCAGCCTGGGCAATACTAGCGAGACACTATCTGTGTAAAAATGTTTTAAAATTAGCCAGATGTGGTGATGCACACCTGTAATCCCAGCTACTCAAGAGGCTGAGGTGGGAGGATCACTTGAGCCCAGGAGGACAGTGCTGCAGTGAGCTATGATTGCGCCACTGCACTCCAGCCTGGGTGACACAGTGAGACCTGGTCTCTGTAGATAAATGAATGGATGAATGAGGGGGTCAAGGATCCTCACCCGGCATCCATTAGGAGGGAGGAGTTTGGTTGGGCTCTTGCAAGGTTGGTACCTAGGAAATGCTTGCCAGTTCTGGAGCCCAGACACTGTCCCTGGACATGAGACCAGGTCCTCTGCCCTAGGTTATCATTGGGAGCATCTTCGAGGTTATCTGGGCCGTCATAAAACCTGGCACATCCTTTGGAATCAGCGTGTTACGAGCCCTCAGGTTATTGCGTATTTTCAAAGTCACAAAGTAAGTCTTTGGGGTTCCTGGACATTTGTACGGGGGGTGGGGATGGGGGACATGGCGGGGCCGCCTCCAGAAAGTTGAGAAAGTGAGCCTCGTGCTTCGAGGGCTGACTCCGGGGCCGTGCCTCCCCGCCTGGCCTGAGTCCTCGCCCGGCCTCTGTCGGCAGGTACTGGGCATCTCTCAGAAACCTGGTCGTCTCTCTCCTCAACTCCATGAAGTCCATCATCAGCCTGTTGTTTCTCCTTTTCCTGTTCATTGTCGTCTTCGCCCTTTTGGGAATGCAACTCTTCGGCGGCCAGTAAGTCCTTCACAGGAATTCCAACTCCTGGTTCCCTGGGGTCAGTCTCAGGGCATCCAGAGGCCCACACTCCCCTCCACCGTGCAGGCTGCCTTCATCGTAGCCCAGACACCCATTGCGGTCACCCAAATGGGCAGGGCCCTGGGTACCACTCAGGGTTTCCTGGGGACAGAGATAATGGAGACATTTGTTTCCTTGGAGATGAGATACTGAGCCACACCCTCAGAGCACCTGGGGTGGGGCCAACGTGAAATGTCTATGTCCTCCCTGCAGGTTTAATTTTGATGAAGGGACTCCTCCCACCAACTTCGATACTTTTCCAGCAGCAATAATGACGGTGTTTCAGGTACGGCCTCCACCTGGCCCCACGGGCCAATACTTCTCAGTGTTACAGATGAAAGTGCCTGCTCCACATCCAAGGGGCTTCCCTGAACTCCTCCTTCTCTACCTTGCCTTTTCATACCACCTTAAAATACCGATTTTATGATTATCATTATTCAAATATGGTGAGGCCAACAGATCAGGAGATGAATGTCATTGGAAAGATAGTTTGTGGCTGGGCACGGTGGCTCATGCCTATACACTTTGGCCAGGTGCAGTGGCTCACCCCTGTAATCCCAACACTTTGGGAAGCCCAGGTGGGCAGATCACTTGAGATCAGGAATTCGAGACCAGCCTGGCCAACATGGTGAAACCCCATCTCTACTAAAAATACAAAAATTAGCCGGATGTGGTGGCACGTGCCTGTAATTCCAGCTACTCGGGAGATGAGGCACAAGAATTGCTTGAACCTGGGAGGCAGAGGTTGCGGTGAGCCAAGATCGCGCCACTGCACTCCAGCCTGGGCAACAGAGTGAGATTCCATCTCAAAAAAAAAAAAAAAAAGAAAAAAAAAACCACTTTGGGAGGTCAAGATGGGAGGACTACTTGAGGCCAGGAGTTTGCGACGAGTCTGGGCAACGTAGTGAGACGACATCTCTACAAAAAAAAAAAAATAATAATAATAATAATAATTAGCTGGGCATGGTGATGCATACCTCCTAGCTACTAGGGCAGCTGAAGTGGAAGGATTGCTTGAGCCCAGGAGGTTGAGGCTGCAGTGAGCCACAATCACACCACTATACTCCAGCCTGGGCGAGAGAGCAAAGCCCTGTCTCAAAAACGAAAAGAAAGTTTGTTATACTCACAGATCCTCAGAGAAGGGGCACACCATGCAGGACCAAGCAGGGAAGCAACAGGGTCAAGCAGGAAGAGAAGGAAAATGTGGGCAAGAGGCTTGATTGTGGTTTCCATGGGATGGAATGGGTGAGGCAGAGTAAACAGCTCAAGACTGGCTAGTTTGGATCATTTCAGTGGGCTCTGAGGCAGAGGAGCTGTTCCTACTTGTCTAGGACCTGGCCTTGGGGTGATTAGGGCAGGTGGATAGTGTTGGGAAGATAAAGGAGGTGGCTGGGATATGGGCTGGTTGGGATGTTGTTTGGTTTGCATTTGAAAAGCCTGCTCACGGCTAAATTATTTACTACCTCTAGGGACTGGCTAGTGCTGGACAGGGCAGTCCCTCCAGAGTCAGCAAGACCCCAGATGCATCAGAATAAAGAAAATAAAATGCATGGCCAGGCCAATGAAGTGGTTCATGCCTGTAATCTCAGCACTTTGGGAGACCAAGGCGGGAGGATTGCTTGAGCCCAGGAGTTCGAGGCTGCAGTGAGCTCCAGCCTGGGCCACAGAGCAAGACCCTGTCTCTTAAAAAAAAAGGCAGAGGAAAAAAATGGCTAATACACCCACCAAATCTGAAGATACCTTGGTCTCATATTCCAGGGTGATCAACCCAAAGCAACTTCTGCACCCATGTGGGTGCATTCCCTGAGGCTTGGGACTGGCCCACCCGGGACCTTCAGAGCATCTCTGGTGGATTCTTTCTCTTTGGGGGACTGAGAGTGTATAGAAAATGTGACTTCACTCTCTCCTTCTTCTGGGGAGGTAGTTTCTAAATGAGACCCCTAGACAGGGAGTTGAAGAGGAAACCTTCCATGAAGGGAAGTTCTGAGCCCCCACATAAGCGATTTTTTTTTTTTTGAGACGGAGTCTCGCTCTGTTGCCCAGGCTGGAGTGCAATGGCGCGTTCTTGGCTCACCACAACCTCTGCCTCCTGGGTTCAAGCGATTCTCCTGCCTCAGCCTCCCTAGTAGCTGAGACTACAGGTGCGCCCAACCAAGCCTGGCTAATTTTTGTGTTTTTAGTAGAGACAAGGTTTCACTATGTTGGTCAGGCTGGTCTCGAACTCCTGACCTCGTGATCCATCTGCCTCGGCCTCCCAAAGTGCTGGGATTACAAGCATGAGCCACCGTGCCCAGCCCATAAGCGATTATTAATAGCACTGATCACTAGTCATGTATCTTTAGCTCAGAGGTTCTCACCCAAGGACAAGTCTGTCCTCCAAGGACATGTAGCAATGTCTGTAAGCATTGTTGGTTGTCACAGCTAGGGAGAGGGTGCTACTGGCATCTGGTGAGTGGAGACTAGGAATGCTGCTCAACATCCTACAATGCACAGGACAGCCCCAAATAGAATAATCTGGCCCCAAATATCAGCAGTGCTGAGGCTTAGAAACCCTGTTTTAGCAGATTAATGTTTTTGGAGTTCTTTAACATTTACTTTATCCTCATGGAAATATGGATAGAAGGAAGGAAGTTGGATTTTTTTTAAAGGAGCATGTAGGTGCTGTTTTACTATCCCCTTGGTTCTTTCAATATGCATCAGCAAAACTTTTATCTGTCAACACCTAATCCTTTGCCTTGGTCTTTCTCTGGTCCCCTGCTCTGCCCCCAAGGAACTGCAGTCCAGTAGTACTGTGAATTTTTTGCACCACACCCTAAAAGGAGCAGCCGGTGGTGGATAAATACCCCAGCTCCCTCACCCTCAGGTGGGATGACCCCCAGAGCTCCCTAGCAAGACCAAGCCCCGGTTACCTACAGTGGAAACTTGCTTGATCGCATACTGTTTACGTTCCACCCTCTTTTCCCTTTCTCACTTCTCCTCTCCCCTACTGGTGCTTCCTGATATCACCTCCCAGATAAACCACTTGCACCCGAACCCTTGTTCCAGGGTCTGCCTCAGGCAGGGGGACCCCAAACATGTCCTTGTGCTACATTTGTGCTATCCACGTAGTAGCTTATTTAATCATCACCATGACCACATGAGGAACACAGGTAAATATTAAAATCCTGTCTTAGTCTGCTCAGGCAGCCATAACAAAATACCACAGACTGGGTGGCTTATACAGGAAACATTTATTCTCTCACAGTTCTGGAAGCCGGGAAGTCTAAGAGCAAAGAGTTAGCAGGGTTTGTTCCTGGTGAGGGCTCTCTTCCTAGCTTGCAGATTAGCCACCTTCTTGCTGTGTCCTCATATGTCAGAGAGAGAGAGTTCTGATGTTTCCTCCTGTTCTTTTTTTTTTTTTTTTGAGACAAAAATCTCAAAAAAAATATTTTTTTTAGGCAAATCACATTTTTTTGTCACCCAGGCTGGAGTACAGTGGCGCAATCATAGCTCACTGCAGCCTCAAACTCCTAGGTTCAAACGATCCTCCCACCTCAGCCCCTTGAGTAGCTGGGACTACAGATGTGCATCAGCTAATTTTTGTTTAATTTTTTGTAAAGATGGGGTCTTGCTATATTGCCCAGGCTAATCTTGAACTCCTGGGCTCAAGTGATCCTCCCACCTCGGCCTCCCAAAGTACTGGGATTACAGGCATGAGCCATGACATGGGTCTCTTCCTGTTCTTATAAGGGCACTAATACCATCATGAAGTCCCCCATGACCTCATCTAACCCTAGTTACCTCTTAAAGGCCCCATCTCCAAATACCATCCCATTATAGGTTAGGGCTTCAACTCATGAATTTGGAGGCGGATGCAATTTAGTCTATAGCAAATCCCCTTAATCACATCAAGTAAGACAGAGTTACAGGAGGGTTTGTGACTCCTCCAGGGTCCCATTTTCCTAGAAGCCAGGCTAAGAGCCCCTCGATGCAGGAACGGCCCTTTCTACTCGCAAACAAAGAGAAAAGCCAAGGAGAAGCCAACACAGAGTCTGGCTCCGCAAACCAGGCAGGATTGTTAAAGACCTCCTGGGCTTGGGGATGGGGTAGGCGGATTCCAGCTCCACAGCTGTGTCTCCAAGGGGCCCGTGGCTGAGAGGGGGGGTGGCTGTGTGTTTCTTCCTCCCCTTTCAGATCCTGACCGGCGAAGACTGGAACGAGGTCATGTACGACGGGATCAAGTCTCAGGGGGGCGTGCAGGGCGGCATGGTATTCTCCATCTATTTCATTGTACTGACGCTCTTCGGGAACTGTATCCTTCATGGAGGGAGAGAAGGGGACAGGCCTGGACCTCTGGCAGAGGAGAGGTGGCAGGGGCTCAAGGGAGGGTACTGAGAGACTCAGATACCCAGGGCCCAAGTGGTGTCCCACCAATGGTTGCTTTTCCTGACTCAGACATTTGCAGACACCCTCCTGAATGTGTTCTTGGCCATCGCTGTGGACAATCTGGCCAACGCCCAGGAGCTCACCAAGGTGGAGGCGGTGGGAGAATGTTTCTCTGGCAAAGTTACCACCTGCCCATGGCAGATCAGGACGGGGGTGGGGGTGTGGGTGGGGGTGGGGGCATGGGAACAGGGTCAGAACTTTTGCTGGGGATGCACCGTGCAAAGAGAAGGGGCCTCTCCCCCCACTCCCAGAAACAGACTGTCCCTCATCAAGCAAATTAAACAGCCAAGAGGGTGGGAAGGGGGAAGGCAGTGAGGTCGCTGCAGGAAACAGATGGCAAACTAAACCAAAAGGCCGTTTACAGGGAGTAAGCAGGGTTTCCAACGAATGGTGTAGCCCCCAGGCTAGTGGATGGGAGAGGGAGTGCTGTTATGGGGACCCAGTCAGAGCTGGGGCCAAGGAAAAACGGCTGCCACCAGCCCTGGGACCTTAGAGGACCCAGAACCATGGCAAGGCACAGATGGAGTGGCCAATAAATGTCCCCACCTTCTCCCTTCCTCTGGCTTCCTGCTGGAGCCTCCCCTTAGCCAAACGCAGCATGTTAAGAGCTAGCCTCGGTCCAGCCCAAGCCTCTCCCCAAGGACCCTATTAAGTTAAGATTACATATAACAGGTACAGGGTCTTCCTCTCAGCCCTGGGGTCTCCCTCAGCATTGCAGCCCCACCTCCAGTGCCTCGAGGTGTTCAGGACATGTTTGTGAAATTGAACCAAACTAAGCAGACGTTGCCAACGCTCCATCTGCCGGCCCTGGCAGGAGGGAGAGAGAGTTTCCCGGCCCCAGCTCCCACTGGAGGGAAGCGGAAGTCTCTGCCATCCCAAGCACACGGCCACAAGCCTGGCCACCGTGGAGCCGGCTGGCATGGCTGAGCTGAGGGCTGATCCAGCCATGAGCTCATCCAAGTTCCAAGAGTCTATCCTCAGGGGCTGATGCAGGAGGGTAGGAGAAGGGGAGGGAGAAAGGCCAGTTCGTTTATCTCCTGGGAGGTGTGGACATTCCTCTCCAGACCCACATTCTTTCTTTCATTGATCCTACAAGCATTTCTTGGTCATTTAATACGTGTTTTTAATCCTATTCAATCCTCATGGAAACCTTAGGAGCCAAGTTCTCTGAGCCCCATTTTACAGATTTCCTCATTCAGTAAGCACTTAATGAGCACCTAGTGTGTGACCAAGGCCCTGGTCTAGGACTTAGGGATTAAGCAGTGAACAAAAAAAAAGGCAAAAATCCCTGCCTTCGTGGAGCAGGGATTCAAGAGGGGAGACAGACAAGAAACAAGATAAATTTGTAAACATACGTAGCTTGTCAGTTGGTGATAAATGTGACAGAGAAAAATTCAGTAGGGAAAGTTGGGGAGAGTTGGAATTTTAGATGAGATATGTGTCACGCAGAGAGGCTGAGAGACTTGCCCAAGGCCACACAGCAGTAAGTTGTGGAGCTGGGATTTGAAAGCAGGCCGTCTGGGTCTGCAGCTTGTGCCCTTAACTGCTGTGTACCAGTTGCTTGAATTTGAGCATGTTTTATGCTCACTTGGGAACCTGTGGGAAATGCAGATTCCAGGGCCCAGCACTGGTTCTATAGATTATTGGGGGAGTCTGAGGATCTGCATTGTAGGTGTTTCTGAGGCAGATGGTCCAGAGACCTGGCTCTGAAAAATGCTGGGAATGGTGCCAGGAGGGGTGGGGGTGGCCCTATGAGAACAGGGTGGCCAGCCAGATCCCATCTCCACGTTGTCTCTGACAGTGTCCTGATCTGACCATTTCCGAGGTGGTAAGGTTGCTCCCCGTTCCAGTGATTCAGAGCACAGCGGGAGAGCTGCCTGCAATGGCATGACTTTTCTTATGGGCGGGTTCATTTCTGGCCATTTCTTTCTCGTTGCCTTTTCTTTGCTTTTTCTTTGTTGGCTTTTCTGTTTTACGAATGAGGCCCTGCATGAAGGCTGAAGAAGGATTTAAAGTCCAAAAACGTCTTTTTCTGTATGTATTTTTAAAACCTCTTCCCCCATTCTCCTCCTCTCTGAACCTAACCACCAGTGAGCAGCAGCACCCTGGGCAGTTGGCTGTAGCCCAAGTGCCCTGCTCTCCTCTCCCCACCGCCTTCCTGTCATGGGGGCTGGGACTATAAATTCCTCTCCTGATTCTCCTTCTGGGGGCTGTTGACAGTGCATGGCATGGGCCATCGGATGCCAGGCTCTTCTGTGTGTGAGGGTAGTTGGTGTTTTTTGAAAGTTGGTTCAGAGAGTTCACATGGCTCAGAAAGCCTAGTGAGAGGAAAATCTTTGCGTTGCTTTCCAGCTCATTAAGACAGGATGCAGGGGCCAGGCACATTGGCACATGCCTGTAATCCCAGCACTTTGGGAGGCCGAAGCGGGAGGATCATTTGAGGCCAGAAGTTCAAGACCAGCCTGGGCAACATAGTGAGACCCTGTCTCTACAAAAAAAAAAAAAAAAAAAATTAAATGTATACAGGCATAGTGGCATGCACCTGTAGTCCCAGTTGCTTGGGAGGCTGAGGTGGGAGGATTGCTTGAGCCCAGGAGTTCAAGGTTACAGTAAGCTATGATTGTGCCACTGCACTCCAGGCTGGGCAACTAAGGGAGACTCTGTCTCTGAAAACAAACAAAAGAAAAAAGAAAAAAACCAGGCTGCAGGAAAGTCTTCCTTGTAGGAAGAGAAGGAACATTTTTATTTTTTGTTATCTGGCTGTGTGTTAAAATAGGCTTCATAATGAGTTAGATGTCAAACTTATACACAGAGGGGATAGCAATACACTTAACCAATAGCAGGTACCCATTCCAATTGGGGAGCCTTGGTTCTGATTGGTCGAAATATTTCAAATGTTGCCTCTGGTCAGCAACAGGGTCAGAAGTGAGTCCCCAAGGCCTAGTTCATGTTTTGTGAACAAAGATTCCATGTGCCTTTTAGGACGAGCAAGAGGAAGAAGAAGCAGCCAACCAGAAACTTGCCCTACAGAAAGCCAAGGAGGTGGCAGAAGTGAGTCCTCTGTCCGCGGCCAACATGTCCATAGCTGTGTAAGTGCCCCTAATCCCTGGGATGCTACCCCGGCTCCTCAACGTCCACACTATCCCAGGCATGGATTTGGGAAGCAGTGGGGGTGGTCCTTGGCAGAATTGAGCTTTAGGAAGAGACACTTCCTGTCCTTCCACCCACTTTCACTCAATAAATATTTAGTTAGCAGCTATTATGTACCCAGCACTGTTCTAACTTCTGGGGATACAGCATTAACAAGGAGGAAAAAAAATCCCACCTGTGTGTAGCCATTCTAGCAAGGGAAGGAGTCAATAAATTAGATAAATAAGTAAATTATATATTGTGTTAGAAGGCGATGGAACTACAGAGAAAGTAAGGGAGGGAAATAGAAAATGCTGGAAGTGAAGAGAGTTGTGATTTAAACAAAGTTGTCAGGGAAGGCATCACCTACGATAGGGGTCCCCAGTCCCTGGGCTGTGGACTGGTACCAGTCCGAGGCCTATTAAGAACGGGGCTGCACAACAGGAGGTGAACAGTGGGCAAGCAAGCATTACTGCCTGAGCTCCACCTGCTGTCAGAGCAGCAGGCATTAGATTCTCATAGGAACACAAACACTATTGTGAACGGTGCATCTGAGGGATCTAGGTTGCGTGCTCCTTTTAAGAATCTAATGCCTGATGATCTCAGGTGAAACAGTTTCATCCCAAAACCACCCCCCCACCTAGGTCTGTGGAAAAACTGTCTTCCACAAAACTGGCCCCTGGTGCCAAAAAGCTTGGGGACTGCTCATCTAGAAGGTTACATGGCCTGAAGGAGGTGAGGGAGGAGCCATTGGGGGGCCTGGGGAAGAGCATCCCAGGCAGAGGGAACAGCATAAGCAATGGCCCTGAGGCAGGAACATGCCTGATGTGAAGGAGGCCTGTGTGACTGGAATCGAATAGTAAGTGCGAGGAAGTGAAGGCAAGGAGATGACGCAGATTACACAGGGCCTTCTGGGTCGGGGGAGGACTTGGGCTTTTGCCCCTAGCCAGGTGGGAGCCATGGAGGGTTCTTGAGCAGAGGAGGCTTGGACCTGACTCAGATGCTCACAGACTCCTTCTAGCATTCAGTGGGGAGTAGAGGGTGGAGAGTAGGGGTGGGAGGCTGAGATGTGGGTTGGTTAGCCTGGGTCATCCATCCAAGCTACAGTGCCTAGCAATTCTCTAAGCCCTGTGACCACGCCACTGCAGGAAAGAGCAACAGAAGAATCAAAAGCCAGCCAAGTCCGTGTGGGAGCAGAGGACCAGTGAGATGCGAAAGCAGAACTTGCTGGCCAGCCGGGAGGCCCTGTATAACGAAATGGACCCGGACGAGCGCTGGAAGGCTGCCTACACCCGGCACCTGCGGCCAGACATGAAGACGCACTTGGACCGGCCGCTGGTGGTGGACCCGCAGGAGAACCGCAACAACAACACCAACAAGAGCCGGGCGGCCGAGCCCACCGTGGACCAGCGCCTCGGCCAGCAGCGCGCCGAGGACTTCCTCAGGAAACAGGCCCGCTACCACGATCGGGCCCGGGACCCCAGCGGCTCGGCGGGCCTGGACGCACGGAGGCCCTGGGCGGGCAGCCAGGAGGCCGAGCTGAGCCGGGAGGGACCCTACGGCCGCGAGTCGGACCACCACGCCCGGGAGGGCAGCCTGGAGCAGCCCGGGTTCTGGGAGGGCGAGGCCGAGAGAGGCAAGGCCGGGGACCCCCACCGGAGGCACGTGCACCGGCAGGGGGGCAGCAGGGAGAGCCGCAGCGGGTCCCCGCGCACGGGCGCGGACGGAGAGCCCCGACGTCATCGCGCGCACCGCAGGCCCGGGGAGGAGGGCCCGGAGGACAAGGCAGAGCGGAGGGCACGGCACCGCGAGGGCAGCCGGCCGGCCCGGGGCGGCGAGGGCGAGGGCGAGGTTCCCGACGGCTGCGAGCGCAGGAGGCGGCACCGGCACGGCGCTCCAGCCACTTACGAGGGGGACGCGCGGAGGGAGGACAAGGAGCGGAGGCATCGGAGGAGGAAGTAAGTGGAGGTGACCTCGAATCCGGAGAATGACAGTAACAATAATGACAACAGCCAAAGTAGCACGTGCTGTGTATTTTTTTATAAAAATATATTATAAAATGCTGTATTTGGCCAGGTGCAGTGGCTCACGCCTGTAATCCCAGCACTTTGGGAGGCCGAGGAGGGTGGATCACGAGGTCAGGAGTTCAAGACCAGCCTGACCAAGATGGTGAAACCCCATCTCTAATAAAAATACAAAAATTAGCCGGGCACGGTGGCAGGCGCCTGTAGTCCCAGCCACTGGGGAGGCTGAGGCATGAGAATTGCTTGAAAACGGGGGGGCAGAGGTTGCAATGAGCTGAGATCATACCACCGCACTCCAGCCTGGGTGACAGAGTGAGACTCCATCTCAGGAAAAAAAAAAAAAAAAATGCTGTATTTGGCCAGGAGCAGTGGCTCATGCCTGTAATCCCAGCACTTTGAGAGGCCGAGGCAGGCGGATCACTTGAGGTCAGGAGTTGGAGAACAGGCTGGCCAACATGGTGAAACCCCGTCTCTACTAAAAATACAAAAATTAGTGATGGTTCCCACCTGTATTCTCACTACTCAGGAGGCTGAGGCGGGAGAATCGCTTGAACCTGGGAGGTGGAGGTAGGTTGCAGTGAGCTGAGATCGTGCCATCACACTCCAGCCTGGACAACAGAGAAAGACCCTGTCTCAAAAAAAAAAAAAAAAAAAAACACTGTATGTTTTTGTTTTTTTGACACAGGGTCTCACCTTGTTGCCCAGGCTGGAGTGCAGTGGCACAGTCATAGCTCACTGCAGCCTCTACCTCCCAGGCTCAAGCCATCAGCCTCAGCCTCACAAGTAGCTGGGACCACAGGCATGTACCACATGCCTGGCTAATTTTTGTAGAGACAGTGTTTCACAATGTTTCCCAGGCTGGTCTCAAACTCCTGAACTCAAATATTCCGCCTGCTTTAGCCTCCTTAAAGTGCTGGGACTACAGGTTTGAGCCACCGCACCCAGCCTAATTTTTTTACCTTTAGTAGAAATGAGGTCTGGCTCTGTTGCCCAGGCTGGTCTCCAACTCCTGGCCTCAAGCAATCATCCCACCTCAGTCTCTTAAAGTGTTCAGATTAGAGGCTTCACAGATGGGGAAACTGAGAGATTGAGTGAGCTCCTCAAGGTCATGCATCTAACCAGTGTCCTTGAACCCAGGCTATCTGGCACCAGAGGCCTTGAGCATTTCAGGGAAACTATTAAGAGAAGCCCCACTGTCGTCCAGAATTATATAGTCTTCTGTGTTCTTGCTGTGTGACTTTTGGAAAGTGACTTCATATCTCTGGGCCTCACACGATGGAAATAGTGGGATCTAATTGGGTCATTGCCAGGATTGAATGAGGTAATGTATGCAAAGGGCCTGGAAGGGCAGCTGACACATAATAAGTGCTCGGTAAATTTAGAGCATTTTTGGCCATTTTCAGCCAACTCTATTTACCTAATGCTATTCTTTGGAAGTTTGAAAAGCCACTCTGTTGGGAGGCCAAAGTGGGAGGATCACTTGATACCAGGAGTTGGAGACCAGTCTGGGCAATAGAGGCAGACCCCATCTCTATAAAATATACAAAATTAAACAGATGTGGTGGCATGCACCTGCAGCCCCAACTACTTGGGAGGCTGAGGCAGGAGGGTCACTGGAGCCCAGGATTTCTAGGCTGTGATGAGCTATGATCGCACCACTGCACTCCAGCCTGGGCGACAGAGCAAGGCTTTGTCTCAAAAAAAATAAAAATAAAAAATAAAGAAAAAGAAAAGCCACTCTGGACCCTAAGAATTAAAGGGAGAGCAGAGTTTCAAAGCTTTGGACGCAGCGGGATGTGGTGGCTCGTGCCTGTAGTCCCAGCACTTTGGGAGGCCAAGGTGGGAGGATCCACTTGAGCCCTGGAGTTGTAGACCAGCCTGCACAACATAGTGAGACCTCACCTTTTAAAAATAAATGAAAATGTTAGAAAGCTTTTGAGGCACCTTCCAGGCCAGCACCTTATCCATTCAGAACGAGCATCCTCTTTTTCATAATGATATTTTGTATTACTTTCTAGAAGATGCTATAGTGATTCTGCATATAGGGACTCAACAACTTACCCATTAAAGTAGACATCGTAGACATTGTCCTATTACAAATTAACCTGCTCTTAGTCCTCTTTTATATTACCATCAGGGCACAATATTGATTTTTTTAATGATGGGTTTAAGTGATCCTGTTGTATGACATATGAACTAGGCCGGCACTTCTCAAAATCTAATGTGTATGTGAATCCCCAGGGATCTTGTTAAAACACAAATTGTAATTCGGTAGGGCTAAGGACTCAGTGGAGCCTGAGATTCTGCATTTGCAACGAGCTCCCAGATGAGGCTGATACTAATGGTCCAGGGACCACATTTTGAGTAATGAGACTCTGAAGGACATAGTAATTCTGATATGTACACCCATACACAAAATCACCATGAAGTGACAGGCACAAATGATGGCTGACTCTGGGTTGTGTGGACAATTCAAACCACATGAGGGGAGTTGCCAGCAGTGTCAAGATGTTCCACAATGTCGAACACCTCTTGGCAAAGTTCCATATACAAAAGAGGCTAGTCTTTCTTCCATTTATTTAATAGTTGCATTGCAGGAAAATGCAATGTATATTAAAAACATACAAAAAATATGTTGTGTTCTTATGTAAAACAAAGTTAGGTTTAAACTAAAGGCACCAGATCAGGTGCAGTGGCTCCCACCTGTAATCCCACTGCATTGGGAGGCTGAGGAAGGAGAATCGCTTGAGGCCAGGAGTTCGAGACCAACCTGGGCAACATAAGGAGACCTCCATCTCTACAAAAGAATTTTTTTTTAATTAGGCAGGTGTGGTGGCAGGTGCCTGTAGTTCTAGCTACTTGGAAGGCTGAAGCAGGAGGATTGCTTGAGCCCAGGAGTTCAAGATTACAGTGAGCTATGATTATGCCATTGGATTCCAACCTGGGCAACAGAACAAGTCCTTGTCTCAAAAAAAAAAAAAAAGACAGAAAGAAAGAAACCCAAACAAACAAACTAAAAGCACAGGTAATTACAAGCAAGATTTTTCACCTCTTTAAGGGACATTACAAAGTCATGAAAAGGAAAAGATAAGTCTTTCCCATATGGGACTGTCGTGTACATGGTAGGGTATTTAGTATAACTGCCTACCATTCTTTAAGTGCCTGCAGTGCCCCTCAATCATTACGTTATTAGGTTTCCACATAGTTCTACAACACTTTCCTGAAAATCATTGTTCTAGGTCATTCTTTCACTTCAATCTTCTCCTATAGGTTTATGCATTCATTCAGTTAGTATTTACTAAGTGCCTACTATATTCTAAGCTCATGCTGTGAGTTCAGTCACACAACTACAAGTGAAGTGGTCTGAGGCATTCTGATAAATACGACCAAGAAACTGTTCCCAGGGTCTCAGGGCAGGTTTCCAGAGGAGCAATCTGAGAAGGGAGTAGAGTGTTTCAGTCTAACAACAGCATGTGCAAAGGCCCTGGGGTGGACCAGAAGGAGGCCAGTTTGCAGGACATGAATAGTGACGAGAAAGTGACAGACAAAGAAATTGAAGGTGCATTGATGAGACTCTGGGGCTGTCAGTCACTCAGGGAAATGAGAGGTCAAAACGGGAACTTAGGTGGAATAAAGTGTTTACCACAGCACTCTCTATATAGTAAAGACCAATGAAGAGCCAGGTACAGGCCAGTGTGATGGTTCACGCCTGTAATCCCAGCACTTTGGGAGGTAGAGGCAGGTGGATCACCTGAGGTCAGGGGTTCGGAACCAGCCTGGCCAACATGGCGAAACCCTGTCTCTACTAAAAATACAAAAAATTAGCCAGGCGTGGTGGTGGACGCCTGTAATCCCAGCTACTCAGGAGGCTGAGGCACAAGAATCATCCCGGGAGGCAGAGGTTACAGTGAGCTGAGATCACACCACTGCACTCCAGCCTGGGCAACAGAACAAGACTCTATCTCAAAAAAAAAAAAAAAAAAAAAGCCAGGTACAGTGGTATGCACCTGTAATCTCAGCTACTCAGGAGTCTGAGGCAAAGGACTGCTTGAGCGCAGGAGTTCGAGAGCAGCCTGAGCATTTAGAGAATGGGAGGCCAGTATACTAAATACCTTACCATGTACAAGACAGTCTCATATGGAAAAGAATTATCCTTTCCTCTCTTCATGACTTTCTATTGCTCCTCACACAGGTGAAAAATCTTGCTTGTAATTATCTATGCCTTTAGTTTGTTGGTTTATTTAGGGTTTTTTTTTTTTTGAGGCAGGATCTTGCTCTGTTGCCCAGGTTGGATTGCAGTGGCATTGCTCATTTTAGAGATGAGCAAGACCTCATCTCTAAAAAAAAAAGAGAGACCTATGATTATTAATTACTCTTGCTATTACTACTAATATTACTATTATTATCAGCCTTATTAACAGATTTACTATTATTGAAGGAGCCAGAGTGACAGGGACAGAATGTCTCTCCCTAACAATACGCCAGGAAGAGTTTTTGAAAGACAGCAGCAAACACTGGAAATTACAAGAGCAGCAAAGCCTAGGCGTGAAAGGCAAGGACTTTGGGGCAGGCAGTCACATTCCTGCCCTATCACTTCCAGGCTGTGTGACTTTCAGAATTTCACTCCTCCTCTCTGGGCCTCCATTTCCTCATCTATAAAATGGGGATAAGAATAGTAGCTACCTCCTACTCTGGGTATAAGATTTAACTGAGCTGGGCGCGGTGGCTCACGCTTGTAATCCCAGCACTTTGGAAGGCTGAGGCGGGTGGATCACAAGGTCAGGAGTTCGAGACCATCCTGGCTAATACGGTGAAACCCCATCTCTACTAAAAATACAAAAAAAAAAATTAGCCGGGTGTAGGTGGTGCACGCCTATAGTCCCAGCTACTCGGGAGGCTGAGGCAGGAAAATGGCATAAAACCCGGGAGGCGGAGCTTGCAGTGAGCCGAGATCACCCACTGCACTCCAGCCTGGGAGACAGAGTGAGACTCCATCTCAAAAAAAAAAAAAAAAGATTTAACTGAGTTAGTACATGTAAAATGCTTTGAGTAGTTCCTGGCTTATAACAAGAGCTCAATAAATGTTAGCAATTTTTTTGTAGCGTTTTGGGGTCTCACTATGTTGCCCAGGCTGGTGTCAAACTCCTGGCCTCAAGAAATTCTCCCACTTTGGCATCCCAAAGTGCTGGATTTACAGACATGAGACACCATGCCTGGCCATGTTAGCTGTTATTAATATGAATATTATTAAGTACTCAATTAATGCTATTTTTAGCAGTAATAGTAAGCACTCAGTAAGTGTCAGCTAATACTGTTATTAATACTCTCATCAATAAACATAAAAAACAATAAGGACCCAGCTTGCCCAAATCCCACAGATGGTTCCTGCTCCCTCTGTTCTTCAGAGGAAGAAAATATCTCCCCACTTTCACCCCCATAGCCTCAGCTGGCCAGACCCCCATTCTGAACCAGGAGAGTACTGCTAATTCCATTATTAATAGACACGTCAAACAACCTGGCCAGGAGAGACATTATTCATTTGGCTGATAAAGAGGTTCTAAGGCTCTTTGGAAATAAAACTTCATGAAGATTCACGCACTTTAAGAGAAAAAAAATCCAAGATCAGTCATTCATCTGCTTTAAAGAAAGTGGCAAAGATAAAACTTTATTTAAGAATATAAAATAATAAAAAGACATTTTAGTTCTCTGTTGTGACAAAGCCAGTGGCCTTCGGAGGTCTGCCTTGTGCATTTTTCCTCCTCTTCAGTCATTCCTTGAAGTTTTTGCAAACGTACCCTGTGTTTTTCATTCTCCAGCATATTGATAATTTTTTTTTTTTTTTTTTGAGACATGGTCTCACTTTGTCACCCAGGCCCCAGAGTACAGTGGTACAATCACGGCTCACTGCAGCCTCGACTTTCTGGGCTCAGGTGATTCTCCCACCTCAGCCTCCTGAGTAGCTGGGACTACAGGTGTGCACAACCATAGCTGGCTAATCTTTTGTATTTTTTGTAGACACAGGGTTTTGCCACGTTGCCAAGACTGGTCTCCAACTTCTGGGTTCAAGCAATCCTCCCACTTCAGCCTCCCAAAGTGCTGGGATTATAGGAGTGAGCTACCTTGCCAGGCTGATCATATGTTTTTCCTTTTTATTCACTTTGTCTTCTCCTCATTCCTACCTTCATCTGTCTTTCAGTGGCTCACTCCAGTGAAAAGTGGACTGACGCACATTCTATTTCATATAATTCAATGGCTGCTGGCCCCAGATCCCCCATACCAGGTGGCCGAGCCCAGTGGCCCCGCAGGGTAGGCAAAATGAGGGTGGAACTTTCCCAGACTGTCAGTAAAAATCTATGGAGGACAGAGCTTCTGCCTGTCTCTTGCAGCCAGGCAGTGCCTCCTCCCAGGCCTGCCTGGGTGCAAAGGGAACTTTTGCCAAGACCTGCTCCACTCTAGAATTCTTATCTTTGCTGTTCGCATCCTAATTCCACCTGCATCTGTCACCGTGACAACCTGCTCCCCAAAAGGAACAGGAAGAGAGATGCTGGACTTTTGAGCTCCACAGTTTATCCTGCATGGGGCCAGGGGGTGGTTGATTATTTAGCACTCTAATTCTTACGGCACCCCCAATGGGCCCAAGTTGCTTTTTTTTAAAAAAACAGTCTTGCTCTGTTACCCAGGCTGGAGTGCAGTGGCACAATCATAGCTCACTGTAGCCTCGAACTCCTGGACTCAAATGATCTTCCCACCTCAGCCTCCCAAATAGCTGAAACAACAGTCTCGTGCAACTACGCCCAGCTATTTTTTTTTTAAGAGATAGGGTCTCACTATGTTGCCCAGACTGATCTCAAACTCCTGGGCTCAAGCGATCTTCCTTCCTCAGCCTCCCAAAGTGCTAGGATTACAGGCGTAAGCCACTGTACCAAGCTGCCCCATTAAAGCTTCGAACACCAGAGAGCCCAGCTCAGCTGTTTTCCAGCTGGGTAACACCGGGCAAATGACTTTGCCTCTCTGAACCTCAGTCTCCTCCTCTGTGAAATGGGGCCGATCACTATACCCACCTCGGATGGTGGTGGTTGCAGGGATTAAATGAGTTAATACGTGAGGTCCTTAGGACAGGGGGTGGGGACACAAGGAGATGAGCAATAAACAGGGACTGCTGTTATTATCACCCCCACATAATCTGATCCCGGGGTCTGAGTGTGCCCCAGGCAAGGTGTCTGCAGCCCTCCGCAGAAGGATGCCCAAGTGATTAGCTGGCACAAGAACGCCATGCACAACAGGTGTTATGCAACTGGCCACCTATTCCAGGCAGAGGATGCCAAATCCCCAGGGGGAAGGGAGAAGGGGGAAGGGGCACAGCTTCAAAGTTTTCTGCCCCTTTTTTTGTTCTCCTTGGAGACACTTTGGGAATGAAACCTCCTGGAAACTGATATTAAGCCTCTGCAGGCTGAGCTTGTTAAAATTTCCCAACAAACAGAGCCAACAGAAGCTCTACAAGGAAGCAAAAACAAGACAAAACAAACATTGGCAGACCCTTTTCCATCCGCTCTTGGTAGATGGTATTCCTCTAAGAAAATGCCACCACAAGTTTCTCCAGGGCCTCTTGAGCTGGTGGCCAAAGGATTTAGGTTCTCTTTGAAATTATAACTTAACTGGGCCTGCTTTATGGCAGGGATATCACTCTCTTAAATGTGTATATATATACAGGGCCAGGCATGGTGGCTCACACCTATAATCCCAGCACTTTGGGTGGCCAAGGCAGGTGGATCGCTTGAGCCCCAGGAGTTCAATACCAGCCTGAACAACATAGTGAGACCCTGTCTCTACAAAAATTAATAAAAATAACCAGGCATGGCAGTGTGTGCCTGCAATCCCAGCTACCCGGGTGGGAGGATCGCTTGAGCCCAGGAGTTAAAGGTTGCAGTGACCTATGGTCATACCACTGCACTTCAGCCTGGGCAACAGAGCAAGACCCTGTCTCTTAAAAATAGATTATTATTATTATACACACACACACACACACACACACACACACACACACACACATTACAGATGATGAGAAAATACTCTCAGCCAGGTTTTCATGTGATACACAACTTCTCAAAAAGCATCACAAGCAGGTTAGAATTAGCGATTTCTTTGTGGACTGTCCAAGATGTTGAGGAAATACTGGTTTAGAATTTACCTCACAGGCCGGGCGCGGTGGCTCACGCTTGTAATCCCAGCACTTTGGGAGGCCGAGGCGGGTGGATCACGAGGTCAGGAGATCGAGACCACGGTGAAACCCCGTCTCTACTAAAAATACAAAAAATTAGCCGGGCGAGGTGGCGGGCGCCTGTAGTCCCAGCTACTCGGAGAGGCTGAAGCAGGAGAATGGCGTGAACCCGGGAGGCGGAGCTTGCAGTGAGCCAAGATTGCGCCACTGCACTCCAGCCTGGGTGACAGAGCGAGACTCCGTCTCAAAAGAAAAAAAAAAAAAAAAGAATTTACCTCACTTAGGCTAGAAATGGTGGCTCACACCTGTAATCCTAACACTTTGGGAGGCCAAGGCCAACGGATCTCTTGAAGCCAGGAGTTTTAGCCTGGCCAACATGGCAAAATCCTGTCCTACTAAAACTACAGAAAAAAAAAAAAAAATTAGCTGGGTGTGGTGGCACACGCCTGTAGTCCCAGCCACACTGGAGGCTGAGGCAGGAGAATCACTTGAACCTGGGAGGCGGAGGTTGCAGTGAGCCGAGATCGTGCATTACACTTCAGCCTGGGTGACAGAGCAAGACTCCATCTCAAAAAATAAGATAGATAAGATAAATATATACAATATATATGTAGTATATATAATATAGAAACTACAGAACAAGTGATCTTTGTATGTTTCCAAAATATAACAGTGGGACAGGCATAGGATAGACGTTCCCTTTGCAAAAGGGAGAAATTGGAAGGGATAAAGAGGTCACCAGTCCTAGGCAAGTGCTAAATCCAGCAAGACAAATCCCATTAGGTTTCAAGGCCTGAGAATAATCCTCGGTGACTCTCAGCTCATTAACATACTTGGTTCTCAGAGCCAGACTCAATGAGGTTACGGCCTGCATGTTATGGGTCAGGAACTGAGGCTAAGTAACGCACTGGAGATTATGTGGTAAAGAAGGTCCAGGATCATTGCTTCAGTCTCCAGGATATGGGGAAGGTTCTACTCCTGTTATCCCAAATTTTAAAATGTGGGAACTAAAGCTCAGAGAGGTTAAGCAAATCACACAGGGTTGTACAGCTAGTGATGTTGCCGAGATTTCCCCGTGTGTAGTGGCTCATGCCTATAATCCCAGTATTTTGGGAGGCCGAGGCAAGAGGATCGCTTGAGCCCAGGAGTTTGAGACCAGCCTGGGCAATATAGTGAGACCTCATCTCTGCAAAAAGAAAAATTAAAAAGTTAGCCAGTCGTGGTGGCAGGCACCTGTAGTCCCAGCTACTGGGAAGGCTGAGGTGGGAGGATTGCCTGAGCCTGGGAGGTGGAGATTACAGTGAGCTGAGATCGCGGCACTGCAATACAACCTGGGCAACAGAGTGAGAGAGACCCTGTCTCAAAAAAAAAAAAGAAAGACATTGCTGAGATTCAAATCGAGGTCAGCCTGTCTTCTGAAATGTCACTCTATGACCCACTCACGAAACTGAGAAGGCAGAAAGTTGCTTGGGCCTGCCCATTTCCCCTGTGCAGTCTCAGAGAAACAGTGGAACTGCCTCGGTTTCTCCTTCTGGGAAGTATTCATAGAAGCATCCCACTTACCTACTTTGGTCTGAAAATAAATTAGCTTGTCTCTCTTCCGCTTACTAAAAACACCATGGGTTTTTGCAAGTTAAAATGCAAAAATAAAATGAGGAGAATGGTGCTGGTAGTTTAGCCAGTGGGAAGCCCTCTGGGGAAAGCCAGCCTTTTATTTATTACTTACTTATTTATTTATTCTTTCTAGATAGATTTGTGGGAAACCAGGGCTGTGTTGTCCAGGGGTCTGTAGTCCGGAAGGCATCAGATGGGCTACTAAGTGAGTCTTTGTCCACCTGCAGATGGCAGGAGGCAGGGCCCAGGTGTCCATGACTTGGAGAGGCAGGGGTTGATGGGAGGTCTGAGGCTGTGGGATCTCTCCTGTGGCCTCAGTATCCTCATCTGGATAATGGGGACATTCTGGCCAGGCGCGGCGGCTCTATATATCCAGCACTTTGGGAGGCCCATAATCCCAGCACTTTGGGAGGCCGAGGCGGGTGGATCACTTTAGGCCAGGAGTTCAAGCAGCCTGGGCAACATGGCAAAGCCCTGTCTCTACTGAAAATAGAAAAACTAGCTGGGTGTGGTGGTGCACGCTGGTAATCCCAGCTATTCGGGAGGCTGAGGCACAAGGATCACTTGAATTCAGGAGGCAGAGATTGCAGTGAGCCAAGATCCTGCCACTGCACTCCAGCCTGGGCAACAGAGTGAGGCTCTGTCTCAGTTAAAAAAAAAAAAGAAAAAGAAAAGGAAAGAAAGAAAAAGAAAATTGGGGTATTTGTTTATCATTTGACTGTAAGTTACCCAGCATTGACTGTGTGAGAGGCCCGGTACTAGGCAGTGAAAACTCAGCTATGAAAAAACAAGCTGGGCATTGTGATTTATGCCTGTAATCCCAACATTTTAGGAGGCCAAGGAGGAAGAATCACTTGAGCCCAGGAGTTTGAGACCAGCCTGGGCAACATAGTGAGACGCCAGTCTCTACCAAAAATTTTAAAATTAGCCAGGCATGGTGGCGTGAGTCTGTAGCCTCAGCTACCCGGAGGCTGAGATGGGAGGATCACTGGAGCCCAGAAGTTCAAGGCTGCAGTAAGCTATGATCCTGCCACTGCACTCCGGCCTGGGCAACAGAGTGAGACCCTGTCTGGAAAAAAAAAAAAAAGAGGCCAAGTGCGGTGGCTCACACCTGTAATCTCAGCACTTTGGGAGGCCGAGGTGGGTGGATCACCGAAGGTCAGGAATTCGAGACCAGCCTGGCCAAAATGGTGAAACCCCGTCTCTACTGAAATACAAAAAAATTAGCCAGTCGTAGTGGTGGGCACCTGTAATCCCAGCTACTCGGGAGGCTGAGGCAAGAGAATCGCTTGAACCTGGGAGCCAGAGGTTGCAGTGAGCCAAGATCATGCCACTGTACGACCGAGCGAGACTCTATCTCAGGAAAAAGAAAGAAAGAAGGAAAAGAAGTAAGATGATGGGGAGCTGTGGAAACCTGTCAGTGGGCATGTGAAGGTCTTGACCTCTGACCAAGAATTGAACAGGCCCCTCTCAATTCCAGGCGCTGCAGGGATCTGGGACACGACTTCTCCGTGACCAGACTGTACCCTTTCCTTTTCTTTTTTGTTTTTTTGGTGACAGGGTCTCACTCTGTCACCCAGACTGGAGTGCAGTGGGATGATCATGGCTTACTGCAGCCTCAACCTCCCAGGCTCAAGCAATCCTCCCACTTCAGCCTCCCAAGTAGCTAGAACTACAGGCACACAGCACCACGCCTGTCAATTTATACATTTTTTGTAGAAATGGGGTCTCACTGTGTTGCCCAAGCTGGTCTTGAACTCCTGGCCTTAAGCAATCCTCCTGCCTCAGCTTCTCAGAGTGCTAGGATTACAGGTGTGAGCCACTGCGCCCAGCCCAAATTGTACTCTTGAAAGATGGAATCTTAGCTAGAATCCTGAACTGTTGCCTTTTATCCTAACTCAGTTGTTGGTTCTTTTTCATTCACTTGCCTTCCTCAGAGAGAACCAGGGCTCTGGGGTCCCTGTGTCGGGCCCCAACCTGTCAACCACCCGGCCAATCCAGCAGGACCTGGGCCGCCAAGACCCACCCCTGGCAGAGGACATTGACAACATGAAGAACAACAAGCTGGCCACCGCGGAGTCGGCCGGTCCCCACGACAGCCTCGGCCACGCCGGCCTGCCCCAGAGCCCAGCCAAGATGGGAAACAGCACCGACCCCGGCCCCACGCCGGCCATCCCTGCCATGGCCACCAACCCCCAGAACGCCGCCAGCCGCCGGACGCCCAACAACCCGGGGAACCCGTCCAATCCCGGCCCTCCCAAGACCCCCGAGAACAGCCTTATCGTCACCAACCCCAGCGGCACCCAGACCAGTTCAGCTAAGACTGCCAGGAAACCCGACCACACCACAGTGGACATCCCCCCAGCCTGCCCGCCCCCCCTCAACCACACCGTTGTGCAAGGTGAGACCCTCTGCCCTCACATCACTGGGCAGGGGACCTGGCGCCCCTGGAGCCAGAGGCTCTGCTGAGTGACCCTGGACTGTGACCCCATCTCTCTGGCCTCAGTTTCCTCCCCTGGAAAATGGGCATAGGCGTAGTTTCCTACCCCACAGGGCTGCGGAGCGTTCAGTGAGATAATTTGTGCACAGTGCCTGGCACGGGGATGTGTCCAGTCAGGTTTGCAATATCTCCTATGTCCTTCCTTCCCAAGGGGAGCCAGGAAGCCACCCCATTTGATGGAAGCTTGAGGGGGTCAGATGACTGATTCTCTTGGCCCAGCACTGTCCAAAAGAAATGTAACACAGGCCACATGCAAATGTCAGTTTAAACTCTCCAGTTTAAACTCGCCACATTAAAAAAGGGGCCAGATGTACTGGCTCATGCCTGTAATCCCAGCACTTCAGGAGGCCGAGGTAGAGCGAGCCAAGATGGCACCTCTGCACTGCAGCCTGGGTGACAAAGCGAGACTCCGCCTCAAAAAAAAAAAAAAAAAAAATGGTGAACTGCTGAGTGGATTATGTCCTAAGTTCCTCTAGTATCAGTTCTGTGTGAGAGATTTTCATGAGTTTGCTGGATAAAGGCTTTCCATGGTCCTGAGACCTAAGATCCTAAGGTCTTGTCACTGTGCCCATTTTATAGATGTAGGGACTGAGGCTCAGAGAGGCTCAGCCTGCCCGTGGGCACATAAGCAGGCTGGGCTGCAGAATGGAAGCTCCAGAGGCTGATGGCTCCTCCCCCTGAGTCAAGAGAGGTGTGCAAATGGGGGCACGCCGTGCAGTTTATGGGAGGTCCCAGTATTTCTATCTATCCAGTGGGTCTCTTGGCACTCTCCCTACCTGCCTGCAAGTGAGGGTGTGAAGGTCCAACAAGGATAGGGGCAGGTCTGTGTTAATATCCCGTGAGGGCCCCACCGCACTCAAGGCTATAGAGTGGTTGAGAGCAGGCTCTCGGGGGCCAGGCCGCCTGGGTTCCAAATGCCAGCTCTGCCACTTCCTGCTGTGTGACCTTAGACAAGTCACTTTACTTCTCTGTGCCTCAATTTCCTCATCTGTAAACAGGGGATCAGAATATATCAACCTCAGGGCCATACAAGGGTTCAGTGATGTCATAGGATGCCTGGTATATACAGCAGGCCCTTTATAAATGTCAGCCGCTTCTTGCCTGCCCTGGGAGTACACAGGAGTTCCCAGAGACTTGTGGGAAGTTGTGGAGGGAGCCCTGTGTTGGTTCTTGTCCCAACAGTGAACAAAAACGCCAACCCAGACCCACTGCCAAAAAAAGAGGAAGAGAAGAAGGAGGAGGAGGAAGACGACCGTGGGGAACACGGCCCTAAGCCAATGCCTCCCTATAGCTCCATGTTCATCCTGTCCACGACCAACCCGTGAGTATGGCCCCCAGCAAGGGCAGGGGGGCCTGGGGCTCCCACCAGGGTGGTGGAAGTCAGGCCAGATAGAGGGCAGTGAGTGAGTGTTGACCACCATGAGTCCAGGGATACCCTTGAACAAGTTGAAAACGGATGCTCCTTCCGTAAGTCAAGTAAGATGATTTATCACAATATACTTTGTTGGAAGAGACCCCTGTCCTGCCATCCACTAGAAAATCATTGTCATAAATAAACAAATCTTCGCTGTCTGTGATGTAAGAGGCACCCCCTTAGAAATGGCTGCCTTGTGCAGTACACAGCCTGAACAACTGCACATGGCAGCCCTAGGACCTGAACTCTGTTCCTAACCTAGACTCTGTAAGGGTTTAGATTCTGGGTGGATAGTCTCTGAGTTCCATGGCCTTCTGTCTTGGGCATCTTTGAAACGGATAGATTATTTAGGGGAGAAATTTATCCTGTGAATGTCGTAGTGGCTCGGAGGTTGTTTTAGAATTGAATGTCTCCCAAGGATATTTCTTGAAAGCCTGACCCCTCAAAATGCTTCTTGACAATGAAGGATCATGTCAGATAAGATGGGGGAGAAGCTGCTTCCTATAATCTGCCTCTTGGCAACTCAGCCTGGGTAGTAATAAATAAAGGTACTTTTAAAATACTTTTTTATTTAGTTGACTTATCGATTTTACTAAGGAAACACTTATGTGGTATTTACTCAGTGCCAGGCACTGTTCTGAGTGCCTTAAATTTGTTTTTTTAATTTCTCTGAGGTTGTTACTATGCTTAGCTCCATTAGACAGATGAAAAAACTGAGGTCCAGAGATGTGAATTCACCTGCCCAAGGTCACACAGCAAGCCAGTGGGAGAGCTGGAGTTTGAGCCCAGACACTGGCTCTAGCCTCCTTGTTCTTAACCACTCAGCTCTGCTGCCCTTCACACAACCTTATGAACTATTTATTATTGGCTTCACTTATTAAGAGGTTAACTGGCACATCCCATTGGCACATTCAAGGCTCTGATAAGGCCTGCAATTCATAATTTCAATAACTAACTTTTTGGAGCCCCTATCATGAGCCAGGCATAAATTAACTCTTGGGTCTCACGATTTTGTGAAGTAAGCACTAGTATTATGGCTATTTTACAGATGAGGGCACCAAGGCACGGAGGGGACAAGTAACTTGCCCAAGGTCACACAGCTAATTTTTAAAAAGAAAGAAAGAAATCTACTTAACCCATAGATTCACAATATTGTTTGACCCTGGGACATTTAATATCGAAAAGCCTTTTTATCTCCTACAGAATTAAGGACCGTATTTCTTCAACCTAGCTTGGGGATCAAGATACTTCAAGAGGGTCGTTTGGGAGTGATAGGAACTTTGCTAAACAGGGCATGTGAATGTCTTCTCTCACCGAGGTCCCCTCTGCCTTCTTGGGGTTCCAGGACCCAGAGAGGGCCCCCACCTGGAGGAGCTTAATAGTTTGTCGTGTATGAGGCCTTGGGGGTTGGAGATCTCAGGTAGTGGTAGGTAACATGAGATTATGGAAGAAAAGGGTTTGTGAACATGTGGTCTGAGTGGACCTCTGCACGCCCACCTGTCTCCAACAGCCTTCGCCGCCTGTGCCATTACATCCTGAACCTGCGCTACTTTGAGATGTGCATCCTCATGGTCATTGCCATGAGCAGCATCGCCCTGGCCGCCGAGGACCCTGTGCAGCCCAACGCACCTCGGAACAACGTGAGTCCCACAGAGCACGCCCCTTCCTAGCCTGGCTGTTCTGCCTCAGGCCACTGTCTCCTGCATCCAAAATGCTCATAGGTAGGGTGGGATGTTGGGGTCACCCCTAGGCATAGCCCTTATGGCTGCTGGTTGAGAGGGGAAGCTCTGTTTCCTTGCGGATGCTCTTGGGAGCAAGACATTCCTCGAGGCAGTTTCTCTGTGAGCCTGGTGGGGAGGAGGTGGCCCAGAGTGACTAGGGCTGAAAATTGCTGGATTCTCTAATGGAGGCGTGAGACTAGCAGGATATGGATGTTGCACATTCTCTATATGGAATAGGGGGGTTACTGGGGCAGGGGCGGTGCTCAGAGGTGGTCCCCTCCGCAGTAGACGTTTCCCTTTGGACACAAAGCTTTGAAAGAAACAACTATTTGGCTCAGAAACACAGCCTAAGCTTTTGGTTTTTATGAAAGCAAGCCCCTTTGCGGATGGTGGGTCTCTTGACAACCCCTGTTAATTGAGCACCTGCTGTGTCCCAGGAAGAAACTCAGCATGCAGTATCTCGTTTAATCCTCACAATGCGCTCCCACAACCCCCCGCCCAGGCATCCCCATTTGAGAGATGGGAAAACTGAGGCTCAGGGGAATGAGAGAGTGGTAAGTGGCCTGTCCAGGGTCACCCAGCAGAATTCCAACTCTGCATCCCCCTAAGCGCCCACTGCTTACCCCAACTGTCTGCATTTACTAATCACCTACTGTATGCCACATATGGGTGTGCATAGCCCCTTTGAGTCCTGACAAGCAGGAATGAGTGCATGCTTGTGGTTGAGATGGGGAAACCGAGGCACCAACAGGCAAGGGCGTGCCTCAGCCATGGGCTGTGGGTAGAGGCTTGACCCCAGGGCCGGGAGTGGACTGGTGGCTCCTGTTTCCCTCCCCAGCTCCCTCCCCCATCCCTTCCCTCCCGGCCCAGAGCCAAAAAAGTGTGTTTTCTGCTGGTCCGAGGCTCTGCTACCCTGGCTAAGTAGGTTAGGACCCAGGCAAAGCTGGCGAGCCCCATCCCTCAAGCCCGCCCACAGCTTACCATGCACTTTCCCTTCCTTCCCAGGCCTGGCAGGCCCCCCTGGGGACCCAATGGGGGAGATGGAAGGAAATAATTAGAACGCAGCTCCCAGAGGAAGCTAGAGCCAGTGCCCAGCCTCCTCACAGTCCGCTTAGTTGCTTCCCGCAGCCTGGTTTTCCCCAGAGGCCTCCAGGAGCCAGGCGTAGGGAGTGGGTGTCCCAGGAGGGGTCCACAAACCCCCTACTGACTCGAGGAGGCTGGAGAAGGCGTTGCCTTTGGCAGGGAGGGCACGGGCATGGATGATCCAGGGGGCACGGCAGCTCCCAGGGCTGAAGGGAATCTAGGCAGCGCTCAGACCAGGCCCCAGGGAGTGTTTGCAAAGAGCGTTCAGCTCCCCGGCCCCCTCCCTCGTCCATCTCGCAGTCGAAACTTCTCTACAAGAACACTGTGGCCCCATAACGTTCACACCACGCAACCACCATCCAGGGCAAGAAATAGAACAAAAACGCCCCACGCGGCATGTGCCTCCTTGGTCCCCCACCCCCACCGCCTTCTTTCCCTCTAGAGCTGCTGGGGACACTGTCTGGAGACATTTTTGGTTGTCACGACAGGAGGGGGGAGGTGCTCCTGGCATCTGGTGGGTGGAGGCCAGTCATGGTATGCAGCCTCAAGTCCGGCAAACAATCCTCCCACCTCACCCCCAGGTAGTAGGACCACAGGCCGCCACCACACCCGTAATTGGGCCTCGCTATGTTGCCAGGCTGGTCTCGAACTCTTGACGTCAAGCAGTCCTCCCTCCTCAGATTCCCAGAGCTCTGGAATTACAGGCATGAGCCACCGCACTGGCCAGTTCTTAAAAACTAGAATTTATGTTTGCTCTTCTGTAACATTCAATAAATGAGACACTTCTATGCATCCCTTTGTCACCCAACATTGTATTCGCACTAAATGAGTACATGTTGGTGTTGCAGGATTGATGGGCATTCTTTTTTTTTTTTTTTTTGTCTTGGTGTGTGAGGCTGTCTGTGTCACCCAGGCCGGAGTGCAGTGGTGCAATCTTGGCTCACCGCAACCTCCGTCTCCCGGGTTTAAGCGATTCTCCCACCTCAGCCTCCGGAGTAGCTGGGACTACAGGCAGGTGCCACCACGCCAGGCTAATTTTTTGTATTTTTAGTAGAGACGGGGTTTCACCATGTTGGCCAGGCCAGTCTCAAACTCCTGACCTCAAGTGATCCGCCCGCCTTGGCCTCCCAAAGTGCTGGGATTACAGGCGTGAGCCACCACGCCCGGCCAATGGGAGTTCTTTATGATGCTGTTTTCAGATTTACTGTGTGGCATGCGATGTATTATCCATCCCCTGTTGACAGATGTTTGGGTTGTTTCTAAGTGTGAATACTGTCCCCGTGCCACACCTCTCAACATGTTTCCTGAGTCACCTGGACAAGAATTTCTCCAGGAGGCCGGATGCAGTAGCTCACGCCTATAATCCCAGCATTTTGAGAGGCCAAGGTGGGAGCATTGTTTGAGGCCAGGAGTTCGAGACCAGCTTGGGCAACATAATGAGAGCCCCCCCACCTCTACCAAAAAAAAAAAAAATTTTTTTTTTAATTAACCGAGCATGGTGATGCGCACCTGTGGTCCAAGCCACTTGGGAGGCTGAGGTGGGAGGATCACTTGGGTCTGGAAGGTCGAGGCTGTAGTGATCCATGTTCATACCACTGCACTCCAACCTGGGTGACAGAGCAAGACCCTGTCTCAATAAATAAGAATTCCTCCAGGTTATAAACCAAAAGCGAAGTTTCTAGAGCATATAATTTGCAAGTGGTTGGCCTCAGTAAATGCAGCTTGAATGTTTATTGAACAATAAACACAGTGACCCTTTGGGAGGCCAAGGCGGGTGGATCACCTGAGGTCAGGAGTTTGAGACCAGCCTGGCCAACATGGTGAAACCCCGTCTCTACCAAAAATACAAAAATTAGCTGGGCGTGGTGACACACAACTGTAATCCCAGCTACTCGGGAGGCTGAGACACAAGAATCACTTGAACCCAGGAGGTAGAGGTTGCAGTGAGCCAAGATGGCGTCACTGCACTCCAGCCTTGGCGACAGAGCGAGACCCTGTCTCAAAAATATACATAAATAAATAAAAATAAACACAGTGGGCCGGGCACCGTGGCTCACACCTGTAATCCCAGCACTTTGGGAGGCCAAGGTGGGTAGATCACGTGAGGTCAGGAGTTCGAGACCAGACTGGCCAATATGGTAAAACCTGGTCTCTACTAAAAATACAAAAATTAGCCGGGCGTGGTAGCATGCGCCTGTAATCCCAGATACTTGGGAGGCTGAGGCAGAAGAATTGCTTGAACCCGGGAGGCAGAGGTTCCAGTGAGCCAAGATTGTGCCACTGCACTCGAGCCTGGGTGACAGAGCGAGACACCATCTCAAAAAAAAAATTTAAAAAATAAATGAATGCAGTGGCCCTTGCACCAGTAGCTCGTGGGAACTCCTGTTCTTCCACATCCTTGTCAACACTTGGTACTGTCGACTGTTTCATTTGGCTGATCTGCTGGGTGTGGAGTGAGATCTTACTGGGGTTGTGCTTGGCATTTCCCTGTAATGAATGAGATCAAGCACTTTCTTGGATTAGACTGAACCACAGGAAATAACATTTGCAAATAGATGAAAAAGATCTAAATATTAGGAATACTTGAACCTAATTTATTGGTCTTTTGATTTCCTCTTGCACACCTAATTAAGAGCTCTAGAATTAAATTCACCTGACCCCCATGGCCTGCCCTTTCCCAACTCCCTCTCTTCCTTCTTTCCTTCCATTCATTCCTTTAGTAAGTATTTAATAAGCAACTACTATGTGCCAGGTACTGAGCTAGCCAGGGAGGATTACAGGGTATGAGACAGTCCCTGCACTCCCAGAGCCCACAAACCACCAGGCCTTTGACCAGGCTGTACCCACTGCCTCGTGCACCTGAAATACTCTCCCACCACCATCCCCTCTGCCCACCCAGGTCTTTCAAGCCAATCCCCTTGCACCAGCCCCTCCCTCCAGGAAGTCACCTCACCCTGACCCCGGGCACTCTGGTCTCTGATTCCTCTTCAAGCACCACATATAACAGGAATATAAGTTATAACCACACAGATCACAGAGCCCAGCTCCTCCAGGACCCAGTACAGCCCCAACTGTTTATGCATTCATTCAACAAACATTTCTTGAGCACCTACTGTATTCCTGACCCTATATTATAAGCTGGAGACACCATGGTGACATCCCTGTCTTTGTGGGGCTGACATTTGGGTGGCAGAGATGGACAATGAGATTATCAGTAACTACAACAAATGTTCAGGGAGTGATAAGTGGCCGAGGGCGTGGTGGGCAGAGGGAAAGAGAGACTTCGTAAAGAGGATCTCAAGCACCAGGAGATGGAATTTAAACAGCCGGTCAGGGGAGTCCTCACTGGGAAAGTGTTATTTGAGCTAAGTCATAAAGGAGGAGAAAGAGGGAATCAAATGGGATGTGGGGAAAAGCATTCCAGAGAGACAGAACAGCCCGTGCAAAGGCCCTGAGGTGGGAGCATCTTGGGGGACAAGAGCAAGTGAGCAAGGGAGAAAATGAGAGGAAGTGAGGGCAGGGAGCTGAATGGTCAGATCATGCAGGGGCTTGAGGGCCTCGGGGAGGACTTTGACTTTTATCCCTGAATGAGGTGGGAGCCACGGAGGGTTGTAAGCAGAGGAAGGACGTGCCTGACTTCTTGGGTGTTCGCAGCGCCCTCTGGTGGCCATGTTCAGTAATGCTCGGCCCTTGCAGCTTCTGGGTGGATCTGATTTTTTTTTTTTTTTTTTTTTTTTTTTTTTTAGACAGTCTGTCTCCCAGGCTGGAGTGCAGTGGCACGATCTCGGCTCACTGCAACCTCCGCCTCCCACGTTCAAGTGATTGTCACGCCTTGGCCTCCCAAGTAGCTGGAATTACAGGCACACGCCACCATGCCCAACTAATTTTTTATATTTTTAGTATTTTTATATTTTTAGTATTTATATTTTTAGTAGACACGGGGTTCTGCCATTTAGTTAGGCTGGTCTCGAACTCCTGATCTCAAGTGATCTGCCTGCCTCAGCCTCCCAAAGTGCTGGGATTACAGGCTGGAGCCACCATGCCCAGCCAGTGTCCACCCCCTGTACCTAGTACCAGCCAGACACCGTGCCAGCACACCTTCCTCTTCAGGCCTGGGTGACACCAGAGGTGTGCTATGGTGTGTCCTGGAGAGGGGCTGGGCCAGGGGACGTTGCTCGTTCAGGCAGAAACATTGGGCCTGGGGAGAGGGACAGGAAGAATCAACCTACCCTGGCAGGGGCCTGGCCTTGAAACAGGAAGAGATGCCGTGGCAGGAGGTTGGCCCCAGTGTTTAAAAAACCACGTAGCAACTATTTCTCGCCCAGGATGCCCAGGAAAGCAAGGGTACTGGGGGATTAGATCCATCACCAGGAGGGATACAGTCAGCCCTGAACTTCTCTGGGGCCGCTTCTAATCCACTATAGGGCTTGGGGCAAATTTTAAAAGGCACCCGTCCCATGGGTTAGCGAACCGGCCTAGTACAGTGATTTTTTTTGTTAGGATTTGCTGCCATCTGCTGGACAATTTCATTCACAACATACACATCTGCAGTTTGAAAAGAGATGGGAGGGGCCCTTGTGCAGTGCACGCCCTGCCCAACTGTATATAGCAGCTGTTTCCTCTTCTGGGTAGAGGCTCTGCGAGGCGATCGTTAGTTTTACCGGGGCTCTGCTGGAAAAGGCCAGTGATCCACTGCTCTCTTGCTTTTATCCCCTACAGGTGCTGCGATATTTTGACTACGTTTTTACAGGCGTCTTTACCTTTGAGATGGTGATCAAGGTGCGTGCAGATTATAAGTGAGAACACACGGTAATTTTTTTTTTTTAAAGCAAGTGCAGGGCTGGGCACAGTGGATCGTGCCTGTAATTCCAGCACTTTGGGAGGCCGAGGCGGGCAGATTACTTGAGATCAGGAGTTTCAGGCCAGCCTGGCCAACATGGTGAAACCTCATCTCTACTAAAAATGCAAAAATTAGCCAGGCATTGTGGCTCACGCCTGTAGTCCCAGCTACTCAGGAGGCTGAGGCAGGAGAATCACTTGAACCCTAGGCTGCAATGAGCCGATGTGGAGGCTGTAGTGAGCCGAGATCATGCCACTGCATTCCAGCCTGGGTGACACAGCGAGACTCTGTCAAAAAAAAAAAAAAAAAAAAAAAAAAAGAAAAAAAAAAAAAAAAAAAAAAAAAAAGAGCCGGGGTTCCAGGAGATCCTGAGCCTGCAAGAATGCCCCCCTCGAGAGGATGAGTCTCCCAGAGGATTAGAAATGCCTGGTGTGTCTGAAGAGCAGCAGGGAAGCTGGTGTGGCTGGGTGGAGTGAGAGAAGAGTGGGGAGGTGAGGGGGCACCTTGTGCAGGGGATCACAGAGAGGGCTCTTCGGCTCTTACTTTGAGTGAGGTGAGGGCCAGAGAGGGTTCTGAGCAGAGGAGGGACTTGACCCAGGTGTTCACAGGTGCCCTCTGGCATCTGTGGGAAGCCAGAGGACCTGTGAGCAGGTGATCACACTGGTCCCCATGGGCGATGATGGGGACAGGATCAGGCTGGTGACCAAAGAAGAGGTGAGAAGTGGACAGATTCTTGGAAGGTTCTGGAAATAGAGCCAGTGAGCTTTGCTGATAGAGCCACCAATGAGGGATTTGGGACAAAGAGGCATCAAAGAGGATCCCAAAGTTTGGATCTAAGAGCCGGCAAGCCAGAGCTGGCTTCCATCAGGCAAAGGGGGGCCGCCTTATGGGGCAGGGGCTCCCCACTCCTCCCTGGAGTCGTCTGGCCACTGCCCATCCCTGCAAGATGAGGTGGCCTCATTGGCTTCCCTGCCTCTCCCCAAGAAGCTAGAGAGTGGGTGGCAGCACCCCAGGGTGGGGATCAGGTGGGGGTTCTGAGCACCGTCTCTTCTCCCCCACAGATGATTGACCTGGGGCTCGTCCTGCATCAGGGTGCCTACTTCCGTGACCTCTGGAATATTCTTGACTTCATAGTGGTCAGTGGGGCCCTGGTAGCCTTTGCCTTCACGTAAGTCTCCTCGCGAGGCCTCCTCTTGCCTCTTTTCCCCCAACCCCCAGCCTGGGGCCACCCATCGGATTACAGGACGTGTTCTCAGGGTCCAGGGATGGGGTGTGTGGGCTCTGGGGACGTGGGAGATATCAGCATGCCACCAGGAAGAGCTTCGATTGGCTTTTTGCATGATGTCCATGGAGGAAGAAGGAGAAGGGACCCCCCCTCCTGCCAACCTTCTACCTCCTCACACAGCAACGGGCCTCAGCCACATCACTGACCCTTTGCTGTGCGGCTTCCCGTAGACTAGTCTCGCCAGAACATCTCATCCCCCTACTGCTCCACAAGCGCCGCCCAAACCGTTGTCTCTTTGGAAAGTCCCTAAAGAGACAATCAGGAAATGAATGTGCATGAGAATTCTGACCCCCTCCCTATGCCTGAAGGCTGCGTAGTTGTAGACCTGGTGACTTCCTTTGTGTGTCTTTCACTTTTCCTGGCAGTCCTAGGATTCTCTGCCCTCTGAAAGGCCATATGTCATCATGCAGCTCCAAGATGGCACCCCAGTTGTAGGCAGCCATCTCAGGGTAGCACCCAAGCACTTAGTGGTCATCCCAAGATGGCATCCAAGTTCTGGGTGGCCATTCCAAGATGGCCCCTGAGTTCTGAGCTATCATTCCAAGATGGCCTCTGAATTTGGGGTGGTCATTCTTAGATGGTCCCTGAGTTCCAAGGTGACCTTCAAGTTCTGGGTAGCCATGCCAGGATGGCCCCCAAGCTCTGGGTGGCTATTCCAAGATGGCCCCAAGTTCTAGGCAACTATTGCAAAATGGCCCCTGAGTTCCAGGGTGGCCCCCAAGTTCTGGGCAACCATTCCAAGGTGGCATCCAAGTTCTGGGTGACTATTCCAAGATGGCCTCTGAGTTCTGGGCTACCATGCTAAGATGGCCTCTGGATTCTTGGTAGCCATTCTTACATGGTCCCTGAGTTCCAAGGTGGCCTTCAAGTTCTGGGTAGCCATTCCAAGATGGTCCCCAAGTCTTAGATGGCTATTCCAAGATGACCCCCAAGTTCTGGGCAGCCATCTCAAGGTGGCACCCTAGTGCTGGGTAACCATTCCAAAATGGCACCCAATTTCTAGGGCAACCATTTCAAAATGGCCCCCAAGTTCTGGGTGACTATTTCAAGATGGTACCCAACAGGTGAGTGGCCATTAGCCCTTAGGGCCCTGATAGCAGACTTAGCAGTACATTCCTGAAGTTGTAGACATTTGGAGCAGGATGAAAAATTTCTAATCAGTCTTTAATCTAGAAACAAATCTTGGGGACCCTGGCTGTGCCCGTCATGGTGAATCATTCCCTGAAAGGTTTTGAAAGGATCTTGACCCACTCACTCCCATAGTGAGAAAATCAGGGGCTTCCTCCTGTGCCTCCGCCTCCAGTCTCCCTCCTCAGCCAATCTGGAGGGGCCCTTGAATGGTCTCCCTCACCAAACAATGAGGACTTGGTTTGTCAGGAGGGCCAAAATGGTGGCCCATTTCCAGTTGAAGGGCTATAAAGTAGGCCACACTTAGATTCTTCTCTGGGAACACAATGAGGTCAAGTCGTGTTAGAACAAAAAATCTCCAGAGTTTCTGGATGCCTCAGAGCTGGAGATGTGTCATGAAGGTTGGGAGGCTGATTATACTTCTTTCTCTTTCTCTTTCGCTCCTTCCTCCTCTTTCTTTCTTCTCTCTTTTTGTTCGCTTACTCTTCTTTTCTTTTTCTCTCTCCTCCTCTCCCTCCCCACCTCCTTCCCTCTCCTCAAAGCTTTTCAGTGTCTATTTGACTGCTAGAGCAATGCACGGTGGCTTACACCTGCAATCCCAGCACTTTGGGAGGCTGAGACAGGCAGATTGCTTGAGCCCAGGAGACCAAGACCAGCCTGGGTAACATAGGGAGACCCCATCTCTAAAAAAAAAACAATTAGCCAGGCATGGTAGTATGCCTGTAGTAGCAGCGACACGGGAGGCTGAGGTGGGAGAATTGCTTGAGCCCAGGAGGTTCACGGCTGCAGTGAGCCGAAATCGCACCACTGCACCCCGGTCTGGGGAACACAGGAAGAACTTGTCTCAAAAAAATAAAAAGTTTAAAAAATTAAAAATCAATGAATTCGCTATTTAGAATATTATGCTTTGTATGGTTACTGAATAATTTTAATAGTGATGAGTACAAAAAAAAAGGTTTAGCAAGCTGTTCTGTAGGTAAATAAATAAATAAATAAATAAATAAAACAAAATACAATGCACATCAAATGAGGAGACAAAGATTGTGACAAATAAGACAAGGAGTCCATGTCTTTAAAATTTGAAAAGCAGTTACAAATCAATAAGAAACACTACTCCTCAACAGATAAATGGGCAAAGGACATAAACAGAAATCTGATAGAATGCTGGCAACTAGTAAAAATGGAGGTAAATCAACCCGTGGAATTCAGAGAAATGTAAAATAAAAACGAGATACAATTTGTTCCCTATCAACTTAGCACTGTTCCCGCCACCGCCCCCTCCCCCACAAAAAATGATTTTTTTAGCTAATAAACAGCATATATAAGAATGTATTATAATAGGCTGGGCACAGTGGCTCACACCTGTAACCCTAGCATTTTGGGAGGCCAAGGGAGGGGGATCACCTGAGGTCAGGAGTTCGAGACCAGCCTGGCCAACATGACGAAACCCCGTCTCTACTAAAAATACAAAAATTAGCCAGGCATAGTGACGGACGCCTGTAATCCCAGCTACCCAGGTGGCTAAGGCAGGAGAATTGCTTGGACCCAGGAGACAGAGACTGCAGTGACCTGAGATCGTGCCACTGCACTCCAGCCTGGGTGAGAGAGCAAGATTTTGTCTCAAAAAAAAAAAAAAAACAGGAATGTATTATAATAAAATATACTTTTCTCCCCCTCCATCACCTATTTAAGCAGGTCCTTCAAGGTGTCAGGTAGACATCAAACTATGAGAAAATTTAAATCCTGAAAAGCCAAAATGTTTTACCACCCTCAGCCTGGAATGAATCCTTCTCCTATGGAAATAACCTAAGGGTTTCTCCACCCCTCTCTGCCTCTCACCCCCTTCCCTCCCTCTCCCCTGCTTTTCTTTCTCCCTCCTTCTCTTCCTCCTTTCCCCTCTCTTCCCCCTCTCTGTCTCTTTCTGTGTGTCTCTCTCCTTTTTCCCTCTGCTTGCTTTCTCCTTTTACCCCCTCTCAGTTTCTGTCTTTTTATTTTCCTCTTTCCCTCTCTCTTCCTCTCTTTCTCTCTCACTCCCTGCACTGTTGATGACCCTGGCCTATGTCCTTGGGTGATGTGAGCCTCCCCTGGACCATGTAGCTTGGAGAAAGCTGACCCTCTGTCATCGGTCTGGCAACAGGGACTTGGCCCCCCTCCCCTGCATTCTGATGAGGAATGGTAGGTATTCAGACACGGGCAGATCCCAGGACACAGGAGGACATGCTCAGGCAGGCACCCCTGCCCCTTTCCTCTGGGGCAGGGTCTGCCCAGCAGCCTCCAAGATTCCTAGGGCTCAAGAGGTGGCAGGTAGCTCAGGGGACGAGGGCAGGTAGTGGGGTGAATATGTCAGTCATATCCACCTGTCCACACACAATGATTACCTTGGCCACCTGTGCCCAGGGGAGTGGGTCTTATCCTGTGAATCCTCCCAGTGACCACCACTGAGTGTGGCACAGATAAATGGTACCAAGCCCAAGCTGTTCAGGTCTCCAATGTCACTTTCCTCTCAGACTTCTGTTGTAGCTGACATACTTTAATGCTGAGGAGGGCCGGGCACAGTGGCTCATGCCTGTAATCGCAGCACTTTGGGGGGCCAAGGCAGATGGATCACCTGGGGTCAGGAGTTCAAGACTAGCCTGGGCAACATGGTGAAACCCCAGGCAACATGGTAAAACCCCATCTCTACTAAAAATACAAAAATTAGCCAAGTGTGATAGCAGGTGCCTGTAATCCCAGCTACTCAGGAGGCTGAGGCAGAAGAATTGCTTGAACCTGGGAAGTGGAGGTCGCAGTGAGCCAAGACTGCACCACTGCACTCCAGCCGGGGCAACAGAGCAAGATTCCGTCTCAAAAAAAAAAAAAACAAAAAAAAAAAAACGCTGAGGAGGTGACTGTCCCACCTCCATCCTCCAAGTTGACCATCACAATTTAGGGAGGGGAATGACCTACACGGGGCCCAGGAGCAAGCCTTTCAAGGTACAACATGCTGTTTCTAGGTTCTCTGGAGGTACAATTAGCCTCCTCTTTTAAACAAAGCTAATCTGCAAAAGCGAACCAAAAATTCTTTTCCACCAGAGATCAATTAGCAGAATGAGCCGGGTGCGGTGGCTCACACCTGTAATCCCAGCACTTAGGGAGGCCAAGGCAGGTGGATCACTTGAGGTCAGGGGTTCAAGACCAGCGTGGCCAACATGGTGAAACCCCATCTCCACTAAAAATACAAAAACTAGCTGGGTGTGATGGGGAGGGCTTGTAGTCCCAGCTACTTGGGAGGGTGAGGCAGGAGAATTGCTTGAACCCAGGAGGTGGAGGTTGCAGTGAGCCAAGATTGTGCCACTGCACTCCAGCCTGGGTGACAGAGCGAGACTCCATCTCAAAAAAAAAAAAAAAAAAAAAAAAAATCGCAGAATGATTCTTTTGGGGAGTTGATTTTTTTTTTTAATTTCTGGGTTTTCTTTTTAAATATCAAGTTATACAAGGGCATTCAAAATTGGCCTACAACTCACAGGAATTTGGCAGCCTGTTTGCAGAGTCAAGCTTTTACATTGTTCTCATGAAATTGGTACAGGCATAAAGCCACCCTTCACTCTTGAAAATCCATTTTGAATGTTGTTGTTGTTGTTTTAATTCTTATGCAAGAAAAGGATCTGGATAGGGATTTCAGGCCATCCTGTCAACCCTGGCAGGCTTGTAGATCATGCAGGAACTGGGAGGTGTGAGATTTTGCCAGTGGGATCCTGGCAAGTGCCTGGGACTCTCCCAGGGTTTGGACGAGCCGACGGACATGAGTCCAACAGGGAGCATCTTTATATTGTGGCCGGAGGGATGAGAGAGGAGACCCTCAAACCTCACCCCTACCACACCCTCCCCACCCCACTGTCAAGAGTCCATCTGGTACTGCCGTTCCTCCCCCAGGCCAGGGCTGCAGGCCCAGCACAGCTGGCCAGGTGCCTTGATCAAGCCATTCCTGCACACCTAAGAGCCAAACTGCTAGAAAAGCAGAATAGGAGCTACTAGTCGAGCTACTGCCTTTTTCCCCAGAAGGTTTTGGAATCTTCTCCCGGTTACAGGTTTCTGGCCTCTTTTGCCTGAGAAGGTCTCTCACCCTATGAGGACTTTGCTAATTATTGTCTTTCCTTGTTATCGGATAGTTGGCACATTGGGAGGGGCATGGGATGCTCTGAGGTTCTCAGCCTGAGTGCTGAACTCCCTACCTCCACCCCCGCCCCAAGTCCTCTGCTTCTTTCCTTTCTGGTCTTTTAACTCACTCTGTCTGTCCTGTGTGCATACCCCCTCACAGACAAGGCTGAGAGCCCCACAAGTATTAGATTGACCTTATTGTTTTAGGAAATTGTCCCTCCGGGTCTGTTTGATTTCTCTTTAGATGTGCAAGTCCTTTAGCCTCTCTGTGCCTCAATTTTTCCCATCTAGATGAGGAAACTGCAGCCCACAGGGACTGTGGAGGGAAGTAAGTCCGACGGGATCACTGAGGTTGGGTTCGGCTGTCGGATGCTGCCCATCTCCCAGCCCTGAATACGGAGGCTCACAGTGAGCAGAATGATGCTCAGCAGCCCGGCCAACCTGGGTTCTTTGAGGCCTGGCAGGGCTGCAAGGTCCAGGGGAAGGGAGTAGGGGAAGGGAGCATAAGGTTATTCCCTTCCTTGTTGAAAGGAACCTTGCTGTTCTGGCCTGTTGGGGTCAAAGCAAGAATTCCTCCCCCAGTGCTGTGATCGTGGCCCCGTCTCCAATATGGGAAAAAACTATCCCTGTGGTCCCACCAAGGGATGTGTTGAAGCTCTCCTGAAGGTGTCCACCCCGCCTGCACCTCACCCAAATATCTGTGTGTGTGTGTGTGTGTGTGTGTGTGTGTGTGTGTCCTGCTCAATTCACTGACTGTGTCCCTTGTATCCATGCGTCCACCATAAACACCCCATTTCATGAGCCATCACACATGGTATCACGCTCTGTGCCCATGCATCAGGGCAGCCAACTGACATTTCTCAGCAGCTGGCGGATCATGATCCTGCCCTCACTGCCAAGAGTCCATCTGGCGCGGCTGTTCTTCCCCCAAAGGCAGGACTGCAGCTGGCAGAGCGCCTTGATCAAGCTGCTCCTGCATACCCAGGAGCCAAACTGTCAGGAAGCCAAAGATGGAGCCCTCAGGCTGCTATCTTTTGATCCTCATCTTCAAAACAGCCCCCACCCCTAAAGGCATTATTTTTCTTGTGTATGATGAAATGGAAAGAAGATTAGAGTGCAAGATACCCACACCTGGGTTTGAATCTCAGTCTGTCTTCCCAGCTGTGTGCCTGCCCTTGGGCAGGTCACTCTTTTTCTCTAGGCCCCAGCTTCCTCATCCGGAAAATGGGCATAATGGTGCTGTCTTCCCATAGGCAAATGCAGTGATGTTCGGAAGACTCCCATATTAAACCTAAAGTCAGCAGATTAGGCAAAAATCACTGTCATTGAAAACTCCCTCAATCATCCATAAAGAAGCTGGGTGTGGTGGCTCTCACCTGTAGTCCCAGCTACTTGGGAGGCTAAGGTGGGAGAATCACTTGAGCCAGGGAGTTCAAGGCTGCAGTAAGCTATGATTGTGCTACTGCACTCCAGCCTGGGCGACAGAGCAAGACCACATCTCTAAAATTATTTTTAAGGCCGGGTGCAGTGGCTCACACCTGTAATCCCAGCACTTGGAAGGCTGAGGCAGGTGGATCACAAGGTCAAGAGACGGAGACCATCCTGGCCAACATGGTGAAACCCCGTCTTTACTAAAAATACAAAAATTAGCTGGGCATGGTGGCACGCACCTGTAGTCCCAGCTACTTGGGAGGCTGAGGCAGGAGAATCACTTGAACCTGGGAGCTGGAGGTTGCAGTGAGCTGAGATTGCGCCACAGAACTCCAGCCTGGCAACAGAGTGAGAATCCATCAAAAAAAAAAAAAAAGTAGAATCTATATGATTCTACGTATGCAATAATTCCCAGATACACTGAGTTTGAGAACCCCAAGTCAGACTACAGGAAAAGGAGATGAGGGGGTGTGGAGGAGAATCCACTGGGAATATTTGTAGACATTTAAACCATTCTGTGTTTTAAAAAATATCACGGCCGGGCACGGTGGCTCACGCCTGTAATCCCAGCACTTTGGGAGGCCAAGGTGGGCGGATCACGAGGTCAAGAGATGGAGACCATCCTGGCTAACACGGTGAAACCCCATCTCTACTAAAAATACAAAAAAAATTAGCTGGGCGTGGTGGCGGGCGCCTGTAGTCCCAGCACTCGGGAGGCTGAGGAAGGAGAATGGCATGAACCTGGGAGGCAGAGCTTGCAGTGAGCCGAGATCTTGCCACTGCACTCCAGCCTAGGCAATAGAGCGAGACTCTGTCTCAAAAAAAAAAAAAAAAAAAATCACTAACTTCCAAAGGGGTCGTGGATGAAAATTCCATAGAGTGCTTGGCGACAGGGTTTCCGCCATTCTAATGGTGGTCAAGTCTTTCTAACCTGGATCTCCATTCATTGTTGAAGGCTCCTATGAGCCCCAAGCCTGATTCCAGCGAATCATGAGAGGACCAGCTGCTAGGTGCTGATAGCTTTCTCCAGGCCCGCATTTGCTTAGAGGGCTTCAGAGTTGCTTCTAATTCCATCCCAAGTCAGAACTCTTTGCTGACCCCTCCTTCATAAAGAGCAAAGCCAAGGCCATAGCTATTGTTAATCAAACATCAGAATTCCACAGACCTGGGTTGGTTGGTTGGTTGGTGGGTTGGTTGGTTGCTTGGTTGGTTGTTTGTTTTAAGAGACAGAGTCTTGCCCAGGATGTAGTGGCTCACACTTGTAATCCCAGCGCTCTGGGAGGCCTAGGCAGGAGGATCACTTGAGCCCAGGAGTTTGAGACCAGCCTGGGCAACATAACGAGACCCCCGTCTCTACAAAAAATGGAAAAATTTGCCTGTATTTCCAGCTACTTGGGAGGCTAAGGTGGGAGAATCACCTGAGCCCTGGAGGTTGAGGCTACAGTGAGCCAAGATCCCGCTACTGCACTCCAGCCTGGGCAACAGAGGGAGACCCTGCCTCAAAATAAAAGGAGAGAAAGAGAGAGACAGGGTCTCCCTATGTTGCCCAGGCTGGTCTTGAACTTCTGGCCTCAAGCAATCTTCCCAACTTGTCCTCCCAAAGTGCTGGGATTATAGCTGTGAGTCACCGCACCCAGTCTGGGCCTGTTTTGCAGATGAGGATAACGAGAGGCAGAGTCAGGATTCAAACCCAGGTCCCCTCACCTTCAAAGCTCACAACCTGTTAGACATTCTAAAACCTTGCAGCTCCACAACGCCTGGAGAAGAGGGGTTTCTCTGGCTCTTGGCAGTGACTTTCCATGGTGAATTCACCTTCGGTAACTGACAGCTTTGCAGCTGTCCTGCTACCTGGAAACTTGGCTTTCTTAGGCGCTTTCTTGGGCAGTGCCAGGTGCCTGCCAAGGGCGGGGGACTGAATGGAGGTGGGGGCGGCTTCCCGACGGAAGGATGGACATTGACCAGCACCATGAGGCCTGAGGTTCCCCCAACTGGTGCCTGGGTGGGACTCGGGGGTGCTCAGGAGTGCGTATGTGTACGTGCGTGTTCTGTGTTCTTTTTTCTGAGGCCACTTACGATCTGTCTCTCCCTCCGATGCCACATCACCAGGAGCAGTACACGGTAAAGTCTCTCTCTCTCTCTCTCTCTCTCTCATATTCTGTCTCTCGTGATCTGTCCCCTGGTGCAGCCTCGTTAGTTCTGGGCCTGTTTCTGTGGCCTTGTGTCCTTGCCGCCGCTGTCCTGTCGCTTCAAATGACCAGAACTCACTCCCTGGGAAGGAAGTATCCCAAAGGGTCTTGCCAATGCCTCCGCCCGTGCCCCACCAGTTCTTGCAGAGAACAGAAGGGGCAGAGGTTCAGTTTCAATAGGCAAGCTGGGTGGAGCAGTTATCGGAAGCAATGAAAGTGGGCCAGACACGGTGGCTCACGCCTCTAATCCCAGCATTTTGGGAGGCCGAGGCGGGTAGATCACTTGAGGTCAGGAGTTTGAGACCAGCCTGTCCAACATGGTGAAACCCCATCTCTACTAAAAATACAAAAAATTATCTGGGCATGGTGGTGCACACCTGTAATCCCAGCTACATAGGAAGCTGAGGCAGGAGAATCACTTAAAACTGGGAGGCGGAGGTTGCAGTGAGCTGAGATCGCACCACTGCACTCCAGCCTGGGCGACAGAGTGAGACTCTGTCTCAAAAAAATATATAAAATAAATTAAATGATAAAAGAATAAAATGGCCATGGAATCGTTTTCAGATGAGGAGATGCAGAACGCCCATGGAGACATGCTCCCAAATGTCACTTGTTTGGGACATCAAGATTTTAGCCAGTTCCATGTGCAACCTGGATGTACAGTTCCTTGACATTTTTTTTTCTATCAACATGTATTCTAAACTTCAATTTCAAAAGGAAACTTTAGCCAGGTGCAGTGGTGCATGCCTGCAGTCCCAGCCATTTGGGAGGCTGAGACTGAAGGATCACTTGAGCCCAGGAGTTGGAGGCTGCGGTGAGCTATGATCGCACCACTGCACTCCACCCTGAGACTCCATCTCTTTAATTAAAAAAAAAAAAAAAAAAAAGGAAACTATATTATCCACTTACAACCAGCATTGCTAACCTAAGATAAATCTGCAACTGCAAAAGTAAAAGTAGTCCAGACGTGGTGGCTCACACCTATAATCCCAGCACTTTGGAAGGCCGAGGCGGGAGGATCACTTGAGGTCGGGAGTTCGAGACCAGCCTGACCAACATGGAGAAACCCCGTCTCTACTAAAAATACAAAATTAGCCGGACATGATGGTGCATGCCTGTAATCCCAGCTACTCGGGAGGCTGAGGCAAAAGAATCGCTTGAACCCAAGAGGCAGAGGCTGCCGTGAGCTGAGATCACGCCATTCACTCCAGCCTGGGCAACAAGAGAGAAATGCCATCTCAAAAAAAAAAAAAAAAAAAAAAAAGTAAATCTAACAGAAATCAGACAATGTTGTTGCCTTCAAGCTGGGCTCTTTGTTAAAAGGAAAATGACTAAGTGTTAGGGAGGTGTTAAAGGGCCTATTAGCATCTACCTGAGGCTTTCTCACAAAAGCGGAACGTCTGAAAGATACGTGGAAAAGAAACTTAAAGTATAATAAAAAAAAAAAAAAAGAAAGAAAAAGGAATGATTATGTCCCTCTGAGATCCAATTATTTAATCTGTGCCCCTGTTCTGCCTAAAATTATCTCAGTGACTGTCCAATGTGTGTCTCACACTTGGGGGCACAGCCTTGAGATGATAATGATGATGTTGGTTTTAAAAAGAAAAAAAATGTTCAGAGTGCTGAATCCTGGAGTCTATCTCTGCCTAGCAGGCTAAAATACAATTATCTTCTTTGTTCCCTGAAAAACGAAAAAAATGGAGTCCTTTAAAAAGCAAATGGTGTGAAGAATGTTTTTGCACTGGATACTGAGACACATCGTGATGGGGGTCTCTGGGGCAGCTCTGCTCGTGACCTGGGAGGTCACTGTAGGGAGATGTTTTCTAGGTGTCCTCCCCACCCAAAGACTTCAGCCGGAGGCATTCACATGTCCTGAGACCACACGCCAGGCTCAGGCTAGGGGCTGGGACAAGAATCAAGATTAAAGGGGAAATGACCAGGCATGGTGGCTCATGCCTGTAATCCCAGCACTTTGGGAGTCAAGGCCGGTGGATTACTTGAGGTCAGGAGTTCGAGACCAGCCTGGCCAACACGGTGAAACCCTGTCTCTACTGAAAATACAAAAATTAGCCAGGTGTGGTGACTCATGCCTGTAGTCCCAGCTATTCGGGAGGCTGAGGCAGGAGAGTCGCTTGAACCTGGGAGGCAGAGGTTGCAGTAAGCCGAGATCATGCCACTGCACTCCAGCCTGGGCAATAGAGCAAGACTCCATCTCAAAAAAAATAAAAAAAAAGATTAAAGGGAAAATGAACACAGAGAAGAGTAGATTACACTGTAAGCCTTTGAAGAGTTTTCTGTCTAAAACCAGAGACCGAAGAAACAAACAAAGATTAACTCTGAAACAGCACATAGGAGCTGGCAGGAGCCAGAGGTAGGCAATCAGGAAGTGCTGTCGGAGGGAGCAACATGTAATTTGGGCTTTGAGGACCGGGTAGTTCTGTGACTGGAGAAGTGGAGGAAGGGCATTTCTAGCAGTGGGAACAGTATATGCGTAAGCGGATGGAGGCAAAAGAATGTGGCTGGGGCTTGAGCTATGTAGCCATAAATGGGAATGCAAAGATGAAGGTAAGTTGGACTAGATTTTCAAGAGCCTTGAATACCATGCCTAGAAGTTTGCACTTGCTCTTCTGAGAATTCAGGTGCTCCGGAAGAATTCTGAGCAAGAGAAAGGGTGGCATGGTCATTGGCTTTGGCCACTGTGTGCATAAAACATGGAAGAAGAGGCAGGGAATGAGGAGCAAGTTGGGAGACGGGTGAGGGGGGATGGCACCCAGGAACGGATGGCAGGATGTTAAGGAAGGTGACCCACTGGGGATGGGGATAGAGGGCAGGCAGTTGAACATGACTCTCAGGTTTCTGGTGTGGACAACTGGATGGGTCATGAGTGCCATGAACCACAAGCTATTCATGGTCCCACTCAATACCCTCCTCTTGTGGGGCCTGAGTCATGGTTGGCCAAGGGTGTCATGGCATCTCTGGGGTCTGCATTGCTAAGCTCAGTTCCAACAGACCTTGGACTGAACTTCTGTGCAGTCCTCTCTGGCAAAGATGGGCTCAGAGACCCTTGGAGCAATGCAGCAGAGACCATGGCAGCAGCCACATCAGCATCTGAAAGGAGCGGCACCCGGTTATTTTCCCTCCTGCAGGCTCAGGGAATGTGGTGGGGGAGGGGAGATTTGGTATAAAGGCCACTTTAAGCATCTTCCAGAATCTTATTGGAAGGGGGAGAAAATCCCATATTTTTAAGAGCCCACTGATACCACCTTTAAAAAGAATACACAGGGGGCCAGGTGCAGTGGGCCTGTAATCTCAACACTTTGGGAGGCCAACGTGGGTGGGTCACCTGAGGTCAGGAGTTCAAGACCAGCCTGGCCAACATGGTGAAGCCCCATCTCTACTAAAAATACAGAAGTTAGCTGGGCGTGGTGGCGTGCACCTGTAGTCCCAGCTACTTGGAGAGGCTGAGGCAAGAGAATCACTTGAACCTGGGAGGTGGAGGTTGCAGTGAGCCAAGATCATACCATTGCACTCCAGCCTGGGCAACAAGAGTGAAACTCCATCTCAAAAAAAAAAAAAAAAAGAATACATAGGGGACCACTAAACTTCTAGATCAAGGGCTTTTTTGAAAATAGCTGTGACCAGGTGCAGTGGCTCACACCTGTAATCCCAGCACTTTGGGAGGGTGAGGAGGGCAGATCACTTGAGCTCAGGAGTTTGAAACCGGCCTGGGCAACATGGTGAAACCTCATCTCTACAAAAAAGACAAAACAATTAGCCAGGCACAGTGGCGTGTGCCTGTAGTCCCAGCTACTTGGGAGGCTGAGGTGGGAGGATGGCTTTAGCCCAGGAGGCGGAGGTTGCAGTGAGCCGAGATCGTGCCACTGCACTCCAGCCTTGGTGACAGAGCCAGATCCTGTCTCAAAAAAAAAAAAAAAAGAAAAAGAAAAAGCTGTGCAGAAATGGGGGTGGGGAATCAGCCAACCCCCTTGTGCTGGGTCTCAGGGACACCCAATACAGCTGCTCAGGCCCAGCCAGATGGCAAAGGGCCCTCAACCAACCCTGGGACCAGAACCACAAAAAGCCACCTACTTACTGGCTCCTGAGCCCAAGCTTAACAGGTGAAATGGACCACTGTTCACCAGGAAGGGCAGAGCTGTGCCAAGCTCACCCCAAACTTCCAGGCCTGGGAGGGTAGGGTCCCATGGAGCTGTGGGCTGCCCCCTACCCAACCTGACCTCTGCTTCCTCTCTTCCCTTCTCCCCACCCTAACATTCCTCCACAGTGGCAATAGCAAAGGAAAAGACATCAACACGATTAAATCCCTCCGAGTCCTCCGGGTGCTACGACCTCTTAAAACCATCAAGCGGCTGCCAAAGCTCAAGGTGAGATTGGGAGATGGTGGGGTGGGGTGGGGGGACTGTCAGGGTTATCATGTACAGTTGAGCAGGTTGCACACTGCTCAAGGACAACACATTAAAGGAGGTGCTGATAACATCCTAGCCATCATATATGGGTATTTGTATTATTACAACTTCCCAGCAGATGGCAGTAAAGTGAGTTGACCTAAAATAATCTGTGTATTATGGCAATTTTTCTTTAGATGAAATGTCTCAGGGTTAAGATCCCTTTTCCTAATTCGCATGAAGGCATCATATGGATTTAAAAGGGTATAACCATGATCTGGGAAGCAGGAACTAGATTTCTTGTTCCATAAAATTTTGACTTTTCATCTACCTATTCTAGGCTCTAATATCTCCCATTCCAAAATAGCATGAACCAGCATTTCCCAAAAGCCTGTCATTCAAAAAAAAAAATTAAAGGAAATCCAGTCATTAGAGCACCCACTTTCAGTGTATGCTTCACCTGGGGGTCCTCAGAATTATCTCTTATGTAATACGTTTCTTTAAATCAAGTCACACCTGTAATCCCCGCATTTTGGAAGACCACGGCAGGAGTGTTGCTTGAGCCCAGGAGAATGAGACCAGCCTGGGCAACATAGTTAGACTCTGTCTCTACTAAAAATTAAAGACAGAAAACAGATACTGTTATGGAAATCTAACCAAATATGGCTGCCTGCCCAGGGCTTTGCGCATTGACAACTGCTCTTTCTTGGTTAAAGAGGGAAAGTGTCAATGGTAAGTGTTAACATAGTAGCAACTAAGTAAAAATTTCTCCTTCACTCAAAACGATTGAGAGAGTTGGAAAAGAAGTAACTTTGTTACCTTGTTTTTCTGTGTTGGGCTCCTGTATCACCTAAGAGCATCTCTGGTATCCCATTTGGGAGTTTTAGATCCATAGAATGCCAGGATTGAGCCCAACTCCTCCAACACTTATTTCTGAAAGCTGGGGGGACCTTACCCTAGTGACTTGACTTATGACCTTGCCTGTAAAACAGGAATGATCATGGCAGTATTTTGGTATTATGGGCCACTGGAGGCAGAAGGTTGGGCAGGTCCCCAGCCCCTCATGCTGTCTGTCAACCCCACCCCACAGGCTGTGTTTGACTGTGTGGTGAACTCGCTTAAAAACGTCTTCAACATCCTCATCGTCTACATGCTATTCATGTTCATCTTCGCCGTGGTGGCTGTGCAGCTCTTCAAGGGGAAATTCTTCCACTGCACTGACGAGTCCAAGGAGTTTGAGAAAGATTGTCGGTGGGTCTCCACTTTCCAGCACATTCCCATTGAAACTGGCAGGTGGGCAGGGGGGAAGTGGCTAGAGGCATTGGCCACTTGGGCTCAGAGACTGGAGAAGTGATGAGCCTTGGGAGTGACTCAGTTGCAACCAGCTTGGATCTTGGGTAGAAAGAAAACCGGTTTTAGAATTTGAGTCACCACCCATAGCCACAGAATGAGTCATAAGCAAATTGCTTGACCTTTCAGCCACCACCTTTGTCATGTGAGGGATATTAATACACGTCCACAGTTCCTTACTTGAAATCGTTACAGGCAGATGTGTTTCAAAGTTGAGAATATTTTGAGATTTTAGAAAGGTTGGACTGTGTACATCCCATGTCGGTCATGACACCCTCAGCCGGGTCTAAGGCAGCCCTCTAATCAAACACAATATTTCTGCCATAAAATGTGTAACTATTTACATCAAATGGGGTAAATAACAAGTATAAAGAGCTTCATGTCCAATCAGATCAGGTTTCATTACCAAATAAGTTAGGTAAGAGGCCAGGTGCAGTGGCTTACACCTGTAATTCCAACACTTTGGGAGGCTGAGGTGGGAGGATCACTTGAGGCCAGGAGTTGGAGACCAGGTTGGGCAACATAATGAGAGCCCATCCCTACAAAATAAATTTTAAAAGTTAGCAGGGCATGGTAGCACACACCTGTAGTCCCAGCTACTCAGGAGGCTGAGGCGGGGGGATTGTTTAAACAGAGGAGTCCAAGGCTGCAATGCACTATGATGGTACCACTGCACTCCAGCCTGCATGACAGAGTGAGACCCTGCCTCTCAAAAATATATACATATAGGCCGGGTGCAGTGGCTCCTGCTTGTAATCTCAGCACTTTGGGAGGCCGAGGCAGGCGGATCACGAGGTCAGGAGATCGAGACCATCCTGGCTAACACGGCGAAACCCTGTCTCTACTAAAAATACAAAAAACTAGCTGGGCATGGTGGCAGACACCTGTAGTCCCAGCTACTCGGGAGGCTGAGGCAGGAGAATGGCGTGAACCCAGGAGGCGGAGCTTGCAGTGAGCCCAGATTGGGCCACTGTACTTCCACCTGGGCAACAGAGCCAGACTCTGTCTCAAAAAAAAAAAAAAAAAAAATCTATCTATCTATCTATCTATCTATCTATCTATCTATCTATATCTATCTATCTATCTATCTATCTGTGTGTGTGTGTGTGTGTGTGTGTGTGTATAGTGATATTGTTACCAGTGTAAAGTGGCATTTTGCAACACGTGGTAGCCTGTTGTTATTTTGATGGCTATTTATTGAAATTAGGAGGATGCCAGATGTCTGGATAGGAGTCTGGAACTAACCCTTGTTTGCTGCCTTGAAAACAAGTAGCAACCTCCCTTAGCCTGATGAACCTGTAAATGTCCCCTATGTCTCTCTGCCTCCTCCTAAACTCCCTCCACCCCACCCCCAGCAAGCCTGAGGCTCTCACCCTGAGGACTAGAAGTTATCACGTTGGAAGAGAGTGCTGGACCCTGGGTCAGCTCTCCCACCAGGAGTAAGGTTGTGCCATCACCCATGGATTTATCTCGAAGTAGATGCACACGTAATCCCCCATGAAGCACAGGGACACATGGTGGCAGGATGGGGAGTCACTGCTTCCCAGGCAGTCTAGGCTGGTGGACCCCTCTTCCTTTCCCTCCCCCGTCTCTGATAACCAAAGACAAGTGCAAGACAGCCCCTCTTTCCCGTTTACTAACAGTCCCCATTCTCTGTGGCAGAGGCAAATACCTCCTCTACGAGAAGAATGAGGTGAAGGCGCGAGATCGGGAGTGGAAGAAGTATGAATTCCATTACGACAATGTGCTGTGGGCTCTGCTGACCCTCTTCACCGTGTCCACAGGAGAAGGCTGGCCACAGTAAGTGGCCCGAGTGCAAATCTACCCAGGAGGAGCCCCGGGGAGCAGGAGGATAAAGGGCCTGAGAGTTTAGCGATAAGAAAGGTCTTGGCAGGGCACAGTGGCTCAAGCCTGTAATCCTAGCACTTTGGGAGGCCGAGGTGGGCGGATCACGAGGTCAGGAGTTCGAGACCATCCTGGCCAACATAGTGAAACCCTGTCTCTACTTTTACAGGCTGATGGCGGGCCTATCCCACTTCGGAGGCTGAGGCAGGAAATGGCTGAACCGGAGGCGGACTTGCATGACCGAATGGTCCACTGCACCCACCTGGGGACAGACCAGACTCTGTCTCAAAAAAAAAAAAAAAAAAAAAAAAAAAAAGTTTGCAGGGATGGTGGTCACACCTATAATCCAAATTAGGATACAAGGCAGGTGTATCACTTGAGGCCAGGATTTGAGATCACTGGCCAAATGGCAAAATCACTCTACTAAGTACAGGCATGGTGGCTCACACCTGTGGTCCCAGCTACTCGGGAGGCTGAGACACGAGAATCACTTGAACCCAGGAGGCAGAGGTTGCAGTGAGCCGAGATTGCGCCACTGCACTTCATCCTGAGTGACAGAGCAAGACTATGGCCTCCCCACCTTCAAAAAAACATAGGTGACGCTGAATCATGGACTCAGTCTTTATTTAAAATTTTGAGCCACTTGTGGTGGCTCATACCTGTTATCCCAGCTACTCAGGAGGCTGAGGTGGGAGGATCGCTTGAGCTCAGGAGTTCAAGGCTGCAGTGAGCTGTGATTGTGCCATTGTACTCCAGCCTAGACAACAGAAGGAGACCCCCATCCCTGAAAAAAAAAAAAAAAGAAGAAATTGATATTTGTTCATCATGGACTTTTTGCATTAATTTTGATTTTTAAAAACATTGGAGCAAAAGATTATCTTGATTACTGAGATTTTCAGTACCCCCTTAATTTGCACCCAAAACAAATGCCTCCCTCCCTCACCTCGTCCAAGTTGTGGTCTTTCTCTCAGAGGTCTTGGAAATGCCAGGCTGGAAGCTTGGTAGATTCCAGCATGTGCCCTCAGCATCCTCACCTCCCTCCCTCTCTCAGCAAATATGCCAACCTGAACATGCCCTTCTACCCACTCTCACACACATCCAGTACTCACACGTGGGAATAGTGCTAACCCACAAGGCACCTTTGAGCAAAGTTTTTTTAAACACCCCTTTCTCAACAGGCTTCATTTCCATCTGTCTGAAAATCATCGCAATAGACTTAAATGATTTTGTTCAAACAAGGCACTGGAGGGCCACCTGCCAAAAAATTGTCATCATGAATACACAAATCTATCATGCCTATCATGTGAAGGTATCACTTAGACACAGAGCCTTTGAGCAGTGTACAACCTGCACTACTATACAGAGCTGCTATGCACTTACCCATTCTCATACATATCCCCATTGTACCTCCTGAGCACCCAGCACCACCTGTGCTCAAATACCCACTCTACACGCATACACCCACCTCTACTCCCTCCATTGCCACAACCTATCTTTAAATCCCAACTTGGCCACTTATAAGTGGGTGATCTTCAGCACGTCCCTTTAAATTGCTGAACCTCAATTTCCTCATGTGCAAACCGCAGCCAGTAATAACCTCCCTGGGAGGGTTGCTGAGCAGATGAGGATGAATCATTGAATATTGTTTCCAGCACACAGCAAGCCCTTCATGCACAGCAGTAGAAATAACTGACATTGGCCAGGCATGGTGGCTCACACCTGTAATCTCAACAGTTTGGGAGGCTAAGGCGGGTGAATCACCTGAGGTCAGGAGTTCAAGACCAGCCTGGCCAACATGGTGAAACCCCGTCTCTACTAAAAATACAAAAAAATTAGCCAGGCTTGGTGGCGCATGTCTGTAATCCCAGCTACTTGGGAGGCTGAGGCAGGAGAATCGTTTGAACCCAGGAGGCGAAGGTTGTAGTGACCTGAGATAGCGCCATTGCACTCCAGCCTGGGCAACGAGAGCGAAACTCCATCTCAAAAAATTAAAATTAAAATTAAGAAATAACTGACATTGTTGTCAGCCTTTCAAAAAACAGTGACTACTTAAATTTCTTTTTCATTTCCCTCTGTTCCTATTCCGCCATCTCACTTCCACCCTCTCTCCACCTTCCTCATTACTCCTTGGGTCCCTGTCTCTCTACTTCCTGCCCCTTCCCTCTCCCTGCCCCATTCCTTACAGGGTCCTCAAGCACTCAGTGGACGCCACCTTCGAGAACCAGGGCCCCAGCCCCGGGTACCGCATGGAGATGTCCATTTTCTACGTCGTCTACTTTGTGGTGTTCCCCTTCTTCTTTGTCAATATCTTTGTGGCCTTGATCATCATCACCTTCCAGGAGCAAGGGGACAAGATGATGGAGGAATACAGCCTGGAGAAAAATGAGGTGCCACTTCCAATTCCATCTGTCCTTTAAAAACTGGGGACACACACAAACTTTAAAACACACACACAACACCCAGGAACCCGTTTCTAGGGGTACCTGGGGGAGGGAACAGAAGCATCCTCCAAACCGAATCCAGTCTTCAGGGCAGCCCTTCATGGAGTTTCCAGAGGAAACACATCATATAGCGTATGTATCAGTCAGTTTAGACTAGGTTATGCCACAGTAACAAGCAACCCCAGATTTCATTGCCAAATATCCGCAAAAGGACTTATTTTTTGTTCACACTGCATGTCGACATCAGTTGTGGATCTTGCCATCTTTCTTCTGGTTCCCAGGCTGGCAGGGCAGCAGAGCAGCCTCCCTCTGAGATGCTCCAGGTGAAAAAGAGAGTATGTCAGATTGAGGTTCAGTTCTTCAGGCTTGGGCTCAAAAATGACACATCATTTCTGCTCACATTTCATCAGCCAAAGCAAGTCACACATCCATTCTGACGTCAGTGGAGTGGGCAAATACAATCTCCCCTAGTGAAGGGTGGTGAATATTTATGAATGAAAAGCCAAGCCAGGTGTGGTGGCTCACACCTGTAATCCCAACATTTTGGGAAGCTGAGGCAGGAGGATTACTTGAGCTCAAGAGTTTGAGACCAGCCTGGCCAACATAGCAAGACTCTATCTCTACTACAAATCAAAAACATTAGCCAGGCATGATGGTGCACACCGTTAGTCCCAGTAACATGGGAGGCTGAGATGGGAGGACACTTGAGCTTGGGAGTTCAAGCCTGCAGTGAGCTATCATTATGCCACTGCACTCCAGCCTGGGCAACAGAGCAAGACCCTGTCTCAAAAAAAGAAAAGGAAAGAAAATCCAGTCCCCAGTCTACCAGAGAGTATAGACATGACTCTCTGCCTCTCTGCATCATCCAAGCTAAATAGTAGGACCTAGAATCTATCCTCTGCTCCCTTGACCCTTAAGACTTAATAACCACTATTCCTCCTTCTCTCTCCCTCGAAGAGAAGGAGAAGCAGCAGCAAAGTATTCAGTAAGAAAGAATGGGCTGGGCGCAGTGGCTCATGCCTGTAATCTTAATACTTTAGGAGGCCAAGGCAGGAGGATTGCTTGAGCCCAGAAGTTCAAGACCAGCCTGAGCAACATAGTGAGACCCCATCTCTATGATAAAAAAAAAAAAGTTTTAATTAGCTGGGTGTGGTGGTGCACGCCTGTAGTCCCAGCTACTCCGGAGGCTGAAGCGGGAGGATCACTTGAGCCCAGGAGGTCAAGGCTGCAGTGAGCTGTGATTGCACTGCACTCCAGCCTGGGTGACAAAGCAAGCCCACGTCAAAGAAAAAAAAAAAAAAAAAGGAAAGAGGGAGGGAAGGAATGAAGGAAGGAAGAAAGGAAGGAAGGGAAGGGAAGGAAGGAAGGAAGAAAGGAAGGAAGGAAAGAAGGAGAGAGAGAAAGGGGAGGGAGGGAAGGAGATAGGAAAGGAGGGAGGAAGGAAGGAGAAAGGGAGGGAAGGGAGGGAGGGAAAGAAGGAAGAAGAGAGAAAGGAAAGGAGAAAGGGGAAAGGGAGGAAGGAATGAAGGGAAGGAAGGAAAAAGGAAAGGGAAGGAGGGAGGGAGGAAGGAAGGAGGGAGGGAGGGAAGGAAGAAAAGGAAGGAAGGGAGGGAGGAAGGGAGGGAGGGAAAGAAGGATTAGGCTTCAATTTGATTTGGCTCACTTGGTAGCTGTGTCACCTCAGGCAAGTGGTTTAACCTCTCTAAGCCTCTATTTTGGTCATCTGCAAAGTGAGGCCATTGATAGTACCCACTTCCCATGTTTGCATTAGCCATGCAATAATGGGGAAATGTCAGTGCAAGTTTTGGCAAATGGTGACATCTCAAGCAACTGTAGCTATTGGGATAAGAAAGCAATGGTGAGAAGGAAGAGGGAGCCCAAGAATCTTGGCTGGCGGCAAGAGAGGCAGAGACTCAAGCAGAAGCACTTGAGAGCAGCGACGAGTTAGACAGAGGGTGCCGGGTGTACAGCCCCCTTCCTCCTGCCTCTGCCGCTCTCACCACTGGCCTCTCTCCCGCAGAGGGCCTGCATCGATTTCGCCATCAGCGCCAAGCCGCTGACCCGACACATGCCTCAGAACAAGCAGAGCTTCCAGTACCGCATGTGGCAGTTCGTGGTGTCTCCCCCTTTCGAGTACACGATCATGGCCATGATCGCCCTCAACACCATCGTGCTTATGATGAAGGTAAGCGCCCCACACCAGCCCCCAGCACTGCTTAACCCCCACCTTGTTCCTGCCTCTACCCTGGTAGAATGAAACCATCTGCAGTTTCCCAGGCAGACCACACTCTGGGTCACCTCTGAGATTTTGTTCCTGCTGTTCCCTCTACCTGACACACTGTTCCCACCACTCACCCGGCCAGCGTCTTCTTCCCAGCTGTACCTGCAGACCTGTTCCTCCAGAAAGCCTTCCCTGACCACCCAAGACTGCTTGAGGTGCCCATCTTAGCAGGCGTCCTATCTTTATGTCACCTGCCACAAAAATCCGCATCAGGTTGCATGACGGTGTCCCCCACCCACTTGTGAGGACCTCACCCCTGAATTCCTAGAGTCCAACAAGGATCTGGCTAGGACAGAACAAGAAGCTCTCTATAAATGTTTGATTAATGAAATGAGGGGGCTGGGCACGGTGGCTCATGCCTGTAATCCCAGAACTTTGGGAGGCCAAGGCGGGCGGATCAAGAGATCAGGAGATCAAGACCATCCTGGCTAACATGGAGTGTTGTCTGGAGAACAGCCATGAAGCTGCCTCCCCACTTCCCACTTCCCACCCCTGCTCGCTGACGCCTGCTACTCCTGCTTCTTTCCCCTAGTTCTATGGGGCTTCTGTTGCTTATGAAAATGCCCTGAGGGTGTTCAACATCGTCTTCACCTCTCTCTTCTCTCTGGAATGTGTGCTGAAAGTCATGGCTTTTGGGATTCTGGTAAGTACCACCTTGGGGCTACAGCTATGGGCTCGGGAGAAGCCCAAGGGGGAACAATAGGTCCTGGATGATGGTCTCCCCACGTGGCCCCAAGACCCCCAAGGGTGGCTTCAGCATCCTGCCAGTGGCCACAGATCCTACTTAGGCATTCTTGTGTTTGCCAAGGAGTCCCAGGGAGACCCAACCTGTGAGTGTTACCATATGGCTGCTTATGTGTCCAGTTCCTCAAAATGATGGGAGTCATCATGGCTGAGAGTCATTAGCATCCGTTTTAGAGATAAGAGAACTGAAATCAGGCTGGGCGAGGTGGCTCATGGCTGTAATTCCAACGCTTTGGGAGGCCAAGGTGGGCGGATCACCTGAGGTCGGGAGTTCGAGACCATCCTGACCAACATGGAGAAACTCTGTCTCTACTAAAAATATAAAATTAGCCGGGTGTGGTGGTGCATGCCTGTAATCCCAGCTACTCGGGAGGCTGAGGCAGGAGAATCGCTTGAATCTGGGAGGCAGAGGTTGCGGTGAGCCGAGATCACGTCACTGCACTCCAGCCTGGGCAACAAGAGTGAAACTCTGTCTCAAAAAAGAAAGAAAGAAAGAAAACTGAGATCAGGCTGAGCACAGTGGCTCATGCCTGTAATCCTAGCATTTCAGGAGGCCAAGGCAGGAGGATCGCTTGAAGCTAGGAGTTCTCAACCAGCCTGGGCAGAAAAGCAAGCCCCTGTCCCTACAAAAAAAAAAAAAAAAAAATTTAAATTAGCCAGGCATGGTAACTCATGCCTGTAGTCCCAGCTACTAGGGAGGCTGAGGTGGGAAGATATTTGGAGCCCAGGAGGTGGAGGTTGCAGTAAACTATGATGATGCCACTGCACCCCAACCTGGGCAACAGCAAGACTCCATGTTTAAAAAAGAAACACAGAGGTCAGGCACAGTGACTCACACCTGTAATCCCCGCACTGTGGGAGGCAGAGGCAGGCAAATCACTTGAGCCTAGGAGTTCGAGACCACCCTGGCCAACATGGCAAAACCCCATCTCTACTAAAACTACAAAAAATTAGCCTGGCATGCTTGTGGGTGCCTGTAATCCCAGCTACTCAGGAGGCTGAGGCAGGAGAATCGCTTGAACCCGGGAAGTGGAGGTTGCAGTGAGCTGAGATGACACCACTGCACTCCAGCCTGAGCAACAGAGCGAGTCTCAAAAAAAAATAAGAATAAAAATAAATACGTCTTTATTTTTCACCAGCCACTAACATTTCCTTCCATCTTAAAGGGAGACAACAAACCCTTAGTATTAGTATTATCAACCCTTAATATTATCAACATGACCTGTGTCACTTATAAACATCAGATATTTTCATACTGCATTATAAGGGCTGCAGATACCTTAACATTTAATTTGCACTCATCATTGCTTTAAAATGTTGCTTGTGATTAAACCTACAGCTAGAATTTGTTGCTCAGTGGTTTTTTTGTTTTGTTTTGTTTTGTTTGAGACAGTCTCGCTGTCACCCAGGCTGGAGTGCAGTGGCACAATCTCAGCTCACTGAAAGCTCCGCCTCCCGGGTTCACGCTATTCTCCTGCCTCAGCCTCCCGAGTAGCTGGGACTACAGGCACCTGCCACCACGCCCGGCTAATTGTTTGTATTTTTAGTAGAGATGGGGTTTCACCATGTTGGCCAGGATGGTCTTGATCTCCTGACCTTGTGATCCGCCCACCTCGGCCTCCCGAAGTGCTGGGATTACAGGCGGGAGCCACCACACCCGGCCTACTCAGTGTGTTAATGGAGAAGTATATTCATTGTTAGATCGCCATTTTTAAAACTTTTTTTTTTTTTTTTTTTTTTGAGACACAGTCCTGCTCTGTTGCCCAAGCTGGAGTACAGCGGCACAATCTTGGCTCACTGAAACCTCCACCTCCTGGGTTCAAGCGATTCTCCCATCTCAGCCTTCTGAGTAGCTGGGACCACAGATGAGCACCAGCATGCCAGGCTAATTTTTGTATTTTTAGTAGAGACGGGGTTTCACCATGTTGGCCAAGCTGGTCTCAAACTCCTGGCGTCAAGCAATCTGCCTGCCTCAGCCTCCCGAAATGCTGGGATTACAGGCATGAGACACTGTGCCTAGCCTTAAAAAATATTTTGATAGCTATTTTATTACAAAAGGTAACCTTGCAGCCCTTGCTATTTTGTTATGCATTTACAAGTCTTTATGCATAAAATAAAATAGCCAGCACTATTCTCACATGGCCAAGGTTCACAGCACACACACAAAAGTACAGTTGGCTGGGCGCGGTGGCTCACACCTGTAATCCCAGCACTTTGGGAAGCAGAGGTGGGTAGATCACGAGGTCAAGAGATCCAGACCACCCTTGCCAACATGGTGAAACCCCATCTCTACTAAAAAATACAAAAATTAGCAGGGTGTGGTGGCACATGCCTGTAGTCTCAGCTACTTGGGAGGCTGAGGCAGGAGAATCATTTGAATGCAGGAGGCGGAGGTTGCAGTGAGCAGAGATCGCACCACTGCACTCCAGCCTGGCAACAGAGGGAGACTCTGTCTCAAAAAAACAAAAAAGTATTATAGTTCACACCTGTAAGCCCAGCAGTTTGGGTGGCTAAAGTGGGAGGATCACTTGAAGCCAGGAGTTCAAGACCAGGCTGGACAACATAGCAAGACTCCATCTCTATAAAAAAAAAAAAAAATTAAAGGCTGGACGCAGTGGCTCATGCCTGTAATCCCAGCACTTTGGGAGGCCTAAGTGGGTGGATCTGTTGAGGCCAGGAGTTCGAGACCAGCCTGGCCAACATAGTGAAACCCTGTCTCTACTAAAAATACAAAAATTAGCTGGGCATGGTGGCACACGCCTATAATCCCAGCTACTCGGGAGGCTGAGGCATGACAATAGTTTCAACTCGGGAGGTGGAGGGAGCCAGGACTGCACCACTGCACTCCAGCCTGGGCAATGAAGGAAGACTCTGTCTCAAAAAAAAAAAAAATTAAAAATTAAAAATCAGACAGGCATGGTACATACATCAATAGTCCTAGCTACTCAGGAGGCTGAAGTGAGAGGATTGCTCGAATCCAGTTGGTCAGAGTTGCAATGAGCTACAATTGCACCATTACATTTCAGCCTGAGTGACAGAGTGAGACCCCATCTCTAAAAGAATAAAAATAGGCTGAGCGTGATGGCTCATGCCTGTAATCCCAGCACTTTGGGAGGCCGAGGCAGGCGGATTACAAGGTCAAGAGATTGAGACCATCTTGTCTAACATGATGAAACCCCGTCTCTACTAAAAATACAAAAAATAGCCAGGTGTGGTGGTACGCGCCTGTAGTCCCAGCTACTCAGGAGGCTGAGGCAGGAGAATCGCTTGAACCCGGCAGGCAGAGGTTGCAGTGAGCCAAGATCGTACCACTGCACTCCAGCCTGGGCAACAGAGTGAGACTCCATCTCAATAAATAAATAAATTAATTAATTAATTAAAATAAAATAAAATAAAATTAAATTTTTTTTTTTAATTGGGGAGCTGAGTGCGATGGCTCACACCTGTAATCCCGGCACTTTGGGAGCTTGAGGCAGGCAGATCCCTTGAGGTCAGGAGTTCAAGACCAGCCTGGACAACATGGTGAAACCCCATCTCTACTAAAAATACAAAAATTCGCCGGGCATTGTGGCACATGCCTGTAATCCCAGCTACTCAGGAGGCTGAGGCACGAGCATCGCTTGAACCCATGAGGCGGAGGTTGCAGTGAGCCAAGATGGCGCCATTGCACTCCAGCCTGGGTGACAGAGTGAGACTCTGTCTTTAAAAAAAAAAAAAAAAAAAAAGATTAAGGTGAAGAAGGCTTATGCTAATGGGCTGGAACTTGAAGTGAAGTGAATTCTTGAAGGTCCCCAGTGAATGGCCAAGGTGGGACTTGAACCAGGGCATCTGTTCTCTTGACCACCAGCTTACTCCATCCCTTTGAAGAGAATGACCTACAGCCTGGGTCTCAGCCAGGGTCTCAGGAAACCAAGTTCCCACCTTGGCTCACAGAGGTGGTTAGGGGCATCAGCTTTAGCACCAGAGTTCTAGGTTCAGATCTTGCCTCATCCTATATAAGCTTTGTCACCTCCCCATCATTAAAAGGGGCCATCTTCCCCCTCCACCTCAGCAGAGCCTTGGTAAACAGCAAATGGACTAATGTGCATCTAGAGGCTTGAGGATGAAGCCTGGCCTGGAGTGGGCACTCAATAAATGCCAGGGGCCAGGCACGGTGGCTGACACCTGTAATCTCAGCACTTTGGGAGGCTGAGGCAGGTGGATCGCCTGAGCCCAGGAGTCTGAGACCAACCTGGACAACATAGTGAGATTCTGTCTCTACAAAAAGTACAAAATTAGCCTGGTGTGGTGGCGTGCACCTGCAGTCCCATCTACTCAGGAGGCTGAGGTGAGAGGATGGATTCAGCCCAGGATGTCAAGGCTGCAGTGAGTCGTGATTGAGCCACTGCACCCCACCCTGGGTGACAGCGCAAGACCTTGTATCAAAATAAAAAAATAGTCAAATATCAAAATAGTCAAATATCAAAATAAATAGTCAAATATCAAAAAATATCAAAATAAATAAATAATCAAAATAAATAAATAAATAAATAAATGCTAGGAAAGGGGTCCTAATAATGGACCTTTTTCCTCCAAAACAGTGGCTTGGCTTTGGTGGAGAGGCTACTTATTAGAAGCACTTGAGGCCAGGTGTGGTGGCTCATGCCTATAGTCCCAGCACTTTGGGACTCCTGCCAAGGCAGAAGAATTGCTTGAACCCAGGCGTTTTAGACCAGCCTGAGCAACATAGCAAGACCTCATCTCTACAAAAAATTGAAAAATTAGCCAGCATAGTGGCACATGACTGTTGTCCTAACGACTTAGGCTAAGGCAGGAGGATTACTTGAGCTCAGGAGTTCAAGGTTGCAGTGAACTGTGATCACATCACTGCCCTCCGGCCTGAGCAACAACACAAGACCCGGACTCCAAAAATCAAAAGGGAAGCACTTAGGGAAATTTCTTAAAATTAAGTGATACACTGAGCAAACCCCTAGATGTTCTGATTCATTTGGTTTGATGAGATGGGGGGGAAATCACTGAATCTGTAATTCTTTTTTTTTTTTTTTTGAGATGGATTCTCACTCTGTCACCCAGGCTGGAGTGCAGTGGTGCAATCTTGGCTCACTGCAACCTCTGCCTCCCGGGTTCAAGCAATTGTCCTGCCTCAGCCTCCCGACTAGTTGGGATTACAGGCGCCCACCATCACGCCCGGCTAATTTTTGTATTTTTAGCAGAGACGGGGATTCACCACGTCAGCCAGGTTGGTCTCCAACTCCTGACCTCAGGTGATCCGCCTGCCTCGGCCTTCCAAAGTGCTGGGATTACAGGCATGAGCCACCATACCCAGCCTGCAGTTATTTTATTCTGAGTTGATCTTCTGCTGGTGAAGTGATTCTTCCACTGGGGATTGGAGCTGCATCTCCCTCACCCTGCCAATCCTGCAAAAGCCAGCACTGAGCTTCCCCTCTGCTTTCTCTTTTTTTTTTTTTTTTGAGATGGAGTCTTACTCTGTTGCCCAGCCTGTTCTTGAACTCGTGGCCTCAAGCAGTTCTCCCTCCTTGGCCTCCCAAAGTGCTGGAATTATAGGCATGAGCCACCATGCCTGGTCTCCCCTTTCAGTTTTAAATGAAGCCACAAGTTCCCCGTGTAACATTCGGGAGATAGAGGGGAGCTCTCTAGCCTAGGGGTTGAGGTCTGTGACCAAACGCCTATAAAGATGTCTTTGTTTGGACTCCCCCAGAAGCAGAGCCTGATACAAGGATTGAGTGCAAGGAATTTATCTGGGATGCAGGGCAGTAAGGGAGACGGGAAGTGACACAGGGACAGAAAGGCAACCAGGAAAGAGAGTATTATTAAGCCAGTTCCTACTGTGAACAAATGGGGCTCAGTTTCAGTGGGGACTTCCAGAAGGCAACAGAGAGCACATACCACAGAGTCATCCCACCTCACTGGAGTGTTTATCCTCCAGTGCCCATCAGACATAATCAAAGGCCACTCCCAGGGGAGCTAGTAATTCCCTAACACATGTGCAGCCAGAGAGACCCTGGGCAAAGTAATGTACCGTAGGTGTGCAGTTGGGATATGGGCAGGGCCCCAGCAACATCTGCCAAAATGCCAAAAGTGCCAGTGGGACCTGAATTCCTATTTATTTATTTATTTATTTTTTTTTTTTTTTTTTTTTTTTTTGACAGAGTCTCGCTCTGTGGCCCAGGCTGGAGTGCAGTGGTGCAATCTTGGCTCACTGCAAGCTCCGCCTCCCGGGTTCACGCCATTCTCCTGCCTCAGCCTCCAGAGTAGCTGGGACTACAGGCGCCCGCCACCACGCCCGGCTAATTTTTTTGTGTGTGTATTTTTAGTAGAGATGGGGATTCACCATGTTAGCCAGGATGGTCTTGATCTCCTGACCTCGTGATCCACCCGCCTCGGCCTCCCAAAGTGCTGGGATTACAGGTGTGAGCCACCACACCCAGCCCCCTGAATTCCTTTTTTAGGCAGTTGTGAAACACCAACATCCCATCTGTTGAGCACCTACTGTATATTCCGTGCTCAGCGACCCACATTCATTGTCTGATTGCTGTGTTACCGCTGCCTTCCAGAGAAGGGCGCAGAGGCCCCAGGCACTTCACCTATGAGGGAAGCACAGCTCTAAAGTCAGGCACCTTCTCTGTAAGGTAGAGGGGCTACTTCAGGGTCACACTGACCACCCCAACCCCTGACCTGGCCTCTGCTTCTGCGGAGATGCTGAGAAGGCCCTGTGTTTTGTGTTTTGAGTCCCACTGACCTCAGAGGGTAGGGCCATCTCTTTGACCCAGACTCTTGGATCCAAACTGGGGTGCCACCCATCACCATATCAGTACCTGGTTGAGAGGAGTCAGAGATAGCAGGAGACCTTGTGGGACTTGAGGCTGTGACTGTTCTCCAAACAATGTGGAGTATTTCCATATTTTAACAAAAGAGAGGCCAGGCTATGCTTGTGTTTCCCCTTGAGCCAGCACCCAGCCCAGGAATGTAGCAGTCAGGATAGATCAAGTGAAGCTGCAGTAACAAACAGCCCTCACATCTCAGTGACTTAAATTGATGGGAAGGGTTTTTTACATTCAGCAGGGAAGCTGTTTGCCTCATAGTTACTCAGGGACCCGGGCTCACAGAGTAGCTGCCATTCGAAATGTTACTGGTCGCCAAGCCCAGGGTTGAGAGGCTAGAGAGTCCAACGCTGACCAGAAAGTGACCACACTGCTTCCACTCACAGCACATCACTGCACCTAGACACACATGGCCCCATCTAAACACAAGAGGACCAGGAAGTGCGTGTGCCTGAAAGGCCCCAAAGCCCCCTGTCCAGTGCCTGTTCTGCACCCTGTTACTGTCCTCCTCCAGATCAGGAAATGGAGGCCCAGAGAGGTTAAGCCACTTGCCCATAGACACACAGCTCTGGTAGCAGAGCTGGGATTTGAACCCAGAGTCTCCTTTCTTCACGAGTATGCTGCCAACCTAGTGGGGACCTGAACACAGACTGTGGGCTCTCTGAGGCCTGGGTTCAAATCCTGGCTGTATTTCTCTGTGCTGCTAGCCTCAGGCAGATGAGTGGCTCGGTTACCTCCTAGAAAATGGGTATAGCAGGGAGTGGTGGCTCACGCTTGTAATCCCAACACTTTGGAAGGCCAAGGTGAGCAGATCACTTGAGGTCAGGAGTTCGAGACCAGCCTGACCAACATGGTTAAACCCCGTCTCTACTAAAAATACAAAAATTAGCTGAGTGTGGTGGCATGCACCTGTGGTCCCAGCTTCTTGGGAGGCTGAGGCAGGAGAATCGCTTGAACCCAGGAGGCAGAGGTTACAGTGAGCCGAGATCACGCCACTGCACTCCAGCCTGGATGACAGAGCGAGACTCCATCTCAAAAATAAATAAATAAATAAAAGAAAAGAAAAGAAAATGGGCAATAACCCTTCCCCCCGGATCTTCATTAGGATCTCAATGATGTCATTTATAAGGCCCCTGGGGTCTCGGAGCCCTCAAAAGTGTCGGAGAGACAGGCCACAGCTCTGGAGAGACAGGCCACAGCTCTGAAGAGTAGCCCAAGCCCCATGGAGCTGAAGCAGGGTCTGGAGGCCCCCTCTGGGGCCAGGCCAATCATGGGAAGGCCCCCAGAGGTTCCCAGGGAGGGAGTCTCAGCGCAGATGATGTTGAACAGTCTTTACCGCAGCCCTTCAAACAACCACAACTGTCCCGGGCACTCCGCTGATTGGCAGCTGTGCCTCTAACATGCCCCTGGCCAGCCTAGGGGGCTAGGAACCAAGCCCCCTGTTGGCATCTCTGTCTTGTGGGTCCCCATTCTAGAATTATTTCCGCGATGCCTGGAACATCTTCGACTTTGTGACTGTTCTGGGCAGCATCACCGATATCCTCGTGACTGAGTTTGGGGTAAGTCTCCCGCCAGCTTCTCTCTGGGTGACTCTGGGCTGGATGAGGCAGGTGGCAGGGGGCGGGGGAGCGGTCCCAGAGGCAGTGTGTCCCAACAGCCATAGCTGCTTGAGCCAGCACTTGGCCATGACCAGAGAGGGAGAACTGGGGCCCCAGGGACAAGGGCAGCCCCTCAGGAGGGCATCGTGGGGAGATGGGGGTGACCAAAGCTTGGCTGTAGGGCCAGCACTGAGGGGTGGGCTTTCCTGCATCCTGGCCTAGGAGTTAATAATGCAGATGAGTACATCGAGGGAACTGAGACACTCAAAAGCTCCTAAAGCTGAACTGGCTCCCAAACACCACCCTATGTCAGGAGCCCAGAAAGAATGAGTTTCAAGTCAATTCTGTTTGAACCAACCCTCTCCTGGTTCGTGGGCAGGAGAGAGCGACAGCCCTCAGGCCAGTGTGGGGACACCACTCCCAGGGCCATAGAGGGGTCCCCAGGGTGTCTTCCCTCCTCTAGCCCCAGGCCTGGGAGACTGTCAACCCAGGGGGTCTCTGGACCTCTCTGTGGTGGCCCCGCAGGCCACATTGCCCTTCTCCTTTTCTGGAAGACTCAGGGCCCCAGAGTTCCTGTCCCAGACCCTCTCCTTGGCCATCTGCCAGTGAGCCCAGGCTCGGGGTCCCTTAGGAGATTGGGGGGAGGGTAGAAGATCCTTGCAGGGGGAAGCAATGGTCAAAGGGCGTCAAAGCCAAGGGTCAAGGGTGATATCAATGTCGTCTTAATAACAATAAAAATAACAATAGCTCACAAGAATCGCAGCCTTGCTGTGTGCCAGGGAACTGTGCCAAGTAGTTTACGTGGATTGGCTCAGGGTAAAGGTCTCGGTCTCGGCTTGTAAGAGAATTCCCTCGGAGGGTTCAACTGAAGGCACCCAAATGCGGAGATCACTGGTGGAGGGGAAGGGAAGGGTACCCACAAGGGTGGCAAGGTGCCCAGCGACCAGGCACCATGGGGAGCCATTACCTGCCCAGGTGCTGAAGTGGGGAGGGAACCTGAGCAGGAGGCCAGGAGAAGCCACCAAGTGGGAGCTGTCCTGTCAATGTGTAGAGACAGAGACCAGGGCCAAAGCAGGCAGAGAGCAATGGGGGAGAAACACCCCAACCTTTCTCTCCCCTCATCCCTTATCTCCTGCCAGAGCCTCCCATTGCCCAAGGTAAACCGGAAGCAAGCTGAATATGATGCTCAGAGCAGGCAGAGAAGTCAGGAGAATAGATCTGGGTGTGGTTGGGCCTGAGGAAGAGGGTGTTGCCTCATTTCACAGATGGGAAAACTGACCCTCAGCCGGGCACGGTGGCTCACGCCTGTAATCCCAGCACTTTGGGAGGCCGAAGCCAGCGGATCACCTGAGGCTAGGAGTTCAAGACCAGCCTGGCCAACATGGTGAAACCCCGTCTCTACTGATAATACAAAAAAATTAGCCAGGTGTGGTGGTGCATGCCTGTAATCTCAGCTATTCGGGAGGCTGAGGCAGGAGAATTGCTTGGACCCGGAAGGCGGAGGTTGCAGTGAGCCAAGATCACACCATTGCACTCCAGCCTGGGTGACAAGAGCGAAAACTCCATCTCAAAAAAAAAAAGAAAGAAAAGAAAAGAAAACTGATCTTCAAAGCCTGGGGAAGTGAGAGACACTCCCAAGGTCACAAAGCCAGGCCTGGCTGACTCCTGAGAGTACACTGACAGCTCCTGGGGTGTCTCAGTCAGATCCCCCTACAGAAAAGGATCCGTTTGCCTGCTCTTCCATCCTAGAAGGCCAGGAGGGGCTGGGGAACTACATAAAAGAGGGGGCCATTCTTTGATGTGTCCCACGGCACCTGCACCCAAGTGCTACACACTTATTTGCCTTCAGCTTCAGTGAGCCAGAATTTTCCCCTTCCCCTCACCCTATCCCTGAAACCTTCCTCTAGAGGGTTCTTACCCACATGGGGGCTCTCTCCACTGGGGTGCCCCCACCTGGCCATTCTCCCCTGTCCTGAGTTTCTAGAGAGGGCTGGAGCTCCAGCTGGCAATCAAAATATCCTGCTATCCAGCTACACACAAGACAGCCTTGAACCAATGTCCCTTTGGGTCAAGAGGTTGGAGGGATGGTCCAGCTCCCCAGAAGGGCAGGTGGGGTGGAGGAAGTTAGTTGAAACCTTCAGTCACCAGTAAGAGAGCTGTAGGGACAGGCTCCAACAGCCTGTTCTCCTGGCTGACAGGAAGACGGGGCATGGGGTGTTCATGGGACATCAGGACTATTGCAGTAGCCAAACAGCCCCCAGCTCTCCCTACCAGCTGTTTGATCTTGGACAACTTGTGCTATCTCTTCTCATGTAGAGTGGGGCTAACCATTGCATCCAACCTCAGACACTTGCAAGACTCACAGTGATGCATGCACTCAAAAGACATTCATTCATTGAGCACCTAATGTGTGCCAGGTGTGATTATAGGTACTGGAGACAGAGCGAGAAGGAGGGGTGCCAAACAAAACAGACCAAGCATACAGAATGTCTGCTCCCATAGAACTGACATTCTAAGGAGAGAGACGGGCACTTTTTACAAGTAAAAGCATCAACAGGCCAGGCGTGGTGGCTCACGCCTGTAATCTCAGCACTTTGGGAGACCAAGGCAGGTGGATCACTTGAGGTCAGGAGTTCGAGACCAGCCTGGCCAACATGGTGAAACCCTGTCTCTACTAAAAATACAAAAATTAGCCGGGCATGGTGGCAGGTGCCTGTAATCCCAGCTACTCAGGAGGCTGAGGCAGGAGAATCACTTGATTCTCAGGAAGCCAGAGGTTGTAGTGAGCCAAGATTGTGCCACTGCACTCCAGCCTGGGTGACAGAGTGAAACTCTGTCTCAAAAAGAAAAGAAAAGAAGGAAGAAAAAGAAAGAAAGAAACGTGAAGTGCTTGGCACAGAACCTGCCAGGAAACCAGGAGTTTGAGAATGGTGGTTGTTATTATTATTGCTATTGTTATTATTATTGTGAACGGGTGTGTAGTTTTGTTAGCCAGCCCTGAGTTACAATCAATTTGAGGGAAAGATAGTGGGTGGGTGTTTGGGTCCTTCTGGGACAATTAACTCCCAACCTGGAGTAGGGAGAGGCATGTCCTGGCAGGCAAGGAGGTCTCAGTTGCCCCTTTCTGCCTCCCAGGTAAGCCCACTAGTTCTGAGGCCAGGGCTTGGCCAGGCTGAGACAGAAAATGCCAGATGCTTGGGAGGGCAGGTCCCTGGGGTTTAGGGGGCAGAGGGCATGCGGCAGTACTAACCAATGCTGCCTCAGCTGCTGCCCCCAAGTGGCCGGGGTGACGTGGGTTTGCCCTGTGTGCAATGGATAATGACTGTGTTTCTTGTCTTGTCTCTTTTCATGCCTGCTCTTAAAACTGTATATTGGCGCAACGCCGTCTGAAAAACTCATCCAATCAAAATGCACTATGAAATTCATTTGTTCATCCATGACATGGTCTGTGTGTTCGTACACCAATGACTTATCTCCCAACCCACCGCCACCACCACCCCCACTCCCCGCCCGGGAACCGAAACCCATTGGTTTTTTGGCACTGGTTACAAATCAACCTAAAAAATGCTGAACACGCCTCCCCAACTGCCCCCGCCCGCCCGCTCCCCCTCATCTTCAACATCTGCATCTAGAATCCGGTTGGTCTTACTTCTTTCTGAAGTCTAAATGCCTTACATTAACTGTGAACGCATCTCCTCGCATCGGCATTGCATGCCACACCCTGCCTCTCCAACGTGGGATGCCTGACGCTCTCCTCAACCCTCCGCTCCCCTCTGTCTGTCTGTCCTCCCGCCCCCAGCCCCTGTGCCTCCCACTTCCTGCAGACTCTGTCTCTCTGTTTTTATAGGGTTCTGAATGGGGGTTTTCTGTTTGGGGTGGTTTGCGTCTTTTGCAGAGAAAGGGATGGGTTTTCCCAGCGCAGCACCTCTCTCTTGCCTCATCCCTCACACACATCCCCTGCACTCAGAGAAAATGGAGGCAAATCCACTCCCAGCCACCTCTCACCACTCCTGTCCCCCGTTCAGCTCCATGGACCCCAGGCCCCAGGAAAGCTGCCAACTGTCTCCCCACCCCTCCAGCTCTCTCCATCCTGCTGTCCCCAGTCCTCCATCTCAAGCCCACAAGATCTTTGACCTTGACCAGCAGAGACTTGACTCTCCAAGTCTGATAAAGGAGACCTGAAGGCCAGGCAGTGTGCCGGCAGACTCTCAGGCAGAGGAACTCAGAAGTGTCAGACTCGGATCTGGTAGCTTCACGTGGGGCCGGCCCACTGAGGCCCTCTCCTGGAGCCTTGAACTGCACGTGCACACACAGTCACACAGTCACTGCGCACACACAGTCACTACACACAGACACTGCACACACAGTCACTATGCACACACACAGTCACTGCGCACACACTATGCACAGTCACTGCACACACACAGTCACTGCACACACAGTCACTGTACACACAGTCACTACA
>NW_026652287.1:46319690-46359531 GCF_009828535.3 Hylobates moloch | reverse complement strand
CACACACAGTCACTGCACACACAGTCACCGCAGACACTGCACAGTCACTATGCACACACACTGTGCACACATAGTCACTATGCACACACAGTCACTGTGCACACACAGACACTGCACACACAGTCACTGTGCACACACAGTCACCCCACACAGACACTGCACACACAGTCACTGTGCACACACAGCCACCACACACAGACACTGTACACAGTCACTATGCACACACACTGCACACACAGTCACTATGCACACAGTCACTGTGCACACACAATCATTCTGCGCACAGTCACTGCGCAGTCACTATGCACATACACAGTCACTGCGCACACAGTCACTATGCACACAGTCACTGCGCACACACAGTCACTGCACACAGACACTGCACACACAGTCACTATGCACACACACTGCACACACAGTCACTATGCACACACAGTCACTGTGCACACACTGCATACAGTCACTATGCACACACAGTCACTGTACACACACAGACACTGCACGCACAGTCACTATGCATGCACAGTCACTGTGCACACAGTCACTATGCACACATACACTGCACACACAGTCACTGTGCCCACATACACTGCATGCACTGTCACTCTGCAAACACAGTCACTGCACAGTCACTGCACACACAGTCACTATGCACACACACTGCACAGTGACTATGCACACACACACTGCACACACAGTCTATGCACTCACATACTGAACACACAGTCGCTATGCACACGGTCACTGCATGCACAGTCACTATGCACACAGTCACTATGCACACACACAGTCACTGCATGCACAGTCACTATGCACACACAGTCACTATGCACACACACAGTCACTGCGCACACAGTCACTGCACACACAGTCCATGCACACACACAGTCACTGTGCACACAGTCTATGCACACACAGTCACTATGCATCCATACACTGCACACACAGTCACTGCAGGTACAGATACTGCACATAGTCATGATCTCTTCTTTTTCTCGCTCATTCTCTAATTCTCTCTCTCTCGCTCTTTTTTTTTTTTTTTTTTAGACAGATTCTTGCTCTGTCACCCAGGCTGGCGTGCAGTGGCACAATCTCAGCTAACTGCAACCTCCACCTCCCAGTTTCAAGCGATTATCGTGCCTCAGCCTCCTGAGTAGCTGGGATTACAGGCATGTGCCACCATGCCAGGCCACTTTTTGTATTTTTAGTAGAGACGGGGTTTCACCATGTTGGCCAGGCTGGTCTTGAACTCCTGACCTCAAGTGATGCACCCGCCTCAGCCTCCCAAAGTGTTGGGATTACAGGTGTGAGCTGCTACACCTGGCCTCTAATCCTCATTCACTGTTCCTCTCTGTCTCTCACATACAGTCATGCACACATGCACGCATGCACACACACACTGGCCCTCTCTGCTACATCTACCCACCCTGTCCCCCCACTCCAGTACATACTGCACACATCTCTCTCCCTCCCCCACTTCTCAGCCCCTTGCACACCCCTCGTTCTGTTAAATCTCAACTGCCTCTGCCCCTCCCCTACCCACCAATGAGGCCCTTAGAGGGATGCCCCAATGGCATCTTTGCCCTGGGATCATCCCTTCCCTGCTGGCAATACACATGCATTCACCCACCATTTAATGAGCCCCTGTTTGGTGCCACAGATGGAATTATGGGCAGAAGCAGACAGCATTACTGTCCCCTCTTGCCACATACAGTCAGGTGGGGGAGGCAGGCATTGGTCAAATCACCCCTTGACTCCACTTAAAATTATGCCTGCACTATGAGCTGAAGGATGAGCAGCATTAACAAGGCAGAGAGAGATGCACAGAGCATTCCAGGCCCAGGACAGCACATGCAAAGGCCCTGTGGTGGGACGGAGCCTGTGAGGGGTCAGGATCTGCTAGTGAGGGAATGTGGCTGATGCAAAGACAGCAGAGAAAGGCTGGCCTGGAGACAGCCGAAGAAGGCAGAAGGGGACAGGACCCGGGGCTGGGGAGGGCGGGGCTATATTGTGGAATTTGGGCTTTCTCCTAAGCACCAGGAAAGGCCTGGGAGGATAGGAAGCAGGGGAGGCATGACTGGTCGTGTGACTAGACAAGCTCACTCTGGTTGCACAGCAGGGAACAGCTTGACAGGAGGCTGGGCTGGAGGTGGGCACCAGGAATCGCAGCAAGAGAGGACAGTGGGGGAGAGAGAACAGTGGGAAGGTTGTCCCTCTCAGACGGATCTCTGCAGGACCCAGGGAAAGATCAGGTCTGAACTGAGGAGATGAGGTGCCTGGGAGCAGGGGGGTCTGGCTTAAAACTGGGAGATAGGCTGGGCACAGTGACTCAAGCCTCTAATCCCAGCACTTCGGGAGGCCGAGGCAGGAAGATCACCTGAGGTCAGGAGTTCGAGACCAGCCTGACCAACATGGTGAAACCCCATCTCTACTAAAAAATACAAAAATTAGCCAGGCGTGGTGGCAGGCGCCTGTAATCCCAGATCCTCGGGAGGCTGAGACAGGAGAGTCACTTAAACCTGGGAGGTGGAGGTTGCAGTGAGCCAAGGTCGTGCCATTGCACTCCAGCCTGGGCAACAGAGTGAGACTCTCTTAAAAAAAAAAAATACTGGGCAATAGAGGTGAGCGGGTGCAAGGAAAGGACCAGGTTGGGGGAAGAGAATAGGTGTGGGCATAGCGAGTTTGAGGTGCCTTTAGGACATCCTGAAATAAGTCAGATAGGCAGGTGTTGTGGGGGCTGGAGCTTGGAGCTGAGGTCTACAAGTAGTAGGACTTTTCTGGAGCCCTTAGGTGGGTGGTCTCCATATCCTTCTGAGCGCTTGAGGAACACCTGAGCACAGCGCTGGAAAAGAAAAGACCACAAGGATGCTGTCCTCATGCCTTCCAGGGGCTGTGTCCCACCCCCATCGCATTCTAGCCAGGAAGTTCAGGGGAGGTGTTGAGGAGAGGAAGCTGCACCTCCCAAGCCATGGATTGAAATGCAGAAGGCAGGAAGAGGGAACTTGTCAGAAGTTCTGGGGGCAGTGGAAAGAATTGGTACTGATGCAGGAAGAGATGGAGGGTGGATGAGGGCAGGCTAGTACCCTTCCCCCACTGCCCCGAACCCTTCCCGTCTCCACCCCTACCTCCCTCATGTGTCTCCTCCCCCACTTGGCTCCAAGAAGGGAAGCATGTTTTCTGCACGCATCTCCTTGCCAGATCCCTGGCTTTTTTGCATGGTTGCAAGCTTCCCCTGCTCTTCCCCAGACCCCCCTCCTGAGGCTGCTTCCAGGGTCCGCCTGCCTTCGCATGCCTGGCCGAGTCCACATGTTATGATCCGCCCCATGAAAGGGATGGCTTGTACTCTGGGGTTGAACGGGAGGGGGCTGGGGATACCTGAGCCATCGGCCCCATCCCCAGGTGGAGCTGGGTGGCCAGGCAGGGATGGGGGTCAGGGCAGCAGGGCACAGAGAGTGACTCTGTTAGCCAAGCTGGGTTTGGGGCTTGTTCGAGGCACTGGAGACATTCTCACAGCAATTGAGCCCAGTGTGGTCAGGGTAGGATCCCCCAGCCCCCTTCCCCATCCTAGAGGCCTAAGGACGCACTGATGTGTCCCAGAGAGCATCCTAGACATTGCCATCAAACCCAGAGGCCTCAGAAATTCCTTGAACTCCAGTCCTTGCCTCTCAGCTCCCAGGCCAAAGCTAGCACAAGACACAGATCTGGCAGCCAGAAAGCCCTCTGGAAGCCACCAAGTAGGATGCTCATATAATTCGTCACCCAAACTAGGACACTTTTGAAACGGGAGGGAGGCTGTGACTGTATGGTCACCCTGTGCCATTTGGGGGGTGAAAGTTAGACCAAGTTAAATCTTGCTACGTGGCCTGTAGCAAATCCTACAAATCCCATAGAACAAGTCTGATTAAGCCCCTTCCCTTAGTGTGGAGAGACCCTCTACTCCTCCTGCCTTCACCCTGCTGGGTATTGGCCAGTGAAGGAGGGTTTCCATGTCTGCCTGAGGCTGGGGTCTCAAACTCAAATGCCTCTGGAGGCCAGGCAGACACCAGTCAACCAGGAAAGCAAGTGCCATTTCTAGAACCTGAGGACCCTGGAAAACTGGAGAGCATGTGGCCTGCTTCCAGGGAGCAATCGCAGCAGGCCTGGGGTTTCCAGAAAGCCAGATTGGTGGGCAAAATCTCTTGATTTTTAAACAATGGCAATAATTTTTAATTAAAAACAAGGACAAATGAAAAAACACTGCTCAGGCCCAACAAAACAGTTTTATTAGCTAGATTTGGCCCACTCGTGACTTCGAGACTCCCACTCCCCCCACCAAGGTCCCTTGAAGCCCCACGATGGCCACTTAACACCAGCAGTCCATGTCCACCATCTCCAGCTGGTCTCCTCCCTGACTCTCCAACTCTCTGGCCCCTTGGTTCTTCTAGCTTGGGTGGGAGGAGGCAGAGGCAGTGACTAGACAGGGGGTTTTTGAGCAGAGGCAGTGGCCACCCAGGGAGGTCCTGGGGGCAGGGATGGCCCCACCTCCCAGCCCCCAGTACCCGCCCCTTGGTGGGCCCGGGCTGATTTCTGAGCTCACCCACCCATGGGAGCTGAGTGCTTCCTGCTTCCTGCAGGCCTGGTCCCGTGCTACTCCACCCAGCCCCAGAAGCTGAGAAGCCATCCCTGAGAGGGGGGAAAAGGGCCCCAAATGCATCTTCTCCGACTCAGCGGGCAGCGAGGACTCACCCTGCAGCCGAACAGTCCCAGCTCCCTCCCGTCCTCCCCATTCCCGCTCGCCAAGGGGGTAAGAAAAGATGCTCTTCCGCTTCTCCCAATTGGCTCGAGCCGCTGCTCCTCTTGGCCGTGGGGTGAGGTCAGGGCGGGCAGGAGCGGGTGGGCAGCTCGGCAGGGCAGGGCAGGGCAGGGTGCCCAGTGAGTCCCGTGACAGATGCATTTCTGGCCCGGAGCGTAACATGCCCTCGGAACCCGCACATGTCCACCAGGCCTGAGCGTGCTGGCGACCTCCACCCCCACCCCCGCCCTGGTGTTTGTGCATCGTACACGTGTGATAGATTCTGCAACTTGACCAGCTTGTGTCCTTTCGTCTCAGTGCATTTGGTTGTTGGGAGAAACAAAAACCATCTCGATTTTTTTCCTGATTGGATGATTCGGATATATTTTCTTTTTCTTGTTCTTTTGTTATTTCTTCCCCATCCCCGTTCCTTTTTCCTCCTTTCTTTTTCTTTCCTTTTCCCCATTGTGGGTGGGGCTGGCAGGGAGGGCTTATGCTTTTGAGTTGATGCCTTTTCCTCCCTCCCACCCTCTCTCTCCCAACATTATTCCTTTTTTGAGTTTTTCCTCCGCATCATTGCATTAATAGTGCTTTCTCTCTCCCTCCTTATTTGGGGTCTGGCTTGCTTTTTTCCTGTTGGTTGGCTTCATGTAGGGGCCTCTGTGAGTGGTGACAGCTCTGAGCCCTTTGGGGTGGGTGGATGGTCACCCCTCTTCCTCCATCTCCCCAGAATAACTTCATCAACCTGAGCTTTCTCCGCCTCTTCCGAGCTGCCCGGCTCATCAAACTTCTCCGTCAGGGTTACACCATCCGCATTCTTCTCTGGACCTTTGTGCAGTCCTTCAAGGTGAGTCCTCGTCCCTGCTGCTGTCCCAGGGCTGAGAAGAGAGGTGACCCCCATGCTCTGGCTGAATGTAGAAGTCAGATTGGAAGTGCCTCTGTGATGTAGTCGTGCAGAGAATCTGTTATCTCCAGGGCTCTTGTCAAACTTCCTGCCCCTGGTGTGTCTTCAGAGCTGTAAGGGCCTCATCCTAGAGCCCTCAGAGATGCCCACCAGCCCCGGCAGGACTCTGGCACGGCGTGTGGTCACCCAACCCAGTGGGGCAGAGCACTGGGACAAGGGAGGAAGACAGTGCGGCTGAGGGACCCCCAGCACTCTTCTTCATTGCCTTTTTTCCCACCAGGCCCTGCCTTATGTCTGTCTGCTGATCGCCATGCTCTTCTTCATCTATGCCATCATTGGGATGCAGGTGAGTGCCGTGCCCCTAAGGTTCCCAGAGCCTCCCAAGGAGGGCAGCCACCCTTAGAAAGGGGTGGGTCAGAGGAGCCTGGTCCACAGAAGCAGCCATGGAGGTTGAGCTGGGTTTCCCAGAAGCCACTGGAGGAATGGCAGCCCCTGGTCATCACTCTCCAATTCTGCAGGTTTTTGGTAACATTGGCATTGATGTGGAGGACGAGGACAGTGATGAAGATGAGTTCCAAATCACTGAGCACAATAACTTCCGGACCTTCTTCCAGGCCCTCATGCTTCTCTTCCGGTGAGGGGGCCTGCTCTGATAATTCTGTTTCCGTGGGGTGGGGTGCCTGCCTTCATCCTTCTGTTCCCATAGAAGATGTACCCTCCTCTTCCAATGGAAGATATGCCCTCCTCCTTCTCTTCTGGCAGGGGCATGCCCTCACCCTTCTTTTCCGGTAGGGGGCGTGCCCTTCTCCTCTTCCCGTAGGGGACGTGCCCTCCTTCTCTTCCGATAGGGGGCGTGCCCTCCTCCTTCTTTTCTGGTGTGGGGGTGGCCGGATGTGCTCTTATCCTTCTTTTCCCATGAGGCTGGAAATGGGTGTCTGGGGGCCCAGGAATCCTAGCAGGGCAGAAGCAGAGGGCCCTGGGACATAGTCATGAAGGTCATTTTCCAGGCATTATCTCTGAATCTTCCTGACCACCCTGTGAGGAAGGGATTCTTGGCAGCCCTATCTGACAAATGAGAAAACAGGCTTACAGACCGTGAGGCTTGATTCTTTGGTTCATCATCTTGGCTGCACACAAAAGTTCCTTCACTCGTTCAGTGTCGCGTTTTTTTTCTTGTTTTTTTTTGTTTTTTTTGTTTTTTGAGACAGAATCTCGCTCTGTCGCCCAGGCTGGAGTGCAGTGGCGTGATCTCGGCTCACTGCAAACTCCGCCTCCCGGGTTCACGCCATTCTCCTGCCTCAGCCTCCCAAGTAGCTGGGACTACAGGCGCCCGCCACCACGCCCAGATAATTTTTTTGTGTTTTTAGTAGAGACGGGGTTTCACCATGTTAGCCAGGATGGTCTTGATCTCCTGACCTCATGATCCACCCGCCTCGGCCTCCCAAAGTGCTGGGATTACAGGTGTGAGCCACCGTGCCCGGCCCTTTTTTTTTAGATGGAGTCTCGCTCTGTTGCCCAGGCTGGAGTGCAGTGTCACAATCTCGGCTCACTGCAAGCTCCGCTAGTGGAGGTTTATTGAATACCTACAACATGCCAGGCACTGCTGGAAAAGGAGGATGCACCAGGAAATAAAGAAAAGAGACATTTTAAGCACTTTGGAAGCTAACATCCCCATGGGGAAGACGAATAATCAGGAAACAAATTATAGAGGATGCTGGAAAAAGATAAAATTCAAGAATAAAGGGGAATAGGGCCAGGTGCAGTGACTCCTGCCTGTAATCCTAGCATTTTGGGAGGCCGAGGTGGGAGGATCGCTTTAGCCCAGGAGTTTGAGACCAGCCTGGGCAACATAGTGAGACCCCGTCTGTACAAAAAAATTGTTTTTAATTAACTGGGCATAGTGCCACACACCTGTAGTCCCAGCTACTTGGGAGGCTGAGGCGGGAGGATTGCTTGAGCCCAGGAGTTCCACGCTACAGTAAGCTACGATTGTGCCACTGCACTCCAGCCTGGGCAACAGAGCAAGACTCTGTCTCTAAAAAGAAAAATACATTTTTAATTTTTAAAAAAAGTTATAGAGGCAGATAGTGGTGATAGTTGCATAATAATGTGAGTTTATTTAATGCTACTGAATTGTACACTTCGAAATGGTTAAGTTGATAAACTTCATGCTGTGTGTATTTTGCCACAGTAAAAAATAATAAATAATAATAATGTTTTTAATCTAACAACAAAAAAAAGAATAGAAGGCCGGCAGGTTATGCCTCTCTGAAAGTGTGACATTTGACAGAAATTGGCAAGGGACGGAGTCAGTGGGTATATGGGGAAGGGCAGTCCAAGCCGAGGGGACTGCCTGTGTAAAGGCCCTGAGGCAAGAGTATGGCTGGCAGGTCTGAGGACTGTGAGGAGCCCAGCATACCTAGAACAGAGTGATCTAGGGAGAATCTCATCTCATAAGATGACTGTCACCTGCATGGAGGGGAGCTTTGTTTTTTTTTCTCTGAGACAGAGTTTCGGTCTTGTTACCCAGGCTGGAGTGCAGTGGTGCGATCTCAGCTCACCACAACCTCTGCCTCCCGGGTTCAAGCGATTTTCCTGCCTCAGCCTCCCGAGTAGCTGAGATTATAGGTGCCCGTCACCACGTCCAGCTAATTTTTGTATTTTTAGTAAAGACGGGGTTTCACCATGTTGGTCAGGCTGTTCTCGAACTCCTGACCTCAGGTGATCCACCCACCTCAGCCTCCCAAAGTGCTGGGATTCCAGGCATGAGCTAGCACGCCCAGCCAAGAGGGGAGCTTTTAAAGCATACCAGTGACCAGCCTGAGCAATGCAGTGAAACCCCATCTCTACAAAAAAAAAGTTTAAAAATTAGCCAGGAGTGGTGGCTTGTGCCTGTAGTCCCAGCTACTCAGGAGGCCGAGGGGGGAGGATCACCCGAGCCTGGGAAGTTGAGGCTGCAGTGAGCAGTGATTGTGCCACTGCAATCCAGCCTGGGTAACAGAGCAAGACCCTGTCAAAAGAAAAAGAGAGAGAGAAAAAAAGAAAGGAAAAGAAAAGAAAGAGAGAAAGAAGGAAAAGAAAAGAAAAAAACATATCAGTGTCCTCGAATCACACCCTAGGCCATTTGCATCCAAGTCTGCTGGGGTGGGGCACGGGCACTGGTATTTTTTCAAAGCTCTCTGTGGACTTCAGTGCACAGCCAAGAACGTGAATTCCCTTCTCTCAGCTCCCAGTAAAAGGAGGTGGTCCACCTGGGGCTTGCCTGGCCAGCTCCAGAGCCTAAGTGCTTAACGTGTGTGCTCCACCTCCTGGGGAGGCATTGGTGCCCAGTCAGGGCTAGGTGCCCGAGTCTCTGATTTCTCCCTGTCCTCAGGAGTGCCACCGGGGAAGCTTGGCACAACATCATGCTTTCCTGCCTCAGTGGGAAACCGTGTGATAAGAACTCTGGCATCCTGACTCGAGAGTGTGGCAATGAATTTGCTTATTTTTACTTCGTTTCCTTCATCTTCCTCTGCTCGTTTCTGGTGAGTCTGTGGACACCGTGAGGGCCGTCTTGGCTCCCTAAGCCTGGCTTCCTTTCAGGGGAGTGGGTTTCTCTGGAATGTGGCTGTGTCGAAGGCTTGTTCCCTCCAAGGCTTCTCTGAACCAGCCTGGGATCAGGTGACCCTGAGCGTCTCAAACTCAGCACTGTTGACATTTGGGGGTGGCTGATTCTTTGGGGTGGGGTCATGATGTGCACTGCAGTGTATGGCAGCATCCCTGTCCTCCCCCCACCAGATGCTAGCAGCACACACCACCTGTTCCTTCTGTTGTGACAACCAAAAATGTCTCCGGACATTGCCAGGTGCCCCCAGGGGGTGGGGGTGGGGTTGGGAGTGGGGGGACAGAATTCCCCCATTTGAGTCTCAATGGAATATTTCAGCTGGGCGTAGTAGCTGATGCCTGTAATCCCAACACTTTGGGAGGCTGAGGTGGGAGGGTCAGTTGAACCCAGGAATACAAGACCGGCCTGGGCAGCATGGCACAAAACCCATCTCTTAAAAAAAAATATTGAATTAGCTGCACACGTGGTGCTGCGCACCTGCAGTCCCAGCTACTCAGGAGGCTGAGGTGGGAGGATCACTTGAGCCCTGGAGGTCTAGGCTGCAGTGAGCCATGATCACACCACTGCACTCCAGCCAGGGTGACAGAATGAGATCCTGTCTCAAAAAAAAAAAAATATATTGCGGGGGAAGAAATACCCCACTTTGGCCTTGTTGGGGGTAGATGTGGGAGGATTTGGGGTCATGGTGGTTCTCTTGGTGTTGGTCCCCGTTTCAGAAGCCTCCCCTCCCTCTCACTGACTCTGTTTCTTTCCATCATTCTTGGTCTTTGTCTCTCTTTTTTTTATTTTTCTTTGAAATGGAGTCTCGCTCTGTTGCCCAGGCTAAAGTGCAGTGGCGAGACCTCAGTTCACTGCAGCCTCCACCTCCCAGGTTCAACTGATTCTTCAGCTTCAACCTCCCAAGTAGCTGGGATTACAGGTGCACATGCCACCACACCCAGCTAATTTTTGTATTTTTAGCAGAGACAGGGTTTCACCATGTTGGCCAGGCTGGTCTCAAACTCCTGACCTCAAGTGATCCACCCACCTCAGCCTCCCAAAGTGCTGGGATTACAGGCGTGATCCACCGCGCCCAGCCAGTCTTTGTCTCTTTGTATCTCTCTCTCTCCATCTCTCTCTTCCTCTTCCCCATCTCTCCACTTGATCTCTCTCTCACTGGACCTCCTTGTGTGAGTGAGCATCACCTCTCCATTCCCCAATCTCTTTCTGTCTCTGTCTCATTTTCTTTCCCCATCTTCTCTCTATCCCTCTCTCCATCTGGGCCTCTGTGTACATGTCTTTGGGTCTGTCCGTCTGTCTGTATCCTTCTCACTCACTCGTTCATTCCCTCGGTCTCTGCCCCCACTCTCTCTTGGTCCCCGGGGTCCCCACAGATGCTGAATCTCTTTGTCGCCGTCATCATGGACAACTTTGAGTACCTCACCCGAGACTCCTCCATCCTGGGCCCCCACCACCTGGATGAGTACGTGCGTGTCTGGGCCGAGTATGACCCCGCAGCTTGGTAAGAAGTCACCCCGAATCCTCCAGCCACAGTACTCACCTCTCCCTGGAACTGGAACATGGGCTAGGTCAGGCCCCAGACTCTGGAGCACTGAGCTCCTGGGGTCCTAGCGGGGGTCTCACAGGTTCAGTCAGGAGAGAAGATATAAGAATCATCACCCTTACATAACCCAGATTAAACACATAGGGTGCCAACCCTGCCCAAACCCTGGACTTTCTGGGAAATGAGGGAGGGCGTCAACCATGAGATGTCCTGAAGTGCCTTCTCCTCCTACGAGTCTCTCCTGTCTCTCACTGTGAAGTCTCCAGATGGTGAGGATGCATTAGCCAGGCTCCAGGGAGAAAACCAACAGCATCCCAGCCTCAGTTCTCTTGAGAGTGTGGGGAGGAGGGCTGGCCTACCCTTGGCAGACAGGATTGGCAGCAACATCAGAGTAGCAGAACTCAGATCCCACTGGGACCCGTGAACCTTGGAGTGAGAGGACATACAGGCCAGGGGAGGACGCAGAGCCTCAGGGGCCCTTGCATCTTTGTGGCCACAAAGGGAGTGGGCGCTCCCATCTGGGTAGACACCAGAGGGATCCCTCTCCACTGATGGGCAATGGTCTCAGAGGGTGGGTTCCACCTTGTGCACGTGTATTGAGTGCCCACCCAACACCAAGCCTTGAAGGACACTCAGAGGCTTTATCTGAATACCTGGAGCCCACCAGCCACTAACTGAGGATTTAGTTCAGGCTGGGCTTGGGGCCTGAAGAAGCATTACTGGGGGGCCCTCGGCAGCCTAAGCCCCATCTTCTTCTGGCCTCAGCACCAGCGAGGAGGCCCCCACGAGGAAGGTGGGCAGGAGGTGGTCTTGGCTATTCTCATAGCCTCAAACAAGTCCTCCATGAGACCGAGAGGCTGGGGAGAGCCGTGGGTCTGGGGCTGGGCTTTGGCTGGTTCCTAACTCTTCCTCTTTTGATTTTAGGTCACAGCAGTTGGATGCTGTCCCCAAGGCCTCTATTCCACAAGCTCCCCCACCCCTGTAGCCCATGTAGACTATGGAGGAGGCAAATGCAGAGAGAGCCCCAGGGGAGGTGCCCTGCAGTCCAGAACTCGACTGAAATCCTACACCCCTGGGTCTCCCCAGTGTCTGGGAATGTACTGGGGACCTTCACTTGTCCCATGTCTCTCCCACTCCTTCAAGCCAGGGAGACCCCAGCCTCGGGCATCATGACCTCACCGTGTGCCCAGGGAGCCCGTGTGAACCCACTGCCTGCACTAACCCCCTTTCTTCTCCTTTCAGCGGTCGGATTCATTATAAGGATATGTACAGTTTATTACGAGTAATATCTCCCCCTCTCGGCTTAGGCAAGAAATGTCCTCATAGGGTTGCTTGCAAGGTTTGACTTCCACTAAAACCTGCTAGCATCCATGGAATGAGTGTGGCTTGGGGTTCTTCAATATATATATTTCATATATATATATATATATATATATATCTTTCTCTCTAAAAAAACAGACCCATCTCTCTTTCTTGCATTAAACTAGAAAACTCTCTTAGCCAACAGAATGCAGTCATGCAGACTCGATAAAGCATGGAACATTATTTCCTCCTTCCCTGCAGCCTTCAGCCATCTTTGCTTGCTCTTAGCTGAAGCTGCCCATCCTGGGGTCTCCACGGCACCCCAAATCAGACACACCCCCTGGGGGACTGTAACTTTGCATTTCTCCCCCAACCATCACCTCCACTCTCTCCCCCTCCACCCCTCACCTCCCAAAGCCCCAAGCCCTCCTCCCCTCCCTGGCACTGGCCCCTGCTCCCCACTTAGGCCCCCTCAGAGACCAGCCTCAGCCAAACCAGAGAACGTGACCCAACTGTAGAAATGACAGTGACGGCCGGGCGCAGCGGCTCATGCCTGTAATCCCAGCACTTTGGGAGGCCAAAGCAGGAGAATCGCTTGTGCCCAGGAGTTTGAGACCAGCCTGGGCAACATAGCAAGAACCCCCTTCTCTATAAAAAATGAGCCAGGCATTGTGGCGCATGCCTGTAGTCCCAGCTATTTGGGAGGCTGAGGCAGAAGGATTGCTTGAGCCCAGGAGGTGGAGGCTGCAGTGAGCTATGATCACACCACTGCACTCCAACCCAGGCGACAGAGAGAGACCCTGTCTCTTTAAAAAAAAAAAAAAAAAAAAAAGGCAATGAACAAAAGCATGGCTCTACGTCTTCCAAAGTGAGAATTCCCCCCTCCCCTCCGCAACCCTCCAGAACTGTAGCTCAGAGCCCACGCTGAATCTGACTTTTCTCTTTTCTCTCTCTCTCCCTGCTCCCGAGCAGTGAAGTAATCTTTTTTAATGACCTTTTCTTCCATTTTTTTCCTCCTCTTTTCCATTGATTTGAAATATCTATTTTATCATTCTCTGCATCTTTCTCTATTTTTTCGGCTCGTGTGGATTTCTTTTTTCTTTCTTCTGTTCCTCCCCACCCCTCTTCCTTTGGTTCTCTGTTCCCATTCCCGTTTTGTTTTTTTTGTTTTTCTTTTTGTTTTTTTCATTTTCGGTGCTGCCAGGGGCCGCATGCCTTACCTGGACATGTATCAGATGCTGAGACACATGTCTCCGCCCCTGGGTCTGGGGAAGAAGTGTCCGGCCAGAGTGGCTTACAAGGTAGACTACCCTTGCCGACCACCGACGTCCAGGCACTGGGGTTTTTTTTTCTTCTTTTTTTTAGTGCTGACCAGAAACACCCGGCCGACTCTCTTTTTCCAACGTTTCTCTTTTTTGTTTTTGATTCTTTTTTTTCTTTTCTCGAGTAAACTGATCATGACCATCCCTTGATTCTAAGCAGCACACTGTGTCCGTCCTTTCTGATGAGTGTCTTCGTGTTTTGAGACTCCATTATGGCCGACACGCTGGGGGGAGGGGGAGGGGAGCGCCCAGGTCCCCTTGCACCTGGTCTCCCAGGTACCAAATTGGAAACAAACACCCTTCTTCAGGGAGTCAAAACCCACGCTTCCCACTCCTGCCCACCCAGAGCGGCCCCCATGCCCAGGCTGGGGCAGGCGCCTTGCAGAGAGGGGCTTTAGCCCCCGAAAGCAGGCGAGTCCCCAGGTCCCCGCCCCTGCCACGCACACCTGAAGCTGATCTCTGACCTAGGGCCTTGGGGATTCGAGACCTTCCAAGGAGCACCAGGAACCTCTCTTCCCCTCCCTTCCCTCCCCTGGAGTTTCGTCCCCAGCCCCCGTCCCTAATCCCCCCAAGACACCCCAACATGCCTCTCCATTGTTCCAGAGTGGGCAGGCGGCCGCAGCTGGACCCCTGGACGGTGGCACACTGATGCAGGCCATGCACGCTGCCTTGGCGGGGCCTGGGGCGGGCAGGCACCATGGCCGACGGGGGGTGGTGCATGCTGGCTGAGAGAGCGAGCGTCCTGCCGCCAAGCGGCTGGGCCGGGCCACCCCTCCAGATCCCTGTCCTGGAATCTCCCTTGGTGCCCAAGGACAGATGCTCTGTTCCCTCCATTCATCCACAAGAAGTTCAGGGATGACCTTTAAAGATTCTCCCCACCCAAAAAATATTACCCCATCATCCTATTCTCCATCCACCTTGATCTTCCCTGCGTCCCTATTCCATCAACGCCATTTGTACCCGCCCCGTGTTGCCGCCTCCCCACCTCATTCCTTTCCTTCCTCTGTGCACCCCTCCTCACCTAACCTATATGTCTCCCCTCATTTCTCAATCAAAGCCGGGGACAAGGTTGTCCCACTAGCATCTCAGACAATGAGCCGCTCCTGGCACCTGTCGCTCTGCGCCCCCCGCCCCCCCCCCGCCACACACAGTTTTCCTAAAGTCGCTTCTCTCAGTCTTTGCTTAGATGAATGTGTGCGCATGTGCAAGAGAGGGAGGGCGAGCCCTTCCTCTCCTGGTCTTTGTGCAGGACCACCATGGGTCCATAAGACAACTTTGTGCAAATTTGAAAAAGGCACCCTTTCCACAGAACATGTCTCTTGGAAAATTGTTGCAATCCACCAATGTGGTGAGAACAAGACACTTTTTTTCGATCAGCTGGGAAGCTGTTATATTTAATACACAAATCGGGGGCTGGGCGTGGTGGCTCATGCCTGTAATCCTAGTGCTTTGGGAGGCTGAGATGGGAGGATCACTTGAGCCCAGTTCAAGACTAGCCTGGGCAACATAGCAAGACCTCATCTCTACAAAAAGAAAAAATATTTTAATTAATAAATAAGTACATAAATCTATCAGTTCCAAGACGGGAGCCCTTTGTGCAGTGTACAACCTGCACAACTGTGCACAGTGGCCCAGTCTGTGTGTTTCTCTATTTCCCACCTCCTTCCCCATCCTGCCCCCAGTGTCCCCTCCAGTGTCCTGCTCTGGATTTACCATACCCCTCCCCATCTTCAACTCTGTGTTTCCTGCCCACGTGTGTCTGAATCCCCACCCAAGTCGCCCTCACCCCCCTTCTCTGTGCCACCTCAGCCTGGGCTGGTGCACACCAGCCCAGCATCCTCTCCCATGCCACCAAGCATGGTGGACAGAGCCCCTGCCTGGGACATGGGGAATCTTTTCTTCCCTGGGCTGGAAAGGAATGCCCCTCACCCCTTACCCTGCCATTGCACAGAGAGCCAAGATCCGGACATGCCCCTGAGATACACTTCCCACGGAGCTATGAATGAGTCTCGAGATTCCGTCTGCATGTGCCCCTGTCTGTGCTGTTCTGTGTCACAGCCTCGCTGCATGCCTGCGAGGGGCCTGCCCCATCAGTGGGGGGCTGCCTGCCTGCTGCTTCTCAGAGGAATGATGTGGTCTGTGCCCATCTGCTCTGTCCTGGTCTGGGCCAAGCCGGGGGTTGGGTGTGGGGAGCCGGCGGCGCCCCCCACCAGCGGCTGTGGTCCTGGCCCCCTCAGCTTTGGCTGTTGCACGCACTGCTCAAATCCAGCTTGTGCTCTTTTTCTTTGGGGTCAGACCGAAACGGGGCCGTCCAGAAGAACTCTGGGGCAGGGCGGGGGTGGGACAAGGATTGAGGCTAACCCTGGGAATGCCGGCTCTCAGGTCAAGCAGGTGGGGGAAAAAAGGAGAGGGCAGGGGACCGGAAGTACAAGAGAGCCTTTTGTGCCCTCCCTGCGGGCCACCAAGAGAAACCGAGTACTGGGACAGGTAACCTAAGTAAGGGACACCTCAGCTGCCACAGCTTTCAGAGTTCTTCCTGGGACTCCCTGGGTAGGGGCGGGCGTGGCTCACGGGAGACCCAGGAGGGATGCCTGGGAATGACTGCGCTTGCCTTGGGTTTTCTGTAGCGGCTTCTGCGGATGGACCTGCCCGTCGCAGATGACAACACCGTCCACTTCAATTCCACCCTCATGGCTCTGATCCGCACAGCCCTGGACATCAAGATTGCCAAGGGTAAGGAAGGGACAGGGGCGGGCGCAGACAGGCAGGACAGGGTGGAACCGGAAATCTGCCTCCCTACCCCAAACTAGAGGAGCTGCTGTCACCGCCCAGATCTTCATTCACTCTTCCATTCATTCGTTCCACAGGGTTTTTTGGGGTTTTGGGTTTTTTCTTTTTTTTTTTTTTTTTTTTTTGAGACAGTCTTGCTCTGTTGCCCAGGCTGCAGTGCAGTGACAGTGACATGATCGCAAGTCACCACAGCCTTGACCTCCCAGGCTCAAGTGATCCTTCCACCTCAGCCTCCCCAGTAGCTGGGACTACAGGCACACACCACCACACTCGGCTTTTTTTTTTTTTTTGACAGTTTCCCTCTGTCACCCAGGCTGAAGTGCAGTGGTGCAATCTTGGCTCATTGCTACCTCTGCCTCCTGGGTTCAAGCGATTCTCCTGCCTCAGCCTCCCAAGTAGCTGGGATTATAGGTGCCCACCACCACACCCAGCTAATTTTTTATATTTTGGGTAGAGACGGGGTTTCACCATGTTGGCCAGGCTGGTCTCGAGCTCCTGACCTCTGGTCTCAAACTCCTGACCTCAAGTGATCCACCTGCCTCAACCTCCCAAAGTGCTGGATTACAGGCGTGAGCCACCATGCCCAGCCTAGTTTTTTATATTTTTTATAGAGATGGGGTTTCATCAGGTTGCCCAGGCTGGTCTCAAACTCCTGGGCTCAAGCAGTCCTCCCACCTTGGTCTCCCAAAATGCTGGTATTACAGGCATAAGCCACCACACCCGGCCCATTTGGCAGATATTTAGTGCATTCCTTCAATGTGCCAGAGACTCGTCCAAGCAGGGGAGGACCCAGCAGCTTACACTTTAGGTGGATGGGGAGGCCACCACTGAGGAGGTAAGGCAGTGTCTCGTGGATCCCTAGGGGGAAGGTGCTCCAGGCAGAAGGACTGACAAAGGCCCTGACAGAGGGGTGAACACAGGGCACCTGGGGCATTGAGCTGACTCACCTTCTGAGTGAGGGCACGCCACACAGGTTCAGAACAGAAGAGGAACCTGACCCAACTCACATTTGAACAGGTTCCCTCTGGCCACTGAGGGGATGGGAGACCGGAAGGAGGCCAGTGTGGGGGCTGCTGATATCATCCAAGTGGAGACAGGACGGCAGCTTAGATCTAGGAGTAGGCCCGGCGTGGTGGCTCATGCCTGTAATCTCAGCACTTTGGGAGGCCAAGGTGGGTGGATCAATTGAGGTCAGGATCACCAGCCTGGCCAATATGGTGAAACCCCCGTCTCTACTAAAAATACAAAATTTAGCCAGACGTGGTGGTGGGCGCTGTAGTCCCAGCTACTTGGGAGGATGAGGCAGAAGAATCGCTTGAACCTGGGAGGCGGAGGTTGCAGTGAGCCAAGATCACGCCACTGCACTACAGCCTGGGAGACAGAGCAAGACTGTCTCAAAAATTAAATTCAATTAAATTAACTGGACATGGTGGCATATGCCTGTGGTCCCAGCTACTCAGGAGACAGAGATGAGAGGATTGCTTGAAGCCAGAAGTTTGAGGCTGCAGTGAGTCATGATCGTACCACTGCACTCCAGCCTGGGTGACAGAACGAGATCCTAGCTCAAAACAACAGAAAGAAAAAGAAAAAAAAATTTTTTTTTAAAGCTGAGAAGGGGCTGGGTGCGGTGGCTTAGGCCTGTAATCCCAGCACTTTGGGAGGCCAAGGTGGGGGTGGATCACGAGGTCAGGAGTTCAAGACCAGCCTGGCCAACATGGTGAAACCCCCATCTCTACCAAAAATACAAAAATTAGCTGGGTGTCATGGTGGGTGCCTGTAACCCCAGCTACTCCAGAGGCTCAGGCGGGAGAATCACCTGAACCTGGGAGACAGAGGTTGCAGTGAGCCAAGATGAGGTTGCAGATGAGACAGAGGTTGCAGTGACCAGCCTGGGTGACAGCGCAAGACTCTGTCTAAAAAAAAAAAAAAAAAAAAAAAAAAAAAAAAAAAAAAAAAAAAAAAGCTGAGGCCGAGCACCCTGGCTCACGCCTGTAATCCCAGCACTTTAGGAGGCCGAGGCGGGCAGATCACAAGGTCAAGAGATTGAGACCATCCTGGTTAACATGGTGAAACCTCGTCTCTACTAAAAATACAAAAAATTAGCTGGGTGTGGTGGCGGGCACCTGTAGTCCCAGCTACTCAGAAGGCTGAGGCAGGAGAATTGCTTGAACCCGAGAGGCAGAGGTTGCAGCGAGCCGAGATTGCGCCACTGCACTCCAGCCTGGGTGACAGAGTGAGACTTCGTCTAAAAAAAAAAAAAAAGCTGAGAAGGCTGGACGTGGTGGCTCACACCTGTAATCTCAGCATTTTGTTGAGGCCAGGCACAGTGGTTCACGCCTGTAATCTGAGCATGTTGGGAGGCCGAGGTGGGTGGATCATTTAAGGTCAGGTGTTCGAGGATCAGCCTGGCCAACATGGCAAAACCCTGTCTCTACTAAAAATACAAAAATTAGCCGGGTGTTGTGGCATGTGCCTGTAATCCCAGCACTTTGGGAGGCTGAAGTGGGTGGATCACTTGAGGTCAGGAGTTCAAGACCAGCCTGGCCAACATGGCAAAACCCTGTCTCTACTAAAAATACAAAAATTAGCCGGGTGTGGTGGTGGGCACCTGTAATCCCAGTTACTAGGGAGGCTGAGGCAGAAGAATCACTTGAACCCAGGAGGCAGAGGTTGCAGTGAGCCGAGATCACATCACTGTGCTTTAGCCTGGGCGACAGAGCAAGACTCCGTCTCAAAAATAAAAATAAAAATAAAAAATATAGAGAGATTCCCCAAAAGTCCTGGCTCAGGGCTCACTCTCCATCATTAGGGGGAAAGAAGAAGAGGAGGCCGGGGAGGCAGGCAGAGACCAGGGCAGTGTGGGCTCCTGGAGGCAGCTTCTATGTTTAGAACGGCGGCTTCAGGAGGAAGGGGACCAACCACGTCAGGCACTGCCCAGAGACCAAGGATGACGAGGATCACAAGTGACTGGTCATCATGGTCACTTTGACCAGGGCAGCTTTGGCAGAGGGGTCGGGGTCCCCTGTCTGGAGTGCATTTCGGAGGCCTGAAAGGGGATGTGATGTGATTTGGCAGCTGATTAAGGACATCAGGGCAGAGAGAGAGGCACACAATCACCAGAAGAAACGGGGACCTGAAGCTCACGCCTGTAATCCCAGCACTTTGGGATGCTGAGGAAGGTGGATCACTTGAGGCCAGGAGTTTGAGACCAGCCTGGCCAACATGGCGAAACCCCATCTCCACTAAAAATACAAAAATTAGCCACGCATGGTGGTGCACACCTATAATCCCAGCAACTCAGGAAGCTGAGGACAAGAATTGCTTGAACCCAGGGGCAGAGGTTGCAGTGAGCCGAGATCAAACCATTGCACTCCAGCCTGGGGGACAGAGCAAGAGTCTGCCTCAAAAAAAAAAGAAAGAAAGAAAAGAAAGAGAGAGAGATAAGAGAGAAAGAAAGAAAGAGAGAGAGAGAAAGAAAGAAAAAGAAAGAAAAAGAAAGAAAGAAAGAAAGAAAGAAAAAGAAAGAAAGAAAGAAAGAAAGAAAGAAAGAAAGAAAGAAAGAAAGAAAGAAAGAAAGAAAGAGAAAAGAAAAAACAAACAAAAAAATGGGACCAGAGAGAAGCAGTGGGTGGGAGAGGAGCAGGTGGATAGTCTGACAGATGGGAAGGTTTCAGCCCAGCTGAAACCACTAGGAAGTCAGGAGGAGGGAAGACTGAGCCTCGGGACACATGTGCCTTCCAGGGTCTTGAGGGAAAGAAGGGAGGAAGAGCCAAGGCCACATGGCAAGACTCAAGGAGGAAGTGGCAGGGAAGGTGGGGGACTGGAGGGTGGGAGGACAGATATTGTTAATGCCAGGAACAAAGTGAAGGTAAAGAGAGCACAAGGAAATTGGGCACGGTGGCTCACACCTATAATCCCAGCACTGTGGGAGGCCGAGGCAGGAGGATCACTTGAGGCCAGGAGTTCAAGATCAGCCTGGCCAAAACAGAGAGACCCCATCTCTACAGAAAATTTTAAAATTAGCCAGGTGTGGTGATGTGCACCTGTAGTCCCAGCTACTTGGGAGGCTGGAGTGGGAGGATCATTGGGAACCGGGATGTCAAGGCTGCAGTGAGCTATATAATGACCACAGACGTAGCAGCTTAAGACACACCTATTTGTCGGCTCACAGTCCCATAGGTCAGAAGTCCAAGAAGCTGGACTGGGCTGTCTGCTGAGGGTCTCACGAGGCTGAAATCAAGGTGTCAGCCAAGCTGTGCTCCTCTCTGGAGGATCTGAGGGAGAATCTACTTCCAAGTTCATTCAGGTGTTGGCAGAATTGAAGTCCTTGTGGTTGTAGGACTGAGGTCTTGTTTTATCACTGGCTTTTTAGCTTTTTGCTCCTGGAAGTGCATGTAATCCTCCATGTGCTCCCATTCTCTCTGACTTCCCCATCTGCCACCAAGCAGAGAGAATATTGTGCTTTTCAAGGGCTCACTTGATTGGGGCAGGCCTACCCTGATCATCTCTGTATTTTGAGGTCAGCTGACTTGATATTTTAATTTTTTTTTCTTGAGACAGAATTTCACTCTTGTTGCCAAGGCTGGAGTGTAATGGTGTGATTTCAGTTCACTGCAATCTCCGCCTCCCAGGTTCAAGCAATTCTCCTGCCTCAGCCTCCCGAGTAGCTGAGATTACAGGTGCCCACCACCATGCCCAGCTAAATTTTTTTGTATTTTTAGTAAAGTTGGGGTTTCACAAGGTTGGCCAGGCTGGTTTTGAACTCCTGATCGGGTGATCCACCCGCCTCAGCCTCCCAAAGTGCTGGGATTACAGGTGTGAGCCACCATGCCCAGCATTTTCTTTTTTTTTTTTTTTTTTTTTTGAAATGGAGTCTTGTTCTGTCGCCCAGGCTGGAGTGCAGTGGCGCAATCGCAGCTCACTGCAACCTCCACCTCCCGGGTTCAAGTGATTCTTCTGCCTCAGCCTCCCGAGTAGCTGGGACTACAGATGTGTGCCACCATGCCCAGCTAATTTTTTGTATTTTTTAGTAGAAACGGGGTTTCACCATGATAGCAGGATGGTCTCAATCTCCCAACCTCGTGATCTGCCCACCTCGGCCTCCCAAAGTGCTGGGATTACAGGCGTGAGCCACCGCGCCGGGCCTCTGGTATTTTAATTATATCTGCAAAGTCCCTTCATAGCCTGGGCAGTGGTCCCTAGATTAGTGTTTGAATAAACAGAATCTTGGCGGAAGGGCAGCTTTTGAATTCTGCCTACCACAGTTCCTTCGTCTGTACAACGGGTCTAACAACACCCCCACTCTTCGTGTGTAATGCCATCGTAACTCAGCTGCTGTGGCACTCTGGGAATCTGTGTTCAGGGGTCCCAAAACCACCCACAGGTTCAGTGATTCCCTGGAAGAACTCAGAACTGAGAAAAGTTTTTATACTCACAGTTTATTACAGTGAAAGAATATAGATTAAAATCTGCAAAGGGCCGGGCACGGTGGCTCACGCCTGTAATCCCAGCACTTTGGGAGGGCGAGGTAGGCAGATCACTTGAGGTCACGAGTTCGAGACCAGCCTGACCAACATGGTGAAACCCTGTCTCTACTAAAAATACAAAAATTAGCCAGGCGTGGCGGCTGGCACCAGTAATCCCAGCTACTTGGAAGGCTAAGGTAGGAGAATCACTTGAACCCAGGAGGCAGAGGTTGTAGTGAGCTGAGATCCCGCCACTTCACTCTAGGCTGGACAGAGTGAGACTCTATTAGAAAAAAAAAAAAAAAATCTGCAAAGGGCCAGGCATGGTGGCTCATGCCTGTAATCCTGGCACTTTGGGAGGGCAAGGCGGGCAGATCACTTGAGGTCACAAGTTTGAGACCAGCCTGGCCAACATGGCGAAACCCCATCTCTACCAAAAATATAAAATTAGGCATGATGCCAGACCCCTGTAATCCTAGCTACTCAGGAGGCTGAGTCAGGAGAATCGCTTGAACCTGAGAGGCAGAGGTTGCAGTGAGCTGAGACCGCACCATCGCACTCCAGCCTGGGTGACAAGAGCAAAACTCTGTCCAAAAAAAAAAAATTAGCCAGGTGTGGTGGCATACGCCTGTAGTCCCAGCTACTCCAGAGGCTGAGGCACGGAATCCCTTCAACCCAGGAGAGGGAGCTACATTAAGCCAAGATCATGCCACTGCACTCCCGCCTGGGCAACAGAGCAAGACTGTCTCAAACAAACAAAATCGAAAAACATAAAATGGGCAAAGGAAGGGCATCTGGGGAAGGGTCCAGGAGACACCAGGCACGAACTCCAGTTGTCTGCCTCCAGTGGAGCTGCACAGACAACGCTTAATTCTCACTGCAGTGTGTGACAACACGCACCGTGTACTGCCAACCAGGGAAGCTCACCTGAGCCTTGGTGCCCCAGGGTTTTTATTGAGGGTTTGTCATATAGGCAGGGTTGACGTACTCAGTCTCCAGTCCCTCCAGAGGTCAAACTGATACCACGTGGCCCAAGACCCCAACGATAAATCGCATTGTTAGAATGAACTGTATGGAAAATTATCCAGGTGTGGTGGCGGGCGCCTGTAATCCCAGCTACTCGGGAAGCTGAGGCAGGAGAATCACTTGAAACTAGGAGGCAGAGGTTGCAGTGAGCCAAGATCGTGCCATTGCACTCCAGCCTGGGCGATAGAGCAAAAACACCATCTCAAAATAAATAAATAAATAAATAGAATGAACTGTATTGGCCGGGTACAGTGACTCATGCCTATAATTCCAGCACTTTGGGAGGCTGAGGCTGGAGGATCGTTTGAGGCCAGGAGTTCGAGACCAGCCTAGGCAACATAGTGAGACCCTATCTCTCTTTTAAAAAAAAAAAAAAAAAAAAAAGAAGAATGAACTATACAGTGTGGCCCAAGGCTCTCTGCTAAATGAGGACACTCTTTTCAGGCAGGACATTTCAAAGGCTTAGAGATGACCTCCCAGGAGCAAGTCAATGGGCCAGTACTTTCGTTGGAATGTGCAGGGTTTGGACAACACCAGCCTGCTGAGCTAGTCCTTACTGCTTAGAACCCCAGGCTTGATGACACCTACTGGATTCCCTTCCTGAGGGTTTCAAAGACTCCTGGAGATGTCTCTGCGTTTGGCTGTCACAGTTGTTACTTGTACCCCAGATGCCACTCAGTTCCCTGAAGACAGTGATCCCCCAGATTTCTCAGCCAGGGGCCCCTCCACCTCTTGTCCTCAGTGGGTGCCAGGCCTCATCCTGGAGTTCCACAGCTGAGCCAGGCTCTCGGGGTTAAGGAAGGTCAACAGGGTGTGGGGACAACAACGGAAGAGTGATGACAGTGGCAGCCCTTTGAGCAGATGCGAGTCTCAGGAGAGCATAACACGCTTCCTTTTCATAGCTCAGTTCACTTTCTAAGCACACTGAGCTTCCTTTCCAGCAGGCTAAGGGGCCGCAAAGGGGGTACAGATTAACCTTATTCTTCAGATTCTCAAAAATGGTGTCACCGTTCATTGCTGGAGACTGGGAGAAAGGGGGCAAGTCCATCTCATTCTCTCTGTCTCTGTCTCTCTCTCTCTTCCCTGTCCATCTGTTTCTCTCTCCCACCCACCCCTCTGTTCTCTCTGCCCAGAAGAATCTCTGTTTTGGTTTTGGTTTTGTTGTTTTGTTTTGTTTTGTTTTGTTTTGAGATGGAGTCTCGTTCTGTCGCCCAGGCTGGAGTGCAGTGGCGCAGTCTCAACTCACCACTGCAGCCTCCACCTCCCAGGTTCAAGCGATTCTCATGCCTCAGCCTCCCGAGTGGTTGGGATTACAGGCGCACGCCACCACGCCTAGCTAATTTTTGCATTTTTACTAGAGAGGGGTTTCACCATGTTTGGCCAGGCTGGACCCTATGCTCTTTCACGCCCCCTACCCCAGGCATTGAGGGCAGAGCCAACCACCTGCCTGAACCAATTAGCATATTAAACGTAAACCCAGTTATCACATCCAAATAGCAGCCCACAGTGACATTCTGACTTCTGCCGAGATCTCACAGCAAGGGCAATCTACACTGGGCTGCCCGTGGGCTGGGCGTGGTGGCTCACGCCTATAATCCCAGCACTTTGAGAGGCCGAGGTGGGCAGATCACTTGAGGTCAGGAGTTTGAGACTAGCCTGGCCAACATAGTGAAACCCCATCTCTACTAAAAATGCAAAAAATTAGCCAGGCACAGTGGCACGTGCCTGTGATCCCAGCTACTCAGGAGGCTGAGGCAGGAAAATCACTTGAACCTGGGAGGCAGAGGTTGCTATGAGCCGAGATCGTGCCACTGCACTCCAGCCTGGGCAATAGAGTGAGATTCTGTCCAATAAAGAAATAAATAAATAAATAATTTTCATTAGCCAGGCATGATGGTATGTGCCTGTAGTCCTAGCCACTCAGGAGGCTGAGGCAGGAGGATCACTCGAGCCCAGGAGTTGGAGGCTGCAGTGAGCTATGATCATACTGCACTCCAGCCTGGGCAACAGAGCAAACCCTGTCTCTCAAAAACGGGGAGACACCAGCCATATTGGATTAGGGTCCTAGGGACCTCATTTAACCTTCATTATCTCCTTCAAGGCTCTATCTCCAAATACAGTCACACTGGAGGTTAAGGCTTCAACATGTGAATTTGGGGTGGGACTCAATTCAGTTATCATAGCAGGCATTTTCTTTTTCTCCACAAGAAACAGGAAACATATAAGCCGTAAGGAGAAAGTAAGTTCTTTCTCTTCTTTCTTTTCTTTGCTTTTTTTTTGAGATAGGGTCTCACTCTGTCACGCAGACTGGAGTACAATGGCAGAATCACAGCTCACTACAGCCTCCACCTCCCAAGCTAAGTGATCCTCCCACTTCAGCCTCCCGGGTAGCTAGGACTACAGGTGCACACTCATCACACCCAGCTAATTTTTTTTTTTTTTTTTTTGGTAAAGACAGGGTCTCCCTATGTTGCCCAGGCTGAGAAAGTGACTTTTAATAGGAAATGTCATGTTTTCTTCTTTCTCTGTCTCTGAGAAGGGGCCACAGAGACCGAGGGCACCTCACTTGGCTGTAGTAGACAGTAAACATAGCCACGAATTCCAGCTGCTCCCCATGAGGGAAGAAAAACTGTTATCGGTTGATGTCAAGAGTCCAGCTACAGAGATTCAGTGGCTCATGCCTGTAATCCCAGAACTTTGGGAGGCCAAGGCATGAGGATCATTTGAAGCCAGGAATTTAAGACCAGCCTGGGCAACATAGCAAGACAAAAAAAAAAAAGTTTTTTAAGATTAGCCAAATGTGCTGGCACACTCTTGTAGTCTCAGCTACATAAGAGGCTGAGGAGTCCAGGCGTGGTAGATCACGCCTGTAATCCCAGCACTTTGGGAGGCCGAGGCAGGTGGATCACCTGAGGTCAGGAGTTTGAGACTAGCCTGGCCAATGTGGTGAAACCCTAGCTCTACTAAAAATACAAAATTAGCTGGGTGTAGTGGCACACGCCTGTGTAATCCAAGCTACTTGGGAGGCTGACACAGGAGAATCGCTCAAACCCAGGAGGCGGAGGCTGCAGTGAGGCAAGATCGTGCCACTGCACTCCATCCTGGGAGAGACAGAGTGAGACTGTCAGGAAGGAAGGAAGGAAGGAGGGAGGGAGGGAGGGAGGGAGGGAGGGAGGGAAGGAAGGAAGGAAGGAAGGAAGGAAGGAAGGGAGAAAGGAGAAAGGAGAAAGGAGAAAGGAGAAAGAAAGAGGCTGAGGCCAGATATCTGGAGCCCAGGAGTTCAAAGCTGCAGTGAGCTAGGATCCCATCACTGCACCCCAGCCTGGGCGACACAGCAAGAGCCTGTCTCTAAAAAAAAAAAAAAAATGAAAATAGCCCGGGTGCGGTGGCTCACGCCTGTAATCCCAGCACTTTGGGAGGCCAAGGCGGGCAGATCACGAGGTCAGGAGTTCGAGACCAGCCTGGCCAACATAGTGAAACCCCGTCTCTAATAAAAATACAAAAAATTAGCTGGCCATGGTGGCGGGTGCCTGTAATCCCAGCTACTCCGGAGGCCGAGGCAGGAGAATTGCTTGAACCCAGGAGGCGGAGCTTGCAGTGAGCCAAGATCGCGCCATTGCACTCCAGCCTGGGTGACAGTGCGAGACTCTGTCTCAAATAAATAAATAATAATAAAAATAATAATAAAATAGAATACTATTGAACTACCTCTCTAGCAGCTGGTAGCTAGCCCCTGCCCTTCCCCCAGACCTCCTGGACCTCCCCTCACAATCCAGCAACTACAGGGTTAATGTAGTCTTCACACTCTGCACGTATCCCACAGTGGCTGTGGGTTAATGTTCCTTCCAAACCTACTGACCAATGTCTCGAACAGCACCCCTGTGCCAAGATTCAGGGCCCTGAAACATTAGTAGGAGTGGGAGCCAGTCTGATGTATCAGTCAGGACAGATGAGGCCGAGCTGTGAAACAGCCCCAAGACCTTGCTGGCACAAACCAATAAAGGTTCTTCTCCCACTCTTGGTTTTTTTAATTTCCTTTTTTTTTTCTCAGATGAATTTAAGATTCATCCACTCTTGTTAGATGTCCTTCATGGACTGACAGGGAGCTCAGTTCTATAGAGTCACTTAGAGAAAGGCCTGAGGGTCACTGTCCATGACATCACCAGCCATGTGACAGAGAGAGAACTTGGAAGGGTCCCACTGTGACAGTTAAATAGCCTGGCCCCTGGTGCAGTGGCTCATACCTGTAATCCCAGTGCTTTGGGAGGCTGAAGCAGGAGGATCACTTGAGGCCAGTAGTTTGAGATCACCCTGGGTAACACAGTGAGACCCAGTCTCTACAAAAACAAAAACAAAAAATATGAGCCAGGCGTGGTGGTGTGTACCCATAGAGCCAGCTACTCAAGAGGCTGAGGTGGGTGGATTGCTTGAGCCCAGGAGCTCAAGGCTTCGGTGAACAAAGATCGTGCCACAGCCTGGGCAACAGAGTAAGACCCTGTCAATCGATAGATAGATGATAGATAGATAGATGATAGATAGATAGATAGATAGATAGATGATAGATAGATAGATAGATAGATAAATTTTTTTTAAATAATAGGCCAGGCACAGTGGCTCATGCCTGTAATCCCAGCACTTTGGGAGGCCAAGGCAGGCAGATCACCTGAGGTCAGGAGTTCGAGACCAGCCTGGCCAACATGGTGAAACCCTGTCTCTACAAAAATATAAAAATAACCAGGCATGATGGCAGATGTCTGTAATCCCAGCTACTCGGGAGGCTGAGGTGGGAGAATCACTTGAACCCTGAAGGTGGAGGTTGCAGTGAGCCGAGATCATGCCATTGCACTCCAGCCTGAGTGACAGAGCGAGACTCCATCTCAAAAATAATAACAACAACAATAATAAATTCTCTGGCCCCAAAGTGGCACATTACATGGCACACACTCCCTTAGCAAGAACTCATCACATGGCCCTGCCAACCACAGGAGGAACCCCCCCATGTACTCAGGTAGGAGGGCCAGGAAACACCATTAGAGAGCTTTAATGACCACCATGACTGGGGTGAGAGACCAGGGACTGGCCACAGGCCAAGGGCATGTCCATGGCAGTGGAGACTTGGGAAAGGGGAAAAGACCTCCTCTGAGCCACGTACGGTGGCTCTCATCTGTAATTCCAGCACTTTGGGAGGCTGAGGTGGGAGGATCGCTTGAGCCCAGGAGGTCGAGACTGCAGTGAGCTATGTTTGCGGCACGGCACTCCAGCCTGGGTGACAGAGCAAAACCCTGTCTCAAAAATCAAAATAAAACCAAAACCAAAACCTCCTCTGTTGGGGATGCTCCAGGGCGTCCCAGCCTTGAACAGATGGGTCACTGCAGTAATAATCCTATGGCAGACACTGTCCCAAGGCTGCACGCACGTTACTTTGATCATCAAACAACCAGGTGATAGCCGGGCATGGTGGTGCATGCCTGCAGACCCAGCTGCTCAGGAGGCTGAAGCGGGAGAATCTCTTGAACCTGGGAGGGGGAGGTTGCAGTGAGCTGAGATCACGTCACCGCACTCCAGCCTGGGAACAGAGAGAGACTCTGTCAAAAAAAAAAAAAAAAAAAACCAACCAAAAACAAAAAACAACAACAACCAGGTGAGGCAAGTACTCTTGCTATCGTCTCCATTTCACAAATGGAGAAACTGAGGCACTAAGTGGTAGAGTAACCTGAGTCATGCAGCCGATAACTGGGAGACAAGATTGGGACCTGGGTCACCTAGCTGTTCTCCATGCTGGGCTGTCTCCCGCAAAGCTGCTCTATGGTCCTGGCCCCACCGAGAACCAGAGCCCACAAGGTCATTCCAGCAGCACTGCCCAGGGCCTCCTCTGGGCCAGGCCCTTGGGGAACTGGAGACCCCAGGGGGACCAGAAAGATTGGGGTCTTATTCTCGGGAGCCTCTGGCTTTGCAGCTGACCCAGAGTCCAGCTGACACCCAGGCAGGCAGTCAGGTTCTGTCTGCACTCCCATTGCAGGAGGAGCCGACAAGCAGCAGATGGACGCTGAGCTGCGGAAGGAGATGATGGCGATTTGGCCCAACCTGTCCCAGAAGACGCTAGACCTGCTGGTCACACCTCACAAGTGTAAGAGCCGAGCCCAGCCCTGGGATCCAATCCACCAGAACAGATGGAGGGGGAGGGAAAGAGGAGGCCTGCGGAGAGTGTTGGCCTGGGCTGGTATACACAGGGACCCAGGACAAGGGCCCCAAGGAGGCCTGCCCTTGGTGAGCTCGCCCTGTGTGTGCCCCCAGCCACGGACCTCACCGTGGGGAAGATCTACGCAGCCATGATGATCATGGAGTACTACCGGCAGAGCAAGGCCAAGAAGCTGCAGGCCATGCGCGAGGAGCAGGTGTGCAGTTCGCCGCTCTGGGGATATCTGGGCTGGGGACAGTGGCTTGCATGTCACCATGGGAACCAACTAGAATATGAGGGTGGCTGAGCCCCAGGGCAGGTCCCTGAAAAGTAGGGGCTGGGCACAGCAGCTCACACCTGTAATCTCAGTGCTTTGAGAGGCCAGGGCAGAAGGATCGTTTGAGACCAGGAGTTTGAGACCACCCTGGACAACACAGTGAGACTCCATCTCTACAAAATAAAACATTAGCCAGGCATGGTGGTGCACACCTGTAGTCCCAGCTATTTAGGAGGCCAAGATGGGAGGATCACTTGAGGCCAGGAGTGGGAGACCAGTCTAGGCAACATAGAAAGACCCATATCTCTACAAAAATAAAATAAAATTAGCTGCATGTAGCGCCATGCAGCTGTGGTCCCAGCTACTTGGGAGGCTGAGGCAGGAGAATCACTTGAACCTGGGAGGTGGAGGTTGCGGCAAGCCAAGATCAAGCCACTGCACTCCAGCCCAGGTGACAGAGCAGGACTCTTATCTCAAAAAAAAAAGTCCTTGCCAAGGACACATAATGTGGATTCATTCTTCATTCAGCTGCTCCACCAACACTTACTGAGTAGCTACTGTGTGCAGGGCGCTGTTCTCAGTCCTCGGGGATGCACCCATGGGGAAAACAGGCCAGAATCCCTGCCCTCGAGGAGCAGACATTCCAAGTGGGGAAATGCCGATGGTAGCAAATGGCTGAATCCTGCAGCATCCAGCAAAGAGAAAGAAAGTGTCATGGGGGAAAGAGGAGAAGAATCCAGAAGATAGGAGTATCCAGGGGAGGAAGGGGTGCAATGGGAAATGGGTAGTTGGGGAGCCTCCTTGAGAAGGTGACATGTGAGCAAAGGCTTGAAGGAAAAGGGGAGAGGGAGTGAGCTAAGCAATACCTGGAAGGGTGTACCAGGCAGAGGGAACAGCCAGTGCAAAGGTTCTGAGGCTGGACCATGCCTGGGTTGTTTGGGGAACAGCAAAGAGACCAGTGTGCCGGAAAAGAGCAGGGAGGAGACAAGGGCAAGGAGGTGACAGGGCAGATCCTTCAGGGCCATGGGAGCTGCAGGAAGCACTCTGGCTTTTACCCCAAGTGAAGTGGGAGCCATGGAGGGTTCTAAGCAAAGGAGGGACAGGCCCTGACTCAAGTGCTCATGGGCGCCCTCTGGTGGCTCTTGTGGAACAGTGCGGTTGAAGGTAGGAGCGGGAGACCTGGGAGAAGGCGTCTGCAGTGGGAGATGAGGAGGCGGGACCAGGCTAGGGCTATGACTTGGGTGGAGGAGTGAGAAGTGGTGCAGTTCTGCGTGGAATCGGAAGGAAGGGTCTAGATGGATGAGACCTGAGTGTGCGTGCGTGTGTGTGTGTGTACTGGGGATGTCGCAATGCCTTCTGGGTACCACCATCCCACCACCCCACCCTTGTCCACACACTGCTCTCTGCCCCCTTCCCCAGGACCGGACACCCCTCATGTTCCAGCGCATGGAGCCTCCATCCCCAACGCAGGAAGGGGGACCTGGCCAGAACGCCCTCCCCTCCACCCAGATGGACCCAGGAGGAGCCTTGTGAGTGTCACCCCTGCCAGGGAGGTGGAGTGTGGGGGTGCCGTGGTCCCCACATTCTGGAAGCTGCCCAAGCGCCCACTGCTACCCCGGCCTCTGTCCCCCATGCAGGATGGCTCACGAAAGCGGCCTCAAGGAGAGCCCCTCCTGGGTGACCCAGCGTGCCCAGGAGATGTTCCAGAAGACAGGCACGTGGAGTCCGGACCGAGGCCCCCCTACGGACATGCCCAACAGCCAGCCTAACTCTCAGGTGCCTCTGTCCCCCGATTCCCCAATAGCTCCCAGGGCCTGGGTGGTTCAGGTGGAAGGGATCTGGGCCCCCCACACTCACACACCTGCAGCTCCCTCCCTCTGCAGACACCAGGGATCTGGAGGTCAGGCCCCAGAGCTCATCTGGCTTTGCCATCTGCTCCACAGTCCGTAGAGATGCGAGAGATGGGCAGAGATGGCTACTCCGACAGCGAGCACTACCTCCCCATGGAAGGCCAGGGCCGGGCTGCCTCCATGCCCCGCCTCCCTGCAGAGAACCAGGTGAGGGCTTTCACCACTGCCCTGGGGCTGGACTCCTCACTCTGCACTGGGTGGGGCCGGGCACCCCCCCCACAAGCAGCCCAGTGCATCCCCTCCCTGCCGGACTCAGGCCTGGGTAGGGACTCCTTCGGTCTCTGAAGCAGTCTGCAGGCCCCACCCACTACCTGGTCATACCTGGAGCACCTGCAGACCCTCCTCCCTCAGAGAGGAGAGACAGGAAAGTGCTCCCCCAGGGCAGAGGGCAGTGGCCACTGCAAAATGGTCTCTGGCTGCCCTGGTTGGAGGTTGCAGACAGGGGAGGTTATGGAAGATTTGTGGGTACAGCAGGGTTCAACAGGGCCAGGTGAGACCTGCCACAAAGATCACCCCTACACACACACACACACACATATGCTCAACATACATGCACACACATGTACAGCTGTACGCCTACTCAGATGCTTGCATACACACACGTGTGTGCACGTGGGCATATACACACTGCACATGTACTCACACATGCACACATGTACGTGCACACATGTCTGCATATGGGAACTTGGCAGGTCCTAGGATGCAGTAGCAGAGTCTGGGGTGGGTCTGGGGGCAGCTGGGTTCGTATTTTCTGTCTGGTCTCTGTGGGGGTCACTGGGGGGGACAGGGGTGTGTGCTTGATGTGTGTCTGTGTGTGGCCGCTTCACCCAGCTGCCAAGCCCACCTGCAGGTGATCTCGTTGCCTTGGACTCACGGGATAGAGAGCCCAGAGGCATAGCTGGCTGCCCATCCGGCCTGGGCAGCGGGGGCCCATGCACGCAGCCCGCCTCTGGAGGAGAACAGGGCGTGGCTGTGAGAGCCTGGCCCGGGTGCGTGGCATGTGTGGCTGTGGCGAGCTTTCCGTGTGCCGTGTGTGGTGTCTGCACGGGGCAGGAGGCTGTGCTGTGCCTGGCTGGACCAGGGTCACCTGAGGGCCTGGCCTCTGGCTGCTGGGAACGTGGGTTGGGGAGCACCCAGCCTGCATGCTGCTGCCCCCTCAGGACCAAGCTGCTGGGCCCCCAGGAGAGGGTTGGGACAAGCCCAGCTGACGGCCACCACCTGGAAGCTTTGAGCATCGGCTGGAGCCAGGGGTTGGGGTGTGCATCGCATGAGGCAGAGCCCAGGGCCAGGGGCTCGAGGCTGCGCCGTCCTGTCTTTCGGTCCCATGCGTCTGCCATTTGTCTGCGTCTCCTGTCTGTCTCCTCTGTACCCATGGGAATAGAGGACGCCCAGCCCCGGGGGCCTGGGACACCCACCTGCCAGGACTTTAACTTTTCTTTTCCTCCCTGCCGTCTCCCTCCGATTTCTCTTGATGCCAGTGCCACCCCCCTCCCTGGCTTCTTCTCCATGCACCCACCTCCTCACTCTCCCTCTTGCCTTTTATATTTATTTTCTTCTTTCTGTTTTTTCTGTGTGCACCATCCCATGGGGCTGTGACAGAGGAGAAGGGGCCGGCCACGTGGGAATAACCTCAGTGTATGTACCGCGCCTGCCCAGCGCCCAGCAGGGCTCCGGCCCCCTCTTCCTCCCCACCCCCCCTCCAGGGAGTCCTGTCATCTCTCACTGTCCCTGGACCCCACCCTCTCTTTGCCGATCGCACCCTCTCCCCTCCATGGAGCCCAATCCTTGTGTGTGGTGTCCTGTGTGTGCCCCTCACCCATAAGCCCTGGTGGGCGGGGCCGCCCCCATCCTCACTCCTACCCCCTTTTCTTCAGAGCCCCCCATGCCGGAGGACACTGGCTCTCCAAGAGCCTGGCCCACTCTGCACCTCTTTCTGGGGGGCTTCTTCCCCTGACACCACCACCGACCCCTGGTCCTGCAGCTCCTACCTGGAGCAGGGCCACCAGCACTCAGCTGGGCTGGACCCTGGGAGGTGGGCGTCTGCCCCATCTCCCTCCTTCCGTCCTCTGCCTGCTGCAGAGAAACCTCTGTGTCAGGGCTTGACCCAGGGGTGAAGCACCGGGAAAAAGAGTGGGCCCCCAGAGCCTCCGGTGCCTGGGTATCCCCCACCCCCACCCAGAGATCCCTAGCTTGGGCCTCACCAGAAGGACTCAGACTTGTGGGGGCAGCGAGCACAGCCCCGTTAGCGGGGAAGACCCGAAGCTGCCATGCTGGGCACCTGGTCCTGAGCCCATAGGTCAGCCAGCCACAGTCGGAGGCTTCTCACCCTCCCAGGAGAGCAAGCTGGGGCAGGGATGAGTGCAGCAGTCCAGGGCTCCCAGGTTTGCACCCTGGATGTGGGGAGGGCTTCCCTCTGGCCAGCCTGACCCTGCCCAACCGTGGCTGGGCCCCCAGGGCTGGAGAGTGAGGATCAGATCTTTCTGGTCAGAACCCAGGATGGGCTCAAAAGGAGCAGTCCTTTTGAGGGACAGAGGAGTCCTCAGGCTCTACCCTCAGAGGCCTGGCCACACTTAGAGTCCTGATTGATCGGGGGAGCCAAGGCCCCATGGCACCCCCTGGCCCCTGCCCCAGGATGGTCACACCCCAGTCACCGAAGGCCACCACCAGGCTGTCACAATGGGGCAGGAAGGACCGGGACCACTTGGTGCTAGCTGCTGACCCCAACCCACCGGCCTGTCCCCTCCCAGACCATCTCAGACACCAGCCCCATGAAGCGTTCAGCCTCTGTGCTGGGCCCCAAGGCCCGACGCCTGGATGATTACTCGCTGGAGCGGGTCCCGCCCGAGGAGAACCAGCGGCACCACCAGCGGCGCCGCGACCGCAGCCACCGCGCCTCTGAGCGCTCCCTGGGCCGCTACACCGACGTGGACACAGGTAGGCAGCCCTGTAGTGCCCAGGGACAAGCAGAACAGAGGAGAGGAGAGGGGAGAAGAAGGAGAAGGCAGGGCGGAGACGCTGAGGAAGAAGAAAGGGAGAGGCCTCCCTGGAGAGGGGACAGAGGGGGCCAGGCAGCGGCTGCAGGAACCTGGGTACTACCCCCTCCCCCCAACCCACTGACCTGCCTCAGTCCAGGGGATCTCTAGGGCCCCCACACCTTCCGGGTGGCCTCCTGTGTGTGCATCTGCCCCACCTCTCCCTCACGACCACCTGTCTGTCTGACCCTCGCCCGGCCCAGGCTTGGGGACAGACCTGAGCATGACCACCCAATCCGGGGACCTGCCGTCGAAGGAGAGGGACCAGGAGCGGGGCCGGCCCAAGGATCGGAAGCATCGACAGCACCACCACCACCACCACCACCACCACCCCCCGCCCCCCGACAAGGACCGCTACGCCCAGGAACGGCCGGACCACGGCCGGGCACGGGCTCGGGACCAGCGCTGGTCCCGCTCGCCCAGCGAGGGCCGAGAGCACATGGCGCACCGGCAGGTGGGTGCGGCTGCAAGTGACCCCAGGCTGGGCTCACAGGCCGGGAGGTGGGGAGGAGAGAAGGGGATCCCCCATCCGACAGCCACTCTGGGCAAAGGTCCCCCGATCCCGGCTGTAACCACCTCCCATCCTGCCCCCAAGCCACGGGGGTGCCCGGCAGCCGGAGGGGACACGGCTCCCCACCACACCAGCTGCCCATGCTGTCCCCCCAGCCCCCCCGCCCACCTGCCGCCCCCTCCTCGCCGCCCGCAGCTGCTTCCTCCTCGGTTGTGGATCACATTTGAGTTCTGGGCCGTGCAGCCCGACCTTTCGCTTTCCTTTAACCCGGCTTGTTTTTGTTTCAATTATGATTTCTGTCCTCTGGACGCCTGTGAGTAATTTTTGAAACTTCTGCTATTTTTAACCCCGAAACTTACAAAACTCCATTTCTCATTTCTCTTTTCACTTTGTTGTGTTGGTTTTCGACTCCTCCCCTCCCTCCTTGTCTCACTCCCCCTCCTCCCCTCCCTCCTCCCTGTGGCTGTTGCTTTTTTCCATTAAAATGTCCTGTGTCCCCCCCTCTTCCTCCTCCTCCCCCTCCTCCTCTCTCTCCTCCTCCCTCTCCTCCTGGCCCCTCTCCCTTCGCTCCCCTCTCTTCCTCCCAATCCCGTGTCTCCTTTGATTTTGTTGTATCTTTTTTTTTGATTTCCTTTGTTTCAATTTTCGTGTAGGGCAGTAGTTCCGTAAGTGGAAGCCCAGCCCCCTCAACATCTGGTACCAGCACTCCGCGGCGGGGCCGCCGCCAGCTCCCCCAGACCCCCTCCACCCCCCGGCCACACGTGTCCTATTCCCCTGTGATCCGTAAGGCCGGCGGCTCGGGGCCCCCGCAGCAGCAGCAGCAGCAGCAGCAGCAGCAGGCGGTGGCCAGGCCGGGCCGGGCGGCCACCAGCGGCCCTCGGAGGTACCCAGGCCCCACGGCCGAGCCTCTGGCCGGAGATCGGCCGCCCACGGGGGGCCACAGCAGCGGCCGCTCGCCCAGGATGGAGCGGCGGGTCCCAGGCCCGGCCCGGAGCGAGTCCCCCAGGGCCTGTCGCCACGGCGGGGCCCGGTGGCCGGCATCTGGCCCGCACGCGTCCGAGGGGCCCCCGGGTCCCCGGCACCACGGCTACTACCGGGGCTCCGACTACGACGAGGCCGATGGCCCGGGCAGCGGGGGCGGCGAGGAGGCCATGGCCGGGGCCTACGACGCGCCACCCCCCGCACGACATGCGTCCTCGGGCGCCACCGGGCGCTCGCCCAGGACTCCCCGGGCCTCGGGCCCGGCCTGCGCCTCGCCTTCTCGGCACGGCCGGCGACTCCCCAACGGCTACTACCCGGCGCACGGACTGGCCAGGCCCCGGGGGCCGGGCTCCAGGAAGGGCCTGCACGAACCCTACAGCGAGAGCGACGATGATTGGTGCTAAGCCCGGGCGAGGTGGCACCCGCCCGGCCCCCCACGCACCCCACGCACACACCCCACCCGAGGAGCCGCGCAGAGGCCGCGGGGGCCCAGCACAGAGGGCCCGGGAGAGGGCCAGCCCGGAGACCCCAGACTCTGGAGAGGCCGGGGCTGGGCCACAAGGGTGTCCCGCAGAGACCCTCAGCCAAAAGAGACCCTCCTGGGCAGCCACGGCGCCCCCCACCCAGCCCCGATCCCCCCACCCACAACAGGGGCTCTCGGGTGGGAGGCAGGGGGCAGACAAACCACACAGCCAAGGAATTTGAATTAACTCAGCCATTTTTGGAGAACTTTGGGGAACACGGAAAAAAAAAAAAAAACATTTTTAAAAGAAAAAACGGGGAGAAAAAAATAGCTTCTATTGATGAGTTTTATCATCTCAATTGAATCTTTCCTTTCCCTGATGAAGAGAGCTGGTGGCCGAGTGCGGCAAAGAAGCCAGAAGGAACCAGAACCCCAGTGCCCTATACCCACCACCAGACACACTCACATCCACACACGTTCTCAGACACACACAAGAGTGCTTGCCGGTTATACCAAACCCTACTATTACTGCCTGCAGAAATCAATTAAAAAAATAATAACAATAAACAATTTTAAAAAGGACAAAAAAATTAATGATTGAGAAAAGAGGCATTTTTTTCTGACATTTGGTCCTGCTTGAAACAACAAAAGAAGAAAAAAAACCCACCATCACCACCGATTCCTTTGCTTTTTTCCTTTTTTCCTACCTTGTTTGAAAACCGTGGGCTTGGGACTGTGAATTATTGCATGACATTCAAAAAGAAAAAAAAAAATAAAAAAAAGTTGAATCAAAGGGCTTTTGGATGGGAGTGGTCTTTGTCCCTTGGTTAGGTGCTGCCTGGGTGGGTCTCTCTTGGGGAATCATACAAAGAGGCACTTTGTTAGCTCCTAGAAGCAGTGTTTGAAAGCGACAAGGAGGCCAGGCATCGTTGTGCACGCCTGTAATTCCAGCACTTTGGGAGGCTGAGGCAGATGGATCACTTGAGAACTTGAGGTCAGGAGTTCGAGACCAGCCCGACCGACATGGCAAACCCCATCTCTACTAAAAATACAAAAAAAATTAGCCACGCGTGGTTGCACGTGCTTGTAATCCCAGCTACTCCGGAGGCTGAGGCACGAGAATCACCTGAGCCTGAGAGGCGGAGGTTAGCAGTGAGCCCAGATCCCACCACTGCACTCCAGCCTGAGTGACAGAATGAGACTCTGTCTCAAAAAAAAAAAAAAAAAAAGGCCGGGCGCGGTGGCTCACGCCTATAATCCCAGCACGTTGGAAGGCCAAGGTGGGTGGATCACATGAGGTCAGGAGTTCACAACCAGCCTGGCCAACATAGTGAAACCCCGTCTTTACTAAAAATACAAAAATTAGCCAGGCGTGGTGGCGGGTGCCTGTAATCCCAGCTACTCGGGAAGCTGAGGCAGGAGAATTGCTTGAACCCAAGAGACTGAGGTTGCAGTGAGCCAAGATCGTGCCACTGCACTCCAACCTGGGTGACAGAGCAAGACTCCATCTCAGATAATTAATAATAATTTGGTCTTGTGGACACCAACCCCCGCCCCCACGAAGTGTTTCAGCCATCCCCAGAGTCCAATACCCCTTTGAGAGCTTCTGTTCTCAGAACGGTACCTGACCCATAGCAAGCTACTATTGACTATCACCATTACTACTGTAGCATTAAGGCAAACATTTTGAACAGGTCTTGTTCCAGACAACAGGCCCTGCTTGAGCTTACCTCGGGCAAGAAATCTGCAGACTCCAGATGGCAAGACAGGTGTAAGTCCTTCTAAAATAATGGCAAGAGAGGTGTAAGTCCTTCTAAAATAATGGCAAGAGAGGTGTAAGTCCTTCTAAAATAATAGCACGACAGGTGTAAGTCCTTCTAAAATAATGGTAAGCCAAGTGTGGTGGCATGCACCTGTACTCCCAGCTGTTCAGGAGGCTGAGGCAGGGGGATCACTTGAGCCCATGAGGTCAAGACCAGCTATGATCACATCTGTGAATAACCATTGCATTCCAGCCTGGGTGACGTAGAAACATCCCATCCCTAAAAAAATTAAAATTAAAAATAAATAAATAAAATAATGGCATCTAGGAAAATATCAGTCCAACGAGAAGTCAAAGTTTTGAGGTCGGGTGCAGTGTCTGACTCTTGTAATCTCAACACTTTGGGAGAATCGCTTGAGGCCAGTAGTTCAAGACCAGCCTGGGCAACATAGCAAGACCCTGTCTCTAAAAAAATGTTTTTTTTTTAAGGCCAGGTACAGAGGCTCACGCCTGTAATCCCAGCACTTTGGGAGGCCAAGGTGGGCGGATCACCAAGTCAGGAGTTTGAGACCAGCCTGGCCAACATAGTGAAACCCTGTCTCTACTAAAGATACAAAAATTAGCTAGGTGTGGTGGTGCATGCCTATATTCCCAGATACTTGGCAGGCTGAGGCAGGAGAATCGCTTGAACCTGGGAGGCAGAGGTTGCAGTGAGCTGAGATTGCATCACTGCACTGCAGCCTGGGTGACAGAGTGAGACTACGTCTCAAAAAAAAAAAAAAAATGGAATGGAAGGGAGGGAGAGAGGGAGGGGTTTAACTTTCTAACCAGGCGGTCTGGCAACCACCACAGGCTTCTAAACAAGTTGTCCATCCACGGCAGAGCTGGCCTCTGGTCCCCCTCCCATGGTGCTGGGGTTGAGTGTGTCCAGGAGCCACTGGAGTAAGCCAGGGTTTGCGCAATTCCCTCTGCGTCGATGAGGCTGCAGCCATCTGTCCTCCCAGGAATGAAGTTCACTACCGAAGCCCCCCATGAGCCCTGGACTCAAAGGCCAAGTCTATGCCCGAGTGCCAAGGGGTGGACCTGAGGCCTCCACAGCCCACATCATCAGGCTAGAGTGTTAGTTGCCCAGGAGACACAGGGTGGAAAGATCAGGGGATGAGGAAGAGGGGCGGAGCTTGGCCTAGTCCCCGCTCTCACATCCTCTCAGGCCACTGCTTGAGCGTCATCACCTGGAAGGCTGGAAGGGCATGATTGTCATAGAAATGCCCTGAGGTGGCAGGGCACGGTGGCTCACGCCTGTAATCCCAGCACTTTGGGAGGCCAAGGTGGGCAGATCACGAGGTCAGGAGATTGAGACCATCTTGTCTAACATGATGAAACCCTGTATCTACTAAAAATACAAAAAATAGCCAGGCATGGTGGTACACGCCTGTAGTCCCAGCTACTCAGGAGGCCGAGGCAGGAGAATGGCGTGAACCCAGGAGGCGGAGCCTGCAGTGAGCCGCAATCGCGCCACTGCACTCCAGCGCGATCTGCACTCCAGCCTGGGCAACAGAGCGAGACTCTGTCTCAAGAAAAAAAAAAAAAAAAAAGTTAACTTTACTAACATAAGAGTAAGAAAAAGAAAAAAGTTACCTTGTTTTTGAAAGAGCTGATTATTTTCATATACTGTTGGATCTGTTTCCCTAGTTCTTCAAATAATTTGGGTCGTTCTTCAGATTCCTGGAAACGTATCTTAATAGGTTGACCTAGATTCTTAACAGAAGAATACACAAAGTCTTCATATGGCAGTTCAACGATCCAGAGTACTGATTCCATTAAGACTGGTGATAAAGTACATTTAATCTCCATGTGCTATATGTAAGAATTTAAATATATTTCTCCAGGCCTTTGGAAATATGAAGCTACTTCAGGAGGCGAATGAGACTATACCTCAACACTGTTCCATGTGGAATCGCTTCAATTTGTCACCTGAGCCCTAGTTCTCAAAACACAGC
>NW_026652287.1:46317916-46319626 GCF_009828535.3 Hylobates moloch | reverse complement strand
TGCCCTGAGGTGCAAAAGCCCAAGCATCGGCCGGGCGCAGTGTCTCATGCCTGTAACCCCAGCACTTTGGGAGGCCGAGGTGGGTGGACTGCTTGAGCTCAGGAGTTCGAGACCAGCCTGGGCAACATGGCAAGACCCTGTCTCTACTAAAAATAAAAAACAGTGGAGTGTAGTGGTACATGCCTGTGGTCCCAGCTACTCGAGAGGCTGAGGCAGGAGGATCACTTGAGCCCAAGAGTTCGAGACCAGCCTGGGCAACATGGTGAAACCCCATCCCTACAAAAAATACAAAAATTGGCCTGGCCTGGTGGCTCACACCTGTAATCCCAGCACTTTGGGAGCCCGAGGCAGGCGGATCACCTGAGGTCAGGAGTTCAAGAACAGCCTGGCCAACATGGAAAAACCCCGTCTCTACTAAAAATACAAAATTAGTCAGGCATAGTGGCGCATGCCTATAATCCCAGCTACTCGGGAGGCTGAGGCAGGAGAATCACTTGAACCCCGGAGGTGGAGGTTTTGGTGAGCCGAGATCATGCCATTGCGCTCCAGCCTGGGCAACAAAAGTGAAACTCCATCTCAAAAAATAAATAAATAAATAGATAAATAAATAATATAAAAGTTAGCCCGGCATCGTGGTACATGCCTGTGGTCTCAGCTATTTGGGAGGCTGAGGTGGGAGGATCACTTGAACCCAGGAGGTCAAGGCAGCAGTGACCTATGATCACACCACTGCACTCCAGCCTGGGTGACAGAGCAAAACCCTGTTCCAAAAAAAAAAAAGAGAGGGAGACAGAGAGTTATTTTAGTAAAGTTTGTTTATGTAGACTCATCTTGGGACTGACTATCTGCAGTGATAGGAGTCATTCTGCTCTCCCTGGTAAGGAGACGGGGGGACACCTCCACAAAGGGAAATTTATGTCACTTTCTTTTTTTTTTTTTTTTTTTTGAGATGGAGTCTCGCTCTGTTGCCCAGGCTGGAGTGCAGTGGTGCAATCTCGGCTCACTGCAAGCTCTGACTCCTGGGATCACGCCATTCTCCTGCCTCAGCCTCCTGAGTAGCTGGAACTACAGGTGCCTGCCACCATGCCCGGCTAATTTTTTTGTATTTTAGTAGAGATGGGGTTTCACCATGTTAGCCAGGATGGTCTTGATCTCCTGACCTCGTGATTCACCCGCCTCGGCCTCCCAAAGTGCTGGGATTACAGGAGTGAGCCACCACGCCCGGCCTTATGTCACCTTCTTAAAGAGAAGTTTATGCCTGGCTTTGAGGCAGAAAAGGAGAGAGCAGAGAATTCTTTCTGCCTCTACTGATTTTTTTTTTTTTTTTTTTTTGAGACAGAGTCTTGCTCTGTTGCCCAGGCTGGATTGCAGTGTCAGGATCTCGACTCACTGCAACCTCCACCTCCCGAGTTCAAGGGATTCTTGTGCCTCAGCCTCCCGAGTAGCTGGGACTATATGTTCCCACCACCATGTCCAGCTAATTTTTTATATTTTCAGTAGAGACGAGGTTTCACCGTGTTGGCCAGGATGGTCTCCAACTCCTGACCTCAGGTGATCCACCCACCTTGGCCTCTCAAAGTGCTGGGATTATAGGCGTGAGCCACTGTGCCTGGCCATCTACTGATTTTCTATTGCATTCAGCTCAGAATAATTCTTATGCTAAAGTGATAGATAGATAAATAGATAGATAGATTAGATAGATAGATAGAT
>NW_026652287.1:46289365-46302916 GCF_009828535.3 Hylobates moloch | reverse complement strand
AACTGGAAAGACAGAGGCAGTCTCTTTTTTCTTTTTCTTCTTTTTTGTTTTGTTTTGTTTTTCTGTTGTTGTTGTTGTTGAGACAGTGTCTCACTCTGTTTCCAAGGCTGGTGTACAGTGGTCCCATTATAGCTCACTGCACCCTCGACCTCCTAGGCTCAATTGAACCTCCCACCTCAGCCTCCCAAGTAGCTGGGACCACAGGTGAGTGCCACCACACCTGCCTACTTTTTTTTTTTTAAATCCCAGCACTTTGGGAGGCCAAGACGGGAGGATCACTTGAGCCCAGGAGTTTGAGACGAGGCTGGGCAACATAGTGAGACCTCACTTCTTTTTTTTCTTTTTCTTTTTTTTTTTTGAGACAGGGTTTCGCTCTATGCAATGGTGTGATCTCGGCTCACTGCAACCTCCGCCTCCTGGATTCAAGCGATTCTCCTGCCTCAGCCTCCTGGGTAGCTGAGATTATAGGCATGTGCCACCACGCCTGGCTAATTTTGTATTTTTAGCAGAGACGGGCTTTCTCCATGTTGGTCAGGCTGGTCTTAAACTCCTGACCTCAAATGATCCACCTGCCTTGGCCTCCCAAAGTGCTGGGATTATAGGTGTGAGCCACCGTGCCCGGCCTGCCACACTCCTGTGGTCCCAGCTACTTGGGAGGTTGGGATGGGAGGATCACTTGAGCCCAGGAGGTCGAGGCTGCAGTGAGCTATGAACACACCACTGCACTCCAGCCTGGGTGACAGAGCCAGACCCTCTCTCAAATAAATAAATAAAATAGAGATGGATCTCACTGTTGCATACGCTGGCCTTAAAGTCCAGACTTCAAGCAGTTCTCCCACCTGGGCCTACTTGGTAGCTAGGACTACAGGTGGGTGCCACTGCACCCAACTAATTTTTATTTTTTACTTTTTATTTATTTATTTTTTTGAGATACAGTCTTGCTCTGTCACCCAGGCTAGAGTACAGCGGCACGATCGCACCTCACTGCAACCTCCGCCTCCCAGGTTGAAGCAATTCTCTTGTGTCAGCCTCCCGAGTAGCTGGGACTACAGGCGCCCGCCACCATGCCTCACTAATTTTTGTGTTTTTAGTAGAGATGGGGTCTCACCAGGTTGGCCAGGCTGGTCTCAAACTCCTGACCTCAAGTGATCCGCCCACCTTGGCCTCCAAAAGTGCTGGCATTACAGGCGTGAGCCACCGCACCTAACCTTTTTTGTTTGTTTAAGAGACAGGGTTTTGGCCAGGCACGGTGGCTCATGCCTGTAATCCCAACACTTTGGGAGGCCAAGGCAGGTAGATCATCTGAAGTCAGGAGTTCGAGACCAGCCTGGCCAATGTGGTGCCGGCCGACCCCCAGCTAATTTTTGTTAAAAATACAAAAATTAGCCGGGGGTCGGCCGGGCGCGGTGGCTCACGCTTGTAATCCCAGCACTTTGGGAGGCCGAGGCGGGCAGATCACAAGGTCAGGAGATCGAGACCACGGTGAAACCCCGTCTCTACTAAAAATACAAAAAAAAAAAAAAAATTAGCCAGGGGTGGTGGTGGGCACCTGTAATCCCAGTTACTCAGCGGGGCTGAGGCAGGAGAATTGCTTGAACCAGGGAGGCAGAGGTTACAGTGAACCAAGATCACGCCATTGTACTCCAGCCTGTGTGACAATAGCAAAACTCTGGCTCAGGGCCGGGCGCGGTGGCTCACGCTTGTAATCCCAGCACTTTGGGAGGCCGAGGCGGGCGGATCACGAGGTCAGGAGATCAAGACCACGGTGAAACCCCGTCTCTACCAAAATTAGCCAGGCATTGTGGCGGGCGCCTGTAGTCCCAGCTACTCCGGAGGCTGAGGCAGGAGAATGGCGTGAACCCGGGAGGCGGAGCTTGCAGTGAGCAGAGATCGCGCCACTCGAGATCCGTCTCAAAAAAAAAAAAAAAAAAAAAAAAAATCTGGTAAAAGCCAGGCGTGGTGGCTCACGGCTGTAATCCCAGCACTTTGGGAGGCCAAGGCAGGTGGATCACCTGTGGTCGGGAGTTTGAGACCAGCCTGACCAACATGGAGAAACTCCATCTCTACTAAAAAATACAAAATTAGCTGGGCGTGGTGGTGCATGCCTGTAATCCCAGCTACTGGGGAGGCTGAGGCAGGAGAATCGCTTGAATCCAGGAGGCGGAGGTTGTGGTGAGCCGAGATCACGCCATTGCACTCCAGCCTGGGCAACAAAAGTGAAACTCTGTCTCAGAAAAAAAGAGACAGGGTTTTGCTATGTTGCCCAACCTGGTCTCAAACTCCTGGCCTCAAAGGATCCAAGGGAGAAAGTTTCTCATCAGAAAAGTAAGAGTCAGGCTGGGCGCAGTGGCTCATGCCTGTAATCCCAGCACTTTGGGAAGCCGAGACAGGTGGGTCACTTGCGGTCAGGAGTTCAAGATCAGCCTGGCCAACATAGTGAAACCCCATCTCTATTAAAAATACAAAAATTGGCTGGACATGGTGGTGGGCACTTGTAATCCCAGCTTACTCAGGAGGCTGAGACAGGAGAATTGCTTGAACCCAAGAGGTAGAGGTTGCAGTGAGCCGTGATCCCACTCTGGCACTCCAATTTGGGCGACAGAGCAAGACTCCGTCTCAAAAGAAAAGAAAATAAAGAGTCAGAAAGGCTCAAAAAGGCTCAATTACTTGTCCAATGTCATACAATTGTAAAAAGGATGAGACTTGAATCTGTAACCGGTTGGTTTCTGGTTTCCGTCCAGTCACACTTGCCATTTCCCTGAGGTGAGGACACGCCCCTGCTGGTTGAGACCTAGTTAACTTCTGCCACATCCACCCCACCCCCGCCTCTGCCCCCTCCTAAATCGTGATCCCGAACAACAATCTCCAGGTCCTTGAACTTCAGGAGGTCCAAAGTTCAGGGTGGGTCAAGGTATTGAAACCATCTCTTTCCCCTACCCCTCCCAGCCAGCCAGGGAGAGTTAGGTCCTGCTACCTCTGGAACCAAAGCATGAATCCAAAGTCCAGTCAGTGGCTGGGTGCGGTGGCCCATGCTTGTAATCCTAGCACTTTCGGAGGCTGAGGGGGGCAGATCGCCTGAGGCCAGAAGTTCAAGACCACCCTGGGCAACATGCCAAGACCCCATCTTTACAAAAATTAGCTAGGCATGGTGCCTCATGCCTGTAGTCCCGGCTACTTGGGAGGCTGAGGCAGGAGGATCACTTGAACCCAGGAGGTGGAGACTGCAGTGAGCTATGACCACACCACTGCATTCCAGCCTGTGTGACAGAGTTAAGACTGGCAAAAAAAAAAAAAAAAAAAAAATTAGACCAGTCACGGTGGCTCACGCCTGTAATCCCAACACTTTAGGAGGCCAAGGTGGGTGGATAATTTGACGTCGGGAGTTCGAGACCAGCCTGGCCAACATGGTGAAACCCTGCCTCTACTAAATATACAAAAATTAGCTGAGTGTGGTGGCAGGCACCTGTAGTCCCAGCTACTCAGGAAGCTGAGGCAGGAGAATTGCTTGAACCCAGGAGGTAGAGGTTGCAGTGAGCCAAGATCATACCACTGCACTCCAGCCTGCACAACAAAAGTGAAACTCCATCGCAAAAAAAAAAAAAACTAAATTAAATTTAGAAGAAAAAATAATTAATTAATTAAAAAGAAAAGTCCAGGCCAGGCACAGTGGCTCACACCTGCAATCTCAGTATTCTGGGAGGCCGAGGCGGGCAGATCTCTTGAGGACAGGAGTTCATGACCAGCCTGGCCAACATGGTGAAACCCTGTCTCTACTAAAAATACAAAAATTAGCCAAGCGTTGGCCAGGCGCAGTGGCTCATGCCTGTAATCCCAGCACTTTGGGAGGCCGAGGAGGGCAGACCATCTGAGGTCAGGAGTTCGAGACCAGCCTCAACATGGAGAAACCCCGTCTCTACTAAAAATACAAAATTAGCCAGGCGTCGTAGTGCATGCCTGTAATCCCAGCTACTCGGGAGGCTGAGGCAGGAGAATTGCTTGAACCTGGGAGGCAGAGTTTGTGGTGAGCTGAGATCGCGCCATTACTTTCCAGCCTGGGCAACAAGAGCAAAACTCCTTCTCAAAAAAAACAAAACAAAACAAAACAAAACAAAAAAAATTAGCTGAGCGTGGTGGCAGGTGCCTGTAATCCAAGCTACTAGGGAGGCTGAGGTAGGAGAATCGCTTGAACCCAGGAGGCAGAGGTTGCAGTGAGCCAAGATTGCACCACTGCACTCCAGCTAGCCCGCAAAGCGAGCCCTTATCTCAAAAAAAAAAAAAAAGAAAAGAAAATTCCAGTTAGTGGGTGGACAGCTACAGCTCTCCTCCCCACCTCGGCTCTTCTAAGACTCCTCTCTGCCTTGCTGTGGGTCCGCAGTGGCCCTGGGGGTTTCCACCTGCTGGGCAGAGGAAATAGGTGTGATGTGTTGTCTCTGGAGGCACAGTAGTGTTAAACCAGAGCCCCTCAACAGAAATCCAATGTATGCCACATTTAAAATTTCTAGCCTGATGCGGTGGGTCACAACTGTAATCCCAACATTTTGAGAGGCCGAGGTGAGCAGATTGCTTGAACTCAGGAGTTCGAGACCAGCCTGGACAAAAAAGTGAAACCCCCAACTCTGCCGGGCACAGTGGATTACGCCTGTAATCCCAGCGCTCTGGTATACCGAGGCAGGCAGATCACCTGAAGTCGGGAGTTCGAGACCAGCCTGACCAACATGGAGAAACCCCGTCTCTACTAAAAATACAAAATTAGCCACGTGTGGTGGCACATGCCTGTAATCCCAGCTACTTGGGAGGCTGAGGCAAGAGAATCGTTTGAACCCGGGAGGTGGAAGTTGCGGTGAGCCGAGATTGCGCCATTGCACTCCAGCCTGGGCGACGAGCAAAACTCCATCTCAAAAAAAAAAAAGAAACCTCATCTCTATAAAAAATACAAAATTTAGCCAGGCGTAGTGGTGTGTGCTTTTAGTCGCAGCTTCTCAGGAGGCTGAAGTGGGAGGATCGCCTGAGTGTGGGAGGTGGAGATTGCAGTGAGCTGAGATGGTGCCACTGAACTCTAGCCTACGTAACAGAGCCAGACAGTGTCTCAATAAATAAATAAATAAATAAACAAACAAAAATGTTCTAGTAGTCACATTAAAGAAAGTAAAAAGAGCCGGGAGCAGTGGCTCACGACTGTAATTCCAGCATTTTGGGAGGCCAAGGTGGGCAGATCATCTGAGGTCAGGAGTTCAAGACCAGCCTGGCCAAGATGGTGAAACCCTGTCTCTATTTAAAATACAGGCTAGGTGCGGTGGCTCACGCCTGTAATCCCAGCACTTTGGGAGGCCAAGGCGGGTGGATCACGAGGTCAGGAGATCGAGACCATCCTGGCTAACATGGTGAAACCCCGTCTCTACTAAAAATACAAAAAAATTAGCCGGGCGCGGTGGCGGGCGCCTGTAGTCCCAGCTGCTCTGGAGGCTGAGGCAGGAGAATGGCGTGAACCTGGGAGGCGGAGCTTGCAGTGAGCCGAGATCGCGCCACTGCACTCCAGCCTGGGCGACAGAGCGAGACTCCGTCTAAAAAAAAAAAAATAGAAAAAAAAGAAAAGATGCCAGGCGCAGTGGCTCACGCTTGTAATCCCAGCACTTTGGGAGGCCGAGGCGGGCGGATCACGAGTTCAGGAGATCGAGACCACGGTGAAACCCCGTCTCTACTACAAAACACAAAAAAATTAGCCGGGCGTGGTGGTGGACGCCTGTAGTCCCAGCTACTCAGAGAGGCTGAAGCAGGAGAATGGCGTGAACCCGGGAGGCGGAGCTTGCAGTGAGCCGAGATTGCGCCACTGCACTCCAGCCTGGGCAACAGAGCGAGACTCCGTCTCAAAAAAAAGAGAAAAAGAGAAAAGAAAAAATAATACACATAAAAATAAATTAGCCCAACATGGTGCATGCCTGTAGTCCCAGCTGATCCGGAGGCTGAAGTGGGAGGATTGCTTGAGCCCAGGAGTTTGAGGCTGCATTGAGCGATAGTCATGCCACTGGACTCCAGCCTGGGAGACAGAGAAAGACCCCATCTCTAATAAATAAATAAATAGGAAAAGGCCATGAATGTGTCCCTCTGGGAGGAGGTGGGTGCCTCAGAATCCTGCAGGAGTTACCAGCTGTTAGAGAGGTCACTGCATAAGCCCGGGGGGCTATCACCAGCCCTCAGCTCCCTGTGGGAACTCCTGAGTTGGGGGCCACCCACAGGGCTTCTCATGGGGTGCAGAGCTGGGCAGGGATGGGGGAGGACAGCTTAGGCAGCGAGACACCCAGGGTCCACAGGGACCAGCCCAACAGGGCTTCTCAGGGAGACGCTTCCAGCATCTCAGGGAGGACCCCTTCAGGCCTTGCTCTGAACCATTCATCCTGGTGAGGACCCAGCAGTGGAGGCGGAGAGAATGCCCGTTATTTATTATATTTACTTTGATTTTTTTAAGATGGAGTCTAGCTCTGTTGCCCAGGCTGGAGTGTAGTGGTGGGATCTTGCAACCTCTGCCTCCCAGGTTCCAGCAATTCTCCTGCCTCAGCCTCCTGAGTAGCTGGGACTACAGGGACCCCCCAACATCATGCCCGGCTAATTTTTGTATTTTTAGTAGAGAGGGGGTTTCACCATGTTGGCCAGGCTGGTCTCCAACTCCTGACCTCAACTGATCTGCCCGCCTCAGCCTCCCAAAGTGCTGAGATTACAAGCGTGAGCCACCACGCCCGGCTTGCTTTATTTATTTATTTATTTATTTATTTTATTTATTTTTTGAGCTGGAGTCTCGCTCGGTCGCCCAGCCTGGAGTGCAGTGGTGCGATCTCGGCTCACTGCAAGCTCCGCCTCCCGGGTTCATGCCATTCTCCTGCCTCAGCCTCCCAAGTAGCTGGGACTACAGGCACCGGCCACCATGCCCAGCTAATTTTTTGTATTTTTAGTAGAGATGGGGTTTCACCGTGTTAGCCAGGACGGTCTCAATCTCCTGACCTCATGATCTGTGCGCCTCGGCTTCCCAAAGTGCTGAGATTACAGGCATGAGCCACCGCACCCGGCCTATTTACTTATTTTTTAGTCAGGATCTCTCTCTGTCACCCAGGCTGGAGTGCAGTGGCACAAGCATAGCTCACTGCAACTTCGATCTTCTGGGCTCAAGCAATCCTCCCGCCTCAGCCTCCCAAGTAGCTGGGACTACAGGTATCACCCACTGCACCCAGCTAAGTAAAAAATATGTATATATATATATATTTGTAGGGCCGGGCGCAGTGCCTCCCGCTTGTAATCCCAGCACCTTGGGAGGCCAAGGCCAGCGTATGAACTAAGGTCAGGAGTTCAAGACTAGCCTGACCAACATGGTGAAACCCCATCTCTACTAAAAATACAAAATTAGCTGGGCGTGATGGCACAAGCCTGTAATCCCAGCTACTCAGGAGACTGAAGCAAGAGAAAAAAAAAATAATAATAATATATATATATATACACACACAATCGCTCTCTCTCTCTCTATATATATATATATAAAATCGCTGTCTATATATATGTAAAAATGGGGTCTCACTATGTTGCCTAGGCTGGTCTTGAATCCCTGAGCTCCAGTGACCCTCCCACCTCAGCCTTCCAACCTCAGCCTCCCCCAACCTCAGTGCTGAGATTATAGGTGTGAACCATGGTGCCAGTGTCTTAAAATATAGCTTTGCACCATCTGACACTGCAGGGCTGTGGCCCCGGGCTGCGTGCCGTCAGTGCCAATGGAAGGAAGCTAACAGCCACCCCTGACCCAACTATCCTCCCTCCGCGCCGGGGTTTCAGACGCCTCCGCCTCTTGGTCCCTTCCTTCAAAGCCTCAAACAGCCCACTGACAGGCCCAGGCTCAGAGGTCCAGGCTTTCTGTAAATGTGAGATATAAAAAGAACTGTGGGGTAGAAATGGCCCCCAGCTTGCTAACACATGCCACCCCCACACTGCCCACAGCACCACAAACACCCCCACACACACAGATGTGCGCTCGTACGCCTACATGCAGACACACGGTGACAAGCCCGCATTTAGAATCAGGGAGAAGGAGGCCAGCCAGCTGGGAGGAAGCCAAGCCTGACTTTATGAGGAAGGCCTCTCTCCTCGGGAAGAGCTGGCCCCTGGAAATGGTAAATCCTGTGGCTTCCCCAGCTAAAGTGGGTCAAGCCTACACTAGGAATTCACCTCCTAGCAAGGACACAAGGACACTGTCAGGCCCTGGCTACCAGGCCCTGGCAGGACTCAGCCCAAGACTGGCCTTTCTGGACTTTTTTTTTTTTTTTTTTTAACAGACAGGGCCTTGCTCTGTCATCCAGGCTGGAGAGCAGTGGCACGATCATAGCTCACTGCAGCTGCAGCCTTGACCTCCTGGGATCAAGCAATCCTCCTGCCTTGGCCTCCCAAAGTGCTGGGATTGAGAGCCCCCTTCCCCAGGCCTTCCCAGGCTTTGTTATTTTTTATTTTTATTATTATTATTTTTTTAAGTCTCGTTCTGTCTCCCAGACAGACAGTGGCACCATCTCAGCTCACTGCAACCTCCGCCTTCTGGGTTCAAGCGATTCTCCTGCCTCAGCCTCCCGAGTAGCTGGGATTACAGGCACCTGCCACCATGCCCAGCTAATTTTTGTATTTTTAGTAGAGACAGGGTTTCACCATGTTGGCCAGGCTTGTCTTGAACCCCTGACCTCAGGTGATCTGCCCGCCTTGGCCTTCAAAAGTGCTGGGATTACAGGCATGAGCCACCGCACCGGGCCCTTCCCAGGCTTTGAACGCACATGCAGGATGGCCAAGAATGTGACCATGGAGCCTCCACACCTCCCGTCCCTTGGTCCCACCTTCACCTGGCCACATGGCTGCACTTCTGCCTGGGGAGCACATCTCTCTGTGCCCACTTCTCTGCCTCCAAAGACCCTTCTTCTTCTCTCTCGGTATCTGCAGCCCCTACCCAGCCAGCCCCCTGAGATCTCGGCTCATGCACCCAACCCCACCTGCAGCCCGAGAGCTCCCTACACCCACCCAGAGCCATAAGGCATTCATCTCCTGCCTCAGCCCATCTATCCTCCCCAGCAGCGGACTGCATCCTTTGCCCACCCATCTGGAATTTTCTGCCGTTCCTTCAACTATATTTTGAGCATCAGCTGAGGATCAAGCACAGGCCTGGGAGCTGGGAGTGCACAGTGCTGAGGAAGAAGGATCCTGTTCCAGCCCTCAAGGGCTCACCATCAGATGGGGGAGGATCAATCAGCCCAGCCTACATCAACAAACCAAAAAGACACCAGGTGCGGTGGCTCACATCTGTAATCCCAGCACTTTGGGAGGCCAAGGCGGGCGGATCACCTGAGGTCAGGAGTTTGAGACCAGCCTGGCCAACGTGGTGAAACCCCATCTCTACTAAAAATACAAAAATGAGCCAGGCATGGTGGTAGGGGCCTGTAATCCCAGCTGCTCGGGAGGCTGAGGCAGGAGAATCGCTTGAACCCGAGAAACAGAGGCTGGAGTGAGCCGAGATCACACCACTGCACTCCAGCCTGGACGACACAGCGAGACTCTGTCCCCCCCCTCCCCCCCCAAAAAGAGAAAGCTCACTGGCTTAGAGACAGGAAGTAGAACAGTAGAAGGGGCTGGAGGTGCAGAGAATATTGATCTGATGTTTAACAGAGATAGAGTTTCAGTTTGGGATGATGAAAGTATTCTGGGCCAGGCATGGTGGCTCACTCCTGTAATCCCGGCATTTTGGGATGCCAAGGTGGGTAGATCACCTGAGGTTGGGAGTTCGAGACCAGCCTGGCCAACATGGGGAAACCCCATCTCTACTAAAAATACAAAAATTAGCCAGGCATGGTGATAGGTGCCTCCATACCCAGCTAGTCGGGAGGCTGAGGCTCGAACATCGCTTGAACCGGGAAGGCAGAGGTTGCAGTGAGCCAAGATAGCATCACTGCACTCCAGCCTGGGAGATAGAGCAAAACTCTGTCTCATAAAAATATATAATAATAATGATATTAATAATAATAATAATAATAAAGCACTGATCCATGCTGCAACATGCATGAACTGCTCCCCCCCAACAAAAAAAAAACATGATGCTAGGCTGGATGCAGTGGCTCATGCCTGTAATCCCAGCACTTTGAGAAGTCAAGGTAGGAACGTGGCTTGAAGCCAGTTCAACACCAGCCTGGGCAACAAAGCAAGACTCTGTCTTTTTTTTTGAGACAGTCTTGCTCTGTCGCCCAGGCTGGAGTGCAAGTGGCACAATCTCGGCTCACTGCAAGCTCTGCCTCCGGGTTCATGCCATTCTCCTGCGTCAGCTTCCTGAGTAGCTGGGACTACAGGTGCCCGCCACCACGCCCGGCTAATTTTTTTGTATTTTTAGTAGAGACGGGGTTTCACCGTATTAGCCAGCATTGTCTCAATATCCTGACCTTGTGATCTGTCCGCCTCGGCCTCCCAAAGTGCTGGGATTACAGGCGTGAGCCACCGCGCCCAGCCAAAAAAAAAAAAAAAAAAATTTATTAGCCGGGCATTGTGGTACACACCTATAGTCCCAGCTGCTCAGGAGGCTGAGGCAGGAGGATCGCTTGAGCCCAGGAGGTCGAGACTGCAGTGAGATATTTTCACACCACTGCACCCCAGCCCAGGCAACCAAGTGAGACTGTTTCTAAAAATAAAATTTTTAAAAAATCATGCTGAGTGAAAGAAGCCAGACACAAAAGGCCACACAGTAGATGATTCCATTGATATGAAATGTTCAGAATAGTCAAATCCACAGAGACAGGAAGTAGATTGCTGGGTGCCAGGGGCTGCTGGGAGGGGGAATGGGGAGTGAGTATTTAATGAGGACAGTGTTTCAGTTTTCCAAGATGAAAAGAGTTCTGGAGATGGATGGTGGTGACGGCTGCACAACAATGTGAATGTTCTAAATGTCATCGAAATGTTCTCTTTAAAATGGTTAATTTTGAAATGAAGCATGGAATAAGGAAAAAAGTTTTTTTTTTTTTTAAGTAAAAAAAAAGCCGAGCACAGTGGCTCACGCCTGTAATCCCAGCACTTTGGGAGGCCGAGGCAGGCGGATCACCTGCAGTCAGGAGTTCGAGACTGGCCTGGCCAACATGGCAAAACCGGTCTCTACTAAAAATCCAAAAAATAGCCGGGCATGGTGGTGGGCATCTGTAGTTCCAGCTACTTGGTAGGCTGAGGCAGGAGAATCGCTCGAATCTGGGAGTCAGAGTTTGCAGTGAGCCAAGATTGTGCCACTGAACTCCAGCCTGGCGACAGAGTGAGACTCTGTCTCAAAAAAAAAAAAAAAAAAAAAGGCCAGGTGCAGTGGCTCACCCCTGAAATCCCAGCACTTTGGAAGGCCGAAGTGGGTGGATCACAAGGTCAGGAGTTTGAGACCAGCGTGGCCAATACAGAGAAACCTTGTCTCTACTAAAACTACAAAAGTTAGCTGGGCGTAGTGGCAGGAGCCTGTATCCCAGCTACTCGGAAGGCTGAGGAGGCAGGAGAATCACTTGAACCCAGAGGCAGAGCTTGCAGTGAGTGGAGATCACGCCACTGCACTCCAGCCTGGGCAACAGAGCGAGACTCCGTCTCAAAAAATAAACAAACAAAAAAAAAAAACAGAAAGAAAAGTGCACTGGTCGTGCTCAGAAAAGGAGATTAAGAGAGGTGGGGAACCAACTAAGGGAGCTAAGGGCGCATCTCCAGACCCAAGACAATGAAAGAGATGGAGCCTGGTGCAAACAGTGATAGTGGATGGGGGCACAGAAATGCAGAGACAGCAGATGGGCCTGGGGGACTGGTTAGGGGGAGGTGACCCATAGGAATAGATCTGTCCCATCCACCAGGAGATGGGATGGGGGGAGCTTGCTTGCTTATTTTTTTTCTTTCTCTCTCTTTTTCTTTTTTGAGACAGTCCCGTTCTGTCGCCTAGGCTAGAGTGCAGTGGCGCGATCTTGGCTCACTGCAACCTCCACCTCCTGGGTTCAAGTGATTCTCCTGCCTCAGCCTCCTGAGTAGCTGGGACTACAGGCACCTGCCACCACGCCCGGCTAATTTTTTTTCTATTTTTAGTGAGACGGGGTTTCACCGTGTTAGCCAGGATGGCCTCGATCTCCTGACCTCATGATCCTCCCATCTCGGCCTCCCAAAGTGCTGGGATTACAGGCGTGAGCCACCGCGCCTGGCCTACGGCTAATTTTTTTTGTACAGATGCGGTTTTGCTATGTTGCCGAAGTTGGACTCGAACTGAGCGGGGCAGCTTGAGTTGAGGCAGAGGTCTGGCCTCCTGGCCTTTGCTCCTGCCGTGCCCATAGCCAGCCTGCCCACCTCAGTCCTCAATCCTGCTTCACCTTGAAGACCCCAATGCCCCTCCTCTCCAGGGGGCATCCAGTGTTAAGGATCAGTCCTCAGCGAGTCCTCCTGCCTCCAAATCACACCAATGTCTTTTCCATGCCAATGAAGAAATGATCCTGGGACAGCCTGAATCAGGGACAGATTGACGTGAGGGTCTCAGGCCCCTTAGAAGAGGGGTCTACAAGCTTTTTCTCCAATGGGCCAGACAGTAAATATTTTCAGCTTCGAGGGCCAGACAGTCTGTTGAATGACTCAATTCTGCGGTGGAGCATAAAAGCAGCCACGGATACAGGGTAAATGAATGAGCACAACTCCGTGCCAATAAAACTTTATTTATGGACACTAAAATTTGAATTGCATATACTTTTCCCCATGTCGTGAAATTTCCCTTTTGATTTTTTTTCCCCAACCATTTAAAAATGAAAAAGCCATTCTTAACTCACAGGCTGTGCAGAAACAGGTGGCAGGCTGGATTTAGCAAGCCCTGGTTTAGATGGTTCCAACACCAGCTCCTGTCTCCCTCTGCCCCACATCTGCCCCTTCAACTCCCATATCAGGGAGTCTGGGAGGACTATCCATTTTTTTGAAAGTATTCTTATAAGGATAATATATTCTTACATTGTTAAAATAAAAAACCTGAGTCCAGCTACTTGGGAGGCTAACACTGGAGGACCACTTGAGCTCAGATGTTTGAGTCCAGTCTGGGCAACATAGTGAGACCCCTATCTTTAAAAATTAAGGCCGGGCACGGTAGCTCACGCCTGTAATCCCAGCACTTTAGGAGGCCAAGACGGGCGGATCACGAGGTCAGGAGATCGAGACCATGCTGGCTAACACGGTGAAACCCTGTCTCTACTAAAAATACAAAAAAATTAGCTGGGCGTAGGGCCGGGCGCGGTGGCTCACGCTTGTAATCCCAGCACTTTGGGAGGCCGAGGCGGGCGGATCACGAGGTCAGGAGATCGAGACCACAGTGAAACCCTGTCTCTACTAAAAGTACAAAAAATTAGCCGGGCGTGGTGGCGGGCGCCTGTAGTCCCAGCTACTCGGAGAGGCTGAGGCAGGAGAATGGCATGAACCTGGGAGGCGGAGCTTGCAGTGAGCCGAGACTGCGCCACTGCACTCCAGCCTGGGCGACAGAGCAAGACTCCGTCTCAAAAAAAAAAAAAAAAAAAAAAA
>NW_026652287.1:46126029-46284365 GCF_009828535.3 Hylobates moloch | reverse complement strand
GTTGGCAGGCGCCTGTAGTCCCAGCTACTCGGGAGGCTGAGGCAGGAGAATGGCGTGAACCCGGGAGGCGGAGCTTGCAGTGAGCCGAGATCGCGCCACTGCACTCCAGCCTGGGGGACAGAGCAAGACTCCGTCTCAAAAAAAAAAAAAAAAAAAGAAAAGAAAACACATGCTCCAGCCGGGCCCGGTGGCTCATGCCTGTAATCCCAGCACTTTGGGAGGCCGAGGTGGGTGGATCACCTGCAGTCAGGAGTTGGCGACCAGCCTGGCCAATATAGTGAACCCCCGTCTCTACTAAAAATACAAAAAAATTAGCCGGGCGTGGTGGCAGGCGCCTGTAATCCCAGCTACTAGGGAGACTGAGGCAGGAGAATCACTTGAACCTGGGAGGTGGAGGTTGCAGTGAGTCGAGATTGTGCCACTGCACTCCAGCCTTGGCAACAAGAGTGAAACTCTACCTCAAACAAACAAACAAACAAAAGAATTAGCCAGGCATGGCCAGGTGTGGTGGCTCTGGCTTGTAATGCCAGCATTTTGGGAGGCCAAAACGGGCGGATCACTTGAGGTCGGGAGTTCCAGACCAGCCTGACCAACGTGGCGAAACCTCGTCTCTACTAAAAATACAAAAAATTAGCCGGACATGGTGGCACGCGCCTGTAATCCCAGCTACTCAGGAGGCTGAGGCAGGAGAATCGCTTGAACCCGGGAGGCAGAAGTTGCAGGAGGCTGAGGCAGGAGAATCGCTTGAACCCGGGAGGCAGAGGTTGCAGTGAGCCGAAATCACGCCACTGCACTCCAGCCTGGGCGACAGAGTAAGACACCATCTCAAAAAAGAGAGAGAGAAAAAAAAAACAGCCGTGGTGGCTCACGCCTGTAATCCTAGCACTTTGGGAGGCCGAGGCAGCTGAATTACCTCAGGTCAGGAGTTCCAGTCCAGCCTGGCCAACATGGTGAAATCCTGTCTCTACTTAAAATATAAAAATTAGCCGGGCATAGTTGCAGGCGCCTATAATCCCAGCTACTCAGGAGGCTGAGGCAGGAGAATCGCTTGAACCAAGGAGGCGGAGATTACAGTGACCCAAGATTGCGCCATTGCACTCCAGCCTGGGCAACAAGAGCAAAACTCTGTCAAAAAAAGTGTGAGGGGGACAGGAGAGGAGGAGACAAATAGGAAAGCTGTTCAGCTTTGCAGGGTCTCTGTCAAAACAGCTCCACTCTGCCACAGTAGCGAAAAGACAACCACAGATAATGTGGACTCAAATCGGTGTGACTTGTGTACCCTGAATTCATGAAGGCTGAAATTGCAATTTCGTATAATTGTTATGTATCATGGAATACTCTTCTTCTTTTGTTTTCAATCACTTAAAAATGTAGAAACCATTCTTAGCCCAAGTGCTGTGCAGAGACAATAGATGAATGCCGCCTATGGGCTGCGGTTTGCCGACCTGGGTCCAGTTGGCTTCTTGTTCTCCCGCACGTTGTTGGGGGCTGGCACATGCTAGGCTGTGCCCACAAAGGTGTTGCATGAATGAACACAGCGTGCATGAATGGTGGCAGCCAGCCGGGCCAGCAAGAGAACACCATCATCACCTCTTTCATCTTCACCTTTGTTTGTTTGTTTGTTTGTTTCAACTTCCATCATCACCTCTTTCCTGAACAGCCTTGGGAAAGCCGCTTAACCTCTCTGGGCCTTGTGTTTACAGCTGTAGGTGATCCTGATGTTAGTCTTGCTGGTTTGTTTTGAAGACGCTAAATGTATCTGGCCCGCACAGGGCCTGCCTCAGCCTTGGTGGGGGCCTAGAGATTCCCACTCCTCCTCCCCAAAGCTGAGAGGCTGTCTTTAAAAGGGAGAAGGTGGCCAGGCACGGTGGCTCACGCCTGTAATCCCAGCACTTCGGGAGGCCGAGGCAGGCGGATCATGAGGTCAGAAGTTTGAGACCAGCCTGGCCAACATGGTGAAACCCTGTCTCTACTAAAAATAGAAAAAATTAGCCGGGTGTGGTGGCAGATACCTGTAATCCCAGCTACCTGAGAGGCTGAGGCAAGAGAATCATTTGAACCAAAGAGGCAGAGGTTGCAGGGAGCCGAGACGGCGCCACTGCACTCCTGCCTGGGCAACAGACTGAGACTATGTCTCAAAACAAAAAAAAAAGGGAGAAGGCAGGAGCCTCCCCACACTGGCTCAGGGCCCCCCAGCATCACTCCTCAAGCTCGCAGGGCTGGCGCCAGGGCCTGGCCAGCACCACACACACACTCTCCTCCTGGCCTAAATATATTCCAACCTCAGAGACATGCCACGCCCCATGCTTACTTCCGCCTTCCTGCCCTAGCGTGGTACCAGGAAAAAAAAATCCCACTGAAAGAGGGTGGGTAGAGGAGGAGGAAGCAGGAAAGGGCAGTGTGGCCGGTCTTGAGATGTGGCCTCAAGGGTCCTGACTTTATGGGGATGCTGGGATGGCGGAGATTGGAGGATGAAGAGGACCTCCATTCTGTTTCTCTCCTCTTCTCAGTTGCTCTGAGTCACCATTCCGGCAGCCCCTGGCTTAGAGCCAAGGTGGAGTGGGACGTGAGGGCAGAAGGCAGGCAGGGAGATCTGCTTGAGTCTCTGGTTTCTCCTCCACACCCACAGAGGCCATCGGTCTTGGAGCACACACCCTAGCACGCACCCAGTAAATCCGGAGGCAGGGTCAGGGTACCCCACGCCCTCTGGCTCTGGGGCCACCACTGCCACCACCCACCCCTGGGAACCAGGAAATAGAACAAGGCAGCCTGACTCCACCCACCTCAGGCTGCCATCCAGCAAGCCCACCCGCCAGGAAATGGAAGGCTGGCACCCCTCACTCCAGGTAGATGGACAGTGCAATGGGCCGTGCTATGGTCTCACCAATCCCTTCCCAAGATTCTGGAACCTGCAGATCATCTCCACCATAAGTACTCGATCCAGGCCCAAGATGAGAAAACACATGCTCCTGGACAGGCGCAGTGGCTCACGCCTGTAATCCCAGCACTTTGGGAGGCCGAGGCAGGCAGATCTAGAGGTCAAGAGATCGAGACCATCCTGGCTAACATGGTGAAACCCTGTCTCTACTAAAAATACAAAAAAATTAGCCAGGCGTGGTGGCGGGCACCTGTATTCCCAGCTACTCGGGAGGCTGAGGCAGGAGAATGGCATGAACCCAGGAGGCGGAGCTTGCAGTGAGCTGAGATCGCACCACTGCACTCCAGCCTGGGTGACAGAGCAAGACTCCGTCTCAAAAAAAGAAAGAACGAAAGAAAGAAAAAAAAAAAACAAAAAACAAAAAACGTGCTCTGGCTAGGCACGGTGGCTCACACCTGTAATCCCAGCACTTTCGGAGGCCGAGACAGGTGGATCACCTGAAGTCAGGTCAGGAGTTCGAGACCAGCCTGGCCAACATGATGAAATCCCATCTCTACTAAAAATACAAAAATTAGCTGCGCATGGTGGTGGGTGCCTGTAATCCCAGCTACTCGAGAGGCTGAGGCAGGAGAATCGCTTGAACTGGGAGGCAGAGGTTGTAGTGAGCTGAGATCGCGCCACTGCACTTTAGCCTGGGAGAAAGCAAGACCTCGTCTCAGAAAAAAAAAAGAAAAAGAAAGAAAAAGAAAACACACAATCCAAGTTACTTTGCAGATTGGCATGAGTGTGGACAGGTAGAACAGGTGAAGCAGGTGGCAAGGCTGCGCCCCACCCCACCCCAACATTTGGCAACATCTGGAGACATCTTTCATTGGCACAGGGTTGAGGCCAGGGCTACTACTCAACATCTAAGACACACAGGGTAGCTCCCTACACAAAGAATGATCCGGCCCCATATGGAGACACCATAGGCTGGGCACAGTGGCTCATGCCTGTCATCCCAACACTTTGGGAGGCTGAGGCAGGAGGATTGCTTGAGGCCAGCCTGGGCAACACAGAGAGATCCCCATCTCTGAAAAAAAAAAAAATTTTTTTTTTTTTTTGAGATGGAGTTTCACTCTGTTACCCAGGCTGGTGTGCAGTGGAGCAATCTTGGCTCACTGCAATCTCTGCCTCCCAGGTTCAAGCGATTCTCCCGCCTCAGCCTCCCAAGGAGCTGGAATTACAGGCACTCACCATCATGCCTGACTAATTTATTTTATTTTATTTTATTTTATTTTTATTATTATTATTTTTTTTCAAGACGGAGTCTCGCTCTGTGGCCCAGGCTGGAGTGCAGTGGCGCAATCTCGGCTCACTGCAAGCTCCGCCTCCCGGGTTCACGCCATTCTCCTGCCTCAGCCTCCTGAGTAGCTGGGATTACAGGTGCCCGCCACCACGCCCGGCTAATTTTTTGTATTTTTAGTAGAGACGGGGTTCCACCGTGGTCTCGATTTCCTGACCTCGTGATCCACCGCCTCGGCCTCCCAAAGTGCTGGGATTACAACCGTGAGCCACCGTGCCCGGTGACTAATTTATATATATATATAATATTTTTTTCTCTTGAGACAGAGTCTCGCTCTGTCGCCCAGGCTAGAGTGCAGTGGAGTGATCTCGGCTCACTGCAACCTCCATCTCCCGGGTTCAAGCAATTCTCTGCCTCAGCCTCCCGAGCAGCTGGGACTACAGGTGCCTGTCACCACACCCGGCTAATTTTTGTATTTTTAGTAGAGACAAGGGTTTCACCATGTTGGCCAGGCTGGTCTCGAACTCCTGACCTCGTTATCCACCTGCCTCAGCCCCTCAAAGTGCTGAGATTACAAGCGTGTGCCACTGCGCCCGGCTTAATTTTTATATTTTTGTAGAGATAAGGGTTTCACCACATTGGCCAGGCTGGACGCCACCCCAGGTTTTTTTTTTTTTTTTTAATTAGCCAGGGGGTGGTGGTACACACCTATAGTCCCAGCTACGTGGGGGCTGAGGCAAAAGGATCACTTGAGACCAGGAGTTCAAGGCTACGGTGAGCTATGATGGCACCACTGCACTCCAGCTTGGGTAACAGAGGGAAACCCTGTCTCAAAAAAGAAAGAGGCTGGGTGTGATGGCTCACGCTTGTAATCCCAACACTTTGGGAGGCCAAGGTGGGTGGATCACCTGAGGTCAAGAGTTCGAGACCAGTCTGACCAACATGGTGAAACCCCGTCTCTACTAAAAATACAAAAATTAGCCAGGCGTGGTGGCAGGCACCTGTAATCCCAGCTACCCAGGAGGCTGAGGCAGGAGAAACCCTTGAACCTGGGAGGCGGAGGTTGCAGTGAGCTGAGATCGCGCCGAGATCTTTTTAGGACCCTGTCTCTAAAATAACAGCCTGGGCGACAGAGCAAGATTCCATCTCAAAAAAAGAAAGAAAAAAAGAAAATAAATAGCAGCTATTATTATTGTAGGGGCTCCAGAGATCACGTCCAGTCCCCTTTTAGCTCTTAAGTGAGCCCTGTGCCAGGATCAAGAATCCAAATTGACACCAGACAAATTCATGAGGAAAACATATAAATTTTATTAGTTTTATGTGTTCATTAGATCTTCACAACAGAGTGAAATCTGAAGAACTGGCCAAACCAAGATGCTTGTATACATTTTAGATAAAGAGGGATACATTTAGGGTGAGGTGGGTGGATTGCTTGAGGCCTGGAGTTCTAGATCGGCCTTGGCAACGTATCGAGATCCCTGTCTCTACAAAAAAAACTTTTTTTTTTTTTTTTTGAGACGGAGTCTCGCTCTGTCGCCCAGGCTGGAGTGCAGTGGCGCGATCTCGGCTCACTGCAAGCTCCGCCTCCCGGGTTCGCGCCATTCTCCTGCCTCAGCCTCTCCGAGTAGCTGGGACTACAGGCGCCCGCCACCACGCCCGGCTAGTTTTTTTTTGTATTGTTAGTAGAGACGGGGTTTCACCGTGGTCTCGATCTCCTGACCTCGTGATCCGCCCGCCTCGGCCTCCCAAAGTGCTGGGATTACAAGCGTGAGCCACCGCGCCTGGCCCAAAAAAAACTTTTTTAATTTTAATTTTTATTTTTTCCCAGACAGAGTTTCGCTCTTGTCACCCAGGGTGGAGTGCAGTGGCGGGATCTCAGCTCATTGCAACCTCTGCCTCCTGGGTTCAAGCAATTCTCCTGCCTCAGACTCCTGAGTAGCTAGGATTACATGCATACAACTACCACATCCGGCTAATTTTTGTAGTTTTAGTAGAGACGGGGTTTCACCATGTTGGTCAGGCTGGTCTCAAACTCCTGACCTCAGGTGATGCGCCCGCCTCAGCTTCCCAAAGTGCTGGGATTAGAAGCGTGAGCCATCATGCCCGGCCTAAGAAAAAAACTTTTTAAATTAGCTGGCCATGGTGGCACACATCTGTAGTCCCTGCTACTCAGGAGGGTGAGGTGGGAAGAATTGCTTGAGCCTAGGAGTTTGAGGCTGCAGTGAGCTATGATCGTGCCACTGACCTCCAGCCTGGGTAACAGAATGAGACTCTGTCTCAATAAAACAAAACAAAACAAAACAAAACAAAACAAAACAAAACAAAACAGGAGTTGGAAGACAAAGTTTTGGAGAAGAAGTGAGATTCTCACTGGCCTGGAACACCAAGCAAGAGGGGGCTTGGGGCTCCCTGGGTTCCTGGGAAGAGCTGCCAAGGGGCCTGTCTAGTCTGGGGAGTGGCCAGGCCAGCAGGGAAGACAGCAGGAGCATCCCTCCTAGCTGAGGATTGTCCCCAGCTTTTCAAAATTTACAGGTCAGCTGCCAGGGAGGGAGTCGCCCACAGCAGGGGATGGGCTCACTCGGGTTATCTGGGACAATCACAGGTAACCTCAGTCTGTCTGAGGCAGCCTGAGAGTGGGGCAGAGAATTTCCCAGGAGCCCTGTGGGGTGGGGTGTACCTGGCTGTGTGGGACCCGCTGGGCCTGGACAAGGCAGGTCTGAGCGTTAAGGAGACCGAGCTAGCCCGTCCAGTCTGACCAGAAACCCAGGCTCAAGCTTGGGATATGAGGCCATGGGGGTGGATCCTAGCTCCAGCCTCCTAGCCTCAGGGACAGGGCTGGCTTAGTCATCGTGGAACCACTGGGAGGTTGAGGGATGTGTGTGCCTGCCCCACCCTCCACCCCAGGGATGTCCAGAGAGTCATGAGAAAGAGGGACAATGACTAGGCATGGTAGCTCATCACAGCACTTTGGGAGGCAGAGGCAGGAGGCTCACTTGAAATCAGGAATTGGAGACCAGCCTCAGCAACATAGCAAGACCCCATATCTGCAAAAAAATTTAAAAAAATTAGCCAGGCATGGTGATGTGCACCTATAGTCCCAGCTACTTGGGAGGCTGAGGTGGGAGGATCACTTGAGCACAGGAGTTCAGGGCTGCAGTAAGCTATGATCACGCCACTGCACTGCAATCTGGGTGACAGAGTGAGACCCTGTCTCTTAAAAAACAAACAAAAAAGAAAAAGAAGAAAGGCCGGGCACAGTGGCTCACGCCTGTAATCCTAGCATTTTCAGAGACTGAGGCTAACGGATCACTTGAGGCCAGGAGTTTGAGACCAGCCTGGCCAACATGGTGAAACCCTGTCTCTACTAAAAATACAAAAATCAGCCAGGTGTGGTGGCACATGCCTGTAGTCCCAGGTACTGGGGAGGCTGAGGCAGGAGAATTGCTTGAACCCGGGAGGTGGAGGTTGCAGTGAACTGAGATGGCACCACTATACAGCAGCCTGGGTGGGAAAAAAAAAAAAAAAAAAGTCAAGAAAAAGAAAGAGGCACAAGCCTGGGAGAAAGGAGGGGAACCAATGAGGATCCCAGGCTGCATGTGGAGCTAGAGCAGTGCCCACTCAGTGCTCAGAGAACAAAGGCCCTCCCATGAACACCCCCAATTACAAGTGGCCTCATTACAGCACCTGCCGCCCTGCTCCTGCCAGAGCTGCAAAGCAAAGCAGAGAGGTTACATTACAGACATGTAACAAATGTTCTCATGTACACCATATACATGCAAAAATAACTGATTTTCTTGAGACAGGGCCTTGCTCTGTTACCCAGGCTGGAGTGCAGTGACATGATCATAGCTCACTGCAGCCTCCTGGGCTCAAGCCACCCTCCCGCCTCAGCCTCTAGAGCAGGTGGGACTACAGGTGTGCGCCACCACGCCTGGCTAATTTTTTGCAGAGATGGGGGGGGGGTGGTGGTCTTGCCATGTTGCATAGGTTGGTCTCAAACTCCTAGCCTCAAGTGATCCTCCCACCTCAGCCACTCAAAGCTTTGGAATTACAGGCATCAGCCACTTTGCCTGGCTTAATTTTTTTTTTTTTTTTTCAGATGGAGTCTCAAAGTCTGGAGCAACTTGGCTCACTGAAACAGCCTCCTCCCAGGTTCCAGTGATTCTCCTGAGTCAGCCTCCTAAGTAGCTGGGGCTACAGGTGCATGCCACCACCACTAGCTAATTTTTGTATTTCTAGTAGAGACAGGGTGTCACCATGTTGTCCAGGCTGGTCTCGAACTCCTGACCTCAAGTGATCCGCCTGCCTCGACCTCCCAAAATGTTGAGATTACAGGCGTGAGCCACTGCACCCTCTGAAACCCATGGTGAAACCCCGTCTCTACTAAAAATACAAAAAGTAGCCAGGTGTGGTGGCGCACGCCTGTCGTCCCAGCTACTTGGGAGGCTGAGGCAGGAGAATCATTTGAACCTGGGAGGTGGAGGTTGTAGTGAGCTGAGATCGCGCCATTGCACTCCAGTCTGGGCGACAGAGTGAGACTCCATCTCAAAAAAGAAAAAGAAAAAGAAAAAAAAACTCCCAGACTGAAGAGAAGGCTTTGGCAGCCCCAGGGGCATGCACCCTCAGCTTCCCCCTCCAAACTGGCTTTATATCCAACCCTCATGGGTAGAAATGTCTGGTCCCAAACAGCATGACAGCACTTTGAAAATTCCAGTATATGTTTATAAGGTAGTGTACGCAGGGATTTGGAAGGTGTCTGGAGAATGCGTGGAAGGCAGCGCACAGACTTCAGCGGCCTCCCTCAGCCAGCAGCACGAAGGGGTAAAAGGGTCCCAAGGGCCCCACCCCACCTACCGCCACCTCATCCTGAGTCTGAGAGCTGCAGCCCGCACGGACCAGGCGGTGAGTAATTGCAGGTTTGCTTCAAGCCTTCCGGGTCGTGAGAAACCAAAGTTTCACTCCGGAAGGGCGCGCCTAGGCAGCAGGGGAGAGAAGGAAGGGGGTTGGGGGTGGGGTGGTCTCAGGTGGAGGTTGGCAGCGAGCTGGCCTGGAGCCCAGGCTCCAGAGCTTACCAAGCCCCAGCTGCTGGGCCCCCCGGCCCCTCTGACCTCTGACACGCCCCTGACTAGGCGGCCTCCCGACAGGCCCTCCCTGCCCCCCGGTCTAAAGGCTAAAGCAATGAGCCATTTCCTTTCCTGTGAACTCAGCCAGGGCCCCGCTGATTCCAGACACCACCAGCAAGGATGGGTAGGGGGGAATGGCGGGGGCAGAGGGAGGAGATTGCAGCAGCCTCTCCAGTCTAGCAGTTTGATCATGCTCAGTAAATAATGTTTACAAAACAAGTAAATAAACAAGTGAGTGTGGGGCGCAGTGGCTCACACCTGTAATTCCAGCACTTTAGGAGGCTGAGACAGGTGGATCACGAAGTCAGAAGTTCAAGATCAGCCTGGCCAAGATGGTGAAACCACATCTCTACTAAAAATACAAAAATTAGCCGGGCGTGGTGGTGCACGCCTGTAATCCCAGCTCCTCAGGAGGCTGAGACAGAGAATTGCTTGAACCCGGGAGGCGGAGGTTGCAGTGAGCCGAGATCGCGCCTTGCACTCCAGCCTGGGTGACAGAGCGAGACTCCATCTCAAAATAAATAAATAAATAAATAAATTTAAATCAACAAGTGAACAACAGCAAACAAACAACTTTGTCTTTATCCAGCCCCTGGACTAAGCGTGCACAGATTGACCCCTGGGAGAGTGTTCACCCTGCAGAAAGGGTAGAAGAGAGGGAAATGAAGTGATCTGGCAAATGATTCTAAGAGGGAACCTGGTGAGTGATCAGCCCTGGATATGAGGAAAGAGAAAACAGGTAGCCCAGGAGTGGCAAGGAGACCTGGGGTGTGGCTCTCAGCTCCCAGAAGGAGCTGGTTCCTTATCTGAGAACCAGAGATAGAAGCTGGGTTTAAGCAAAAGTTCACCAACCAGGACAAAGGTCCTCACACTCTCCTCCTCCCCACCCAAAAGAAAAGAAAAGGAAAGAAATCCAGCCGGGCGCGGTGGCTCACACCTGTAATCCCAGCACTTTGGGAGGCCGAGGCAGGCGGATCACGAGGTCAGGAGTTGGAGACCAGCCTGACCAACATGGTGAACCCCCGTCACTACTAAAAAAAAAAAAAAAAAATACAAAAATTAGCCAGGCATGGTGGTGCACACCTGTAATCCCAGCTACTCAGGAGGCTGAGGCAGGAGAATCGCTTGAACCTGGGAGGCGGAGCTTTCAGTGAGCCCAGATTGGGCCATTGGACTCCCACCTGGGCGACAGAGCAAGACTCCATCTCCAAAAAAAAAAAAATCCAGGAGAGGAAGAATGTCAATGGGCTTTGCTTTACTGGACAGGGTAACCTTGGACACTCTGCTTAACCACTCTGTGCCTCAGTTCCCCTCAGTTCCCTCATCTGTAAAATAGGGCTAAAGAAAGTGCCTACCTGGCGGGGCACAGTGGCTCATACCTGTAATCTCAGCACTTTGGGAGGCTGAGGCAGGCAGATCACCTGAGGTCAGGAGTTCCAAGATCAGCCTGGCCAACATGGCGAAACCCCGTCTCCGCTAAAAATGCAAAAATTAGCTGGGTGTGGCGCTGCATGCCTGTAATCCCATCCACTTGGGAGGCTGAGGCAGGAGAATTGCTTGAACCCAGGAGGCAGAGGGTTCAGTGAGCTGATATTGCGTCACCGCACTCCAACCTGGGCAACAGAACAAGACTCCACTTCAGAAGAAAAAAAAGGCCGAGCGCAGTGGCTCACGCCTGTAATCCCAGAACTTTGGGAGGCCAAGGTGGGCGGATCATCTGAGGTTGGGAGTTCGAGACCAACGTGGCAAAACCCCCCTCTCTACTAAAAATATAACATTAGCCAGGCGTGGTGCCCATGTCTGTAATCCCAGCTACTCAGGAGGCTGAGGCAAGAGAATCACTTGAACCCGGAGGCGGAGGTTGTGGTGAGCTGAGACCGTGCCATTGCACTCCAGCCTGGGCAACAAGGGTGAAACTCCGTCGCGGGGGAAAAGAAAAGGCCTACTTTAGGGCTGGGCTGGGCACGGTGGCTCATTCCTGTAACCTCAGCACTTTGGAAGGTCAAAGGCGGGAGGATCACTTGAGCCCAGGAGTTAAAGACCATTCTGAGCAACATAGCAAGACCCCTAAAAAAGAAAGAGTGCCTACTTTTTATCCTGACCCAGGCTTGTGGTGAGGATTAAGCGAATGCATGAAAGTAACCAAGTACAGCATACCTTCAGGGCCTGGGGCTGCCGTAAGCATCGGTAAGTCTCTCTCTTGACTATGGGGGAGGTTATCTTATCTCTAAAAAACCGGAAGCCTCCAGGGCAGAAGCAAAGTCTCTGGGGCCTTTGGAGGCTCTCGGAATCTTCCGAGGGCATTTCTCAGACTCTCTGTGTAAACAGAGGGGACTTGGCTTGAAGCCTCAATTAACACAGCAGTTAATTCCCCCAACATGACTTCTCAGGGCTCCCAGGAGGAACAAACCATTTCCAAGGCTCCCAGCCCACTCCTGCCCCTTAGGGAGCTCCTAGACTGCCATGTCCTCTTGGTAGGCCCTTGGGAAAACTTCTACAAGCCAAGGGAAACTGAGACCTAGGCTGCCAAGGGAATTGACTCGGGGATCGTGGCCCCTAGGTAAGCCCAGCAAGGCAGCTAGAACAGGGGTTTGCAGACATGGCTGTTCCTTGGATTTACCTAGGATGCCTGGGTTCCCCCACCCCATCCCTGTCCATGCCCTGGAGATCCTGGTGTAACCTATCTGGGGAAAAGCCTTGAACGTCGCTAAACTCAGTGCACAGGCTTCTCCCAGGCTAGCCCTGCCCCGTCCCTGACTGCACAGCCCTCAGCAATAGAGGAGAAAGCCGTGTAACTCCATCAAGTGAGAAAAGGTGTGATTCACCTCACCCCTCCTAATCACACTCACAAAAGCCTCAATTAACACAACAGTTAATTCCCGCAACAAGATTTCACCTCGGGCTGCCTCTGCCCCTCCCCTTAAGGCTGGACCTGGGAGGTGCTCCCTGCAGCTGCACCCCGAGGAAAGGGTTAACAGGAAGTGCCTGGCGTCCTGCAGCCACAGAAGCCTCATTGTTCTCCAGCCTGTCCCCTCCCCCTCGTCCAGGAAGACCCTCTGGGGAGCCCCTTCCAAGGGGCCGTGGAGTCCAGCCCAACGGGAGAGTGTGCACAGGAAAAGGAAACCGGCTGGGTGCGGGCTGGGGAGGCACAGCTGTCACTGACGCATCTTGGGCGGGGGGCAATTTCCGAGGAGGGGCGCTCCACCTTGCCCACCTGGTGTATCTGGGAGGGGGTCAGCCCTCCCTGCAGTCCCCATCTGGAAGCTAAAAGCCTTTGATTTGGGGTTCTTAGGTGAAACTGGATCCCCTGCCTCCCTCCAGCCATGCCCCCGCCCCGCCCCGCCCCGCCCCACCCCACCCCACCCCACCCCACCCCACCCCACCCCACCCCAAGCATCCCCGGGTCCGAAAGTTTAACATCCCACCCCTCCTCCATCTAATTTCAGATCACTCCTCCAGGTCCTAACTGTCAGCTTTTTCTGATTAACTGTGCTGGGTGGGGTGGCCTGGATTGGGGGTGGGGGGGTTGCAGGAAGGAGGAGAACTGCTGGCAATTCCCTGGGAGCCCGAGGGGGCGGGCTGGCTGAGGGTGAGCAGCTGGCAACCAGACAGGCCGAGGCCCTGGGTGGACAGGCCGAGGAGGAAATTAATTGGTGCCAGTCGGGTGGCCAGCCGGCTGGGATGACGGCACCCCCGGGGGCCCGGCCAGCCGCCGAGGTACGGGAGAGCTGGGGGATGGGGGCACAGTGAATGCTGGGATTATGTCTTAGACTAAGACTCAACAATGTACTGGGGGAGGGGCCGATTGGGCCAGGAGGCTCGAAGACAGTGCAGGGAAGGGCAGCAGGGCTGGGGACCCTGAGTGTTTCTTCTGAGAAAGGGACTCACCAAAGGGCCAGGCGGGGAGCACGACAAGGGGAGGCCTCAGCTCTCTTGGACATGTTTGGGGAGACACAAGCTCCCCTTAACACAGACGTGGGTGGGATGACCCCCTAGGCTGAGCCTCAGGAAACAGGAAAGGTCCTAGTCAGAGCGCTTCTGGAGACAGGTGGAGGAGGTCTGGGCTTCCCTGGACAAACGTGGGGGCTCCGAACTCCTCTGGACACAGGTGGAGAAGATCTGGGCTCCCCCAAACACAGGTGTGTGGATCTGAGCTCCACTAGACACGGCTATGAGGGTTGTGGGCTCCCCTAGACACTAAAAAACTGGGGAAAAGTGTAGGCTTTCCTGAACACAGCGGGTTCTGAGCTCCCCTGGACGGAGATGTGAGGTTCGGGGCTCCCTGAATACACGTGGAGGCTTCAGCAACCCCTAACCCAGAGAGAGTAGTGTGAGCCTCAAACTCCCAAGTCTCATTACTCTTTCATTCTCTCGGCCCTTTTTCCCGGATTGGGAGCCGAACCCCCGAGGGCGGTGCAGAAACCACGACTTCCCCACGCCTCTGACGCCCCCGGGACTTGGGCGCGGCCCCCGCCTCCGCCTTCCCGCTGGGCCGCAAGCTCCGCCCCCGCCTCCCTGGTGCGGGCAGGGTGGGTCCGGGAAGGGGGCGTGGCCCAGGCAACTGACTACGCGGGGAGTTCTTGGAAGTCGCGGGTTGCAGCGCGAGGGGGCGGAGCCCGCGGAAAAGCCAAAGGCGGGAGTCAATTTGCATGCACCGCCCTTGGGCGTGATAGACATAGGATGGCTCCGCCCTGCGTAGTGACGACCTACCCACCTCCAACGCTGGGCCTCCGGCTCACATTTCCTTGGCAAGATCAAATCCCGCCCTGTCTGGCTAGCAACTGGGCCGCGGCGTGGCCTGCGTCGTCCCTGCCCTCGGGCGGGTGGACTTCGCCCAAGGTCCTGGAACAGGGTAAACCGGTCTGGGTGCTGCTTCAGGATTGGTCCCGACCTGTGGCCCGGCCCTTTCCCAGATCTACAGAGGCTGAACTGGGGCGCCCTTCCCTTGGGTCCTGCACGGCAGGGCAGGGCAGAGTGGGGAGGAGGCTTCGGGATAGAGGACCCGACTAGAGCTGTCCTTTACTTGCTATCTTGCAGAGCGAAACTCTGTGGGCCTGTTTCCTCATCTGTACACAGTGGACGTTAAGAGGACAGATCTCAAACGAAGGTTGCAAAGGCATCATTCATTCACAAAAACCACTTAACCATCTGCTAGACTTGGAGGCCGTAGGCTTCAAGAGGAAACTAACTCAGAAACAACGGTTTAATTCTACAAAGGTAAAATTGCACTTGTGATAAGTATTAACAAAAAAAAAATGTTTTTTTTTTTGAGACTGAGTCTTGCTCTGTCACCCAAGCCGGAGTGCATTGGCGCTATCTCAGCTCATTGCAACCTCAGCCCCCCGGCCCCGGGTTCAAACGATTCTCCCATCGCAGCCTTCCGAGCAGCCGAAACTACAGGTACACGCCACCATGCCTGGCTAATTTTTGTATTTTTAGTAGAGATGGGGTTTCACTATGTTGGCCAGGCTGGTCTCAAACTCCTGACCTCAAGTGATCCACCCACCTCAGCCTCCAAAAATGCTGGGATTACAGGCATGAACCACCACTCCCAGCCCCCCAAAAATTTATTATAATTGTTTGAAATGAAGTCTTGCGCTGTCGCCCAGGCTAAAGTGAAGTGGTGTGACCTCGGCTCACTGCAACCTCCGCCTCCCGGGTTCAAGCGATTCTCCTGCCTCAGCCTCCCAAGTAGGTGAGATACAGGCTCCTGCCACCACGCCCGGCTAATTTTTGTATTTTTAGTAGAGACGAAGTTTCACCATATTGGCCAGGCTGGTCTCGAACTCCTGAACTTGTGATCCGCCTACCTTGGCCTCCCAGAGTGCTGGAATTACAGGTGTGAGCCACTGTGCCTGGTCTCTTTATTTTTCTTGAGACGGAGTCTTGCTCTGTCGCCCAGCTGGAGTGCCAGTGGCACCATCTCGGCTCACTGAAACCTTCTCCTCCAGGGTTTCAGCAATTCTCCTGCCTCAGCCTCTGGAGTAGCTGGGACTACAGGCGTGCGTTACCATGCCTGGCTAATTTTTGTATTTTGAGTAGAGATGGGGTTTCACCTTATTGGCCAAATTGGTCTTGAACTCCTGACCTTGTGATCCTCCTGCCTCGGTCTCCCAAAGTGTTGGCATTACAGGCGTGAACCACCATGCCTGGCCAAATGTTTTAAATAAAGTAGCTTTTGATCCGAGTGTCAATTATAGGGGTCTTGCCTCCCATCAGAGACTGGTTAAATAAATAAACAAAAAATACCAGCCTGGGCAACATGGAAATTCCATCTCTACAAAAAAATTTAAAAACTAGCCAGGCATCATGGTGTGTGCCTGGGGTCTCAGCTATGCTGGAAGCTGAGATGGGAGGATCCCTTAAGCACTAGACTTTGAGGCTGCAGTGAGCCTTGGATCATGCCACTACACTCCAGCCTGGGTGACAAAGCAAGACCCTGTCTCAAAAATAAATTAATTAAAATAAAATAAAATAGGCCAGGTACGGTGGCTCATGCTTGTAATCTCAGCACTTTGGGAGGCCGAGGCGGGCGGATCAGGAGATCGAGACCATCCTGGACAACATGGTGAAACCCCATTTCTACTAAAAATACAAAAATTAGCTAGGTGTGATGGTGGGCGCCTGTAATCCCAGCTACTCGGGAGGCTGAGGCAGGAGAATGAACCCGGGAGGTGGAGGTTGCAGTGAGCTGAGATCGTGCCACTGCACTCCAGCCTGGGTGACAGAGAGACTCCATCTCAAAAAATAAAAATTAAAAATAAAATAAAGCGGTCCTTAGGCCAAAAGAGGGTTAGACAGGGAACACTTCCCTGAGGATTTGCCCCTTGAGCTGAGCTGGCTTCACTAGGTGAGCAAGGAAGCTGAAAGATCTTCAGGAGGTCACGGCATATCCAAAGGCCATGTGGCTGTGAAGGCTGTGGAAGTATGAGGAACAAAAAGCAGGTCTATGTGGCCAGAAGGTGATGCACGATTCATCCAGAGATGGGATGGCCCCAGATCAAGCAGGGCCTTGCAGATCATCATAGGAGTTTGTCCCTCTTCCAGAAGCAGAATTTTCCAAATTCTGGGACAGTGTGGCAAAATAATTCAAGGTTATTTATTTATTTATTTATTATTATTTTTTTGAAACAGTCTCACTCTGTTGCCCAGGCTGGAGTGCCGTGGTGTGATCTTGACTTGCTGCATCCTCTGCCTCCCGGGCTCAAGCAATTCTCCTGCCTCAGCCTTCCAAGTCGCTGGGACTACAGGCACTCACCACCATGCCCAGCTAATTTCTGGATTTTTACTGGAGGTGGTGGTTCACCATGTTGGCTAGGCTGGTCTCAAACTCCTGACCTCAGGTGATCCGCCCACCTCGGCCTCCCAAAGTGCTGAGATTACAGGCGTGAGCCACTTCGCCTAGCCCAATTCAATGTTATTTAAATAACATGGACTGGATCTCTCCAAACTTCTCCCTTGTCAACTTGCATCCCCCTTCTCAGCCCAAGCATAGTTTTCTTCCCTTGGAAACAATGTGTCGTTAAGGCTGGCTAATCTCTCTTTGAAACTATTAAACCTGTTACTGTTTCAGCAGGATCTTTTGACATTGTTTTATTTTCATTGTAACCTTTTAAAAAACTGTTACTTTCTAAATAGGGAGAGTGATTAATAAGTGGGTTAACTCAAAGAAAACTATTACATGAATACACTTAGCTGGGCATGGTGGCACACGCCTGCAGTCCCAGCTACTCCAGAGGCTGAGGTGGGAGGACTGCTTGAGCCCAGGCGGTGGAGGCTGCAGTGAGCTATGATGACGCTACTGTTCTCCAGCCTGGGCAACATAGCAAGACCCTGTCTATAAATGATAATAATAATAGTACAGTAGTTATGAAACTATCACAAATATCCTGACCCCTCAACCATCTGAGGTTTGAGAAATTCTAAGAGTCGTATAGAAGCCACTGATTTAATGAGATGATAAATATTAAGCATGCAACACCTGTTTACCCAAAACAACCTCATTCACTCATTCCGGCCCAGGCTGGACATTGGTAGAATTAACAGAATTAACTTCTGAGTTAGGGCACAGATCCTAAGTAAAAAATAAATACGTCCAGGTGCAGTGGTTCATGCCTGTAATCCCAGCACTTTGGGAGGCTGAGGCAGGCAGATCACCTGAGCTCAGGATTTCCAGACCAGCCTGGGCAACATGGTGAAACCCGGTGTCTGCAAAAAATACAAAAATTAGCCAGGTGCAGTGGTGTGCACCTGCAATCTCAGCTACTCAGGAGGCTGAGGTGGGAGAATCTCGTGAACCTGTTAGGAAGATATTGCAGTGAGCCAAGATCGTGCCACTGCACTCCAGCCTAGGCAATAGAGCAAGACCCTGTTAAAAGAAAAGAAAGAGCCAGGCGCGGTGGCTCATGCCTGTAATCCCAACACTTTGGGAGGCTGAGGCGGGCAGATCACGAGGTCGAGATGGAGACTTATCTTGGCCAACATGGTAAAACCCCATCTCTACTAAAATACAAAAAATTTCAGCCAGGTGCAGTGGCTCATGCCTGTAATCCCACCACTTTGGGAGGCAGAGGTGGGTGGATCACCTGAGGTCAGGAGTTTGAAACTAGCCTGGCCAACATGGTGAAACCTCGTCTCTACTAAAAATACAAAAATTAGCCAGGCATGGTGGCAGGTGCCTGTGATCCCAGCTACGCAGGAAGCTGAGGCGGGAGAATTGCTTGAACCCAGGAGATGGAGGTTGCAGTGAGCCAAGATTGCGCCACTGCACTCCAGCCTGGGTGACAGAGCGAGACTTCGTGTCAAAAAGAAAAAAAAAAATTAGCTGGGCTTTCGGCTTTCGGCTTGGAGGAGCCCAAGGTGCAACTTCCTTTGGTCGTCCAGAATCCAGGTTTTTCCGACACCAATCACCTCCACCATGCTGCCAAAGTTCAACCCCAACAAGATAAAATCTGTACACCTGAGGTGCACCCGGGGTGAAGGGGGTGCCACTTCTGTGCTAGCCCCCAAGATCGGCCCCCTGGGTCTGTCTCCAAAAAAGCTTGGTAATGACCTTGCCAAGGCAACGGGTGAATGGAAGGGCCTGAGGATGACAGTAAAACTGACCATTCAGAACAGACAGGCCCAGATTGAGGTGGTGCCTTCTGCCTCTGCCCTGATCATTAAAGCCCTCAAGGAACCACCAAGAGACAGAAACATAAAAACATTAGACACAATGGGAATATCACTTTTGATGAGATCGTCAACATTACTCGACAGATGCAGCACCGATCTTTAGCCAGAGAACTCTCTGGAACCATCAAAGAGATCCTGGGGACTGCCCAGTCTGTGGGCTGTAATGTTGATGGCCGCCACCCTCATGACATCATAGATGACATCAACAGTGGTGCTGGCCGGGCACGGTGGCTCACGCCTGTAATCCCAGCACTTTGGGAGGCCGACGCGGGTGGATCACGAGGTCAGGAGATGGAGACCATCCTGGCTAACAAGGTGAAACCCCGTCTCTACTAAAAATACAATACAAACAAATTAGCCGGGCGTGGTGGCAGGCGCCTGTAGTCCCAGCTACTCGGGAGGCTGAGGCAGGAGAATGGTGTGAACCCGGGAGGCAGAACTTGCAGTGAGCCGAGATCGTGCCACTGAACTCCAGCCTGGGCGACAGAGCGAGACTCCGACTCAAAAAAAAACCCGGGCGCGGTGGCTCACGCTTGTAATCCCAGCACTTTGGGAGGCCGAGGCGGGCGGATCACGAGGTCAGGAGATCGAGACCACGGTGAAACTCCGTCTCTACTAAAAATACAAAAAATTAGCCGGGCGTGGTGGCGGGCGCCTGTGGTCCCAGCTACTCGGAGAGGCTGAGGCAGGAGAATGGCGTGAACCCAGGAGGCGGCGCTTGCAGTGAGCCGAGATCGTGCCACTGCACTCCAGCCCGGGCGACAGAGTGAGACTCCGTCAGCACAAAGAAAAATATTTTAATAAAGGGTCATTTGACAACCGGTGGAAAAAAAAAATTAGCCAGGCGTCGTGGTGTGTGCCTGTAGTCCCAGCTACTTGGGAGGCTGAGGCAGGGGAACTGCTTGAATCCGGGAGGCAGGGGTTGCAGTGAGCCGAATTGCGCCACTGTACTCTAGCCTGGCAACACAGCGAGACTCTGTCAAAAACAAAAAAGAAAAGAAAAGAAAGAAGAAAAGAGAGAGAAGAAGAAGAAAAAAAGAAAAATTAGCTGGGTGTGGTGGCGTAGTCCCAGCTACTCCAGAGGCTGAGGTGGGAAGATTGCTTGAGCCCAGGAGCTCAAGGCTGCAGTGAACTGTGATCAAGCCACTGCACTCCAGCCTGGGTGATAGAGAGAGAGGCTCTAGTCGAAAGAAAGAAAGGAAGGAAGGGAGGGAGGGAGGGAGGGAGGGAAGGAGGGAAAGAAAAGAAAGAAAAGAAAAGGAAGAGAGAGAAAGAGAAAGAAAAAGGAAAAGAGAAAGGAAAAAGAAAGAAAGAAAGAAGAAAGGAAGAGAAAGAAAGGAAAGAAAGAAAGAAGAAAGAAAGACAAAGAAAGAAAGAAAAAAGAAATTAGCTGTGCATGGTGCCTGAGCCTGTGGTCCAACCTGCTTGGGAGGCTGAGGTGGGGAGGATTGCTTGAGCCTGGGAGTTCGAGGCTACATGGCTACATTGAGCCATGATTGCACAGAAAATTCTTGGCCTCAAGTGATCCTCCCACCTCAGCCTCCTAAATTTTTGGGGTTACAGGTATGAATCACGGCACCCAGCACATTTAGCATTTTCTATGTGCCAGGCACTCTGCTAGGTTTGTTGTAAGGATTACATGTGTAATCTCAATCCTTACAACAAACCTAAAGGACAGGGACTATTATTGTCCCCAATACACAGTTGGGGAAACAGGCCCAGAGAGGTCAAGGATGCATAGCAAGAAAGTAGACCTGGTTGTCTCCCTCTCTCCAGAATATGTTCTTCTCCTTCTTCTTCTTCTTCTTTTTTTTTTTTTTCTGAGACAGAGTCTTCCTCTGCAGCCCAGGCTGGAGTGCAGTGACACCATCTTGGCTCACTGCAACCTCTGCCTCCCAGGTTCAAGTGATTCTCCTGCCTCAGCCTCCGGATAGCTGGGATTACAGGCGCCTGCCACCTTGCCCGGGTAATTTTTGTGTTTTTAGTATAGATTGGGTTTCACCATGTTGACCAGGCTGGTCTCCAACTCCCAACCTCAGGTGATCCGCCCACCTCAGCCTTCCAAAGTGCTGGGATTACAGGCGTGAGCCACCGTGCCCGGCCCGGAATATGTGCTTCTTACCTGACTTCTGCAGCTGGCCTTTGTCACTCAGCATCATGTTTCTGGTTCCGAATTATCTGTGTGGCCTGTGTGTGTAGTTCTGTCTGGCTCGGGCCTTTTATCCTCTGGGGAGGACCCATCTGGGAGGATGGGCATGTAGGCTGTGCTGTTTGCAGTTTGTGCCAATTTAGTACAAGCCAGCAGCAAACACCTTTCTGGAGTCTCCTGCAGCAGGCTTGGGGTTCCCTGCTGGAACCTGCTGGTCACCGGATGGGTGACCTTTTTAGTTTTCACAGCCAGTGTCCAATCAATTAGTCCAGGCCTCACCAATGTTATTTGCTGTGACAAGGTTCAATGCTGCCTTTTCTGATGGGTCCAATGGGGTCTTGGGGATGGGTGTGTCTTAAGGGGATGTGTCTGTAGGGTGTTTGTTCCAGCCCCATCTTCCGTCCCATCACTTTCAGTCCCCAGCCCCACAGTGGCCGGGCACCGGAAACCCCCAAGAGGCCCGGGCGGGGGCGGGGGTCGGCCAAGCCGCTTCCCGCGGAAGGAAGGGCCCGGCCGTTCCTGCGACAGGATGCGCGGCGAGGCCCCCTCCCCAGGGGCCCGGGACTTCCCCGAGCCTTGCCACGCTCGCGGGGGAGGAACTCCGACGCGGGTGCATTGAGCTACCGCCTGCGGTGTGGGGCTCCACTGCCCCCACGTCCCCTGGGGGAGTTGGGTGGGTCAGGACTCGGAGTAGGTGGCGCCTTTTAAAAGTCCCCCCACGTGTTCCCAGGAAGGAATCAGGCAGCCGTGGGGGCGAGCTTGGCTGGAGGAGAACGGTGAGAAGCTCTCCTTCACAATCCACACAGGAGGGGAAAGGGGGTGTGGGTTGGGCGGGAGGGGAGCCAAAGCTCCCAGATTCCACCACCGTTCTGAGGCCGGCTTGCCCCTCCTTCTACCCTCCGGCCACGGGGTCAGTTCCCCTGGGGTCATGGGAAGCCTGCGGCGGCAGAGCCAGCCGTCGGGGGGGCGGGGCGAGCGCTTTCCCGGCGCCTCCCTCCCGCCGCCACCACTCCCCGCACCTGCGACTCCTTTGTCTTCCCGACAGGCCCCCTCCCTTCGCCCTGGGGCAACGCCCACAACCCCACTCCTAAACCTACGTGGGGGATATTGAAAGGGCTTTCTCCTTTCAGGGTGGTTATTCTAGAGCTGGGGAGTGACCCAAGAAAATAACTAGGGCTCTAATGGGCATTTTTAAAAACCTAATGCCGGGTGGAGAAGCTGCTTAGAGGCCCATTTCACAGATGAGGAAACTGAGGCTGCACGTCCCTGCCTGAGCCACACAGCGATTCCTCCAGGAAGACACGGGAATTGGGGAATAAAGAGCCCTTCAAAGCTCACCCGCTCAGCTCCGAGACTGTAGGGCCCCGGCCGCAGCTGAATCAGTTTGGTCTAGGGGGTGGGGCGAGAGCTACCACCTTTCAAGGCTTCAAAGTGCGTGCGATCGATCCCCAGCTCCGCTTGGGGCAGTGTGTTTAACACTATTGTCTCAACTCAAAAAGCCCCGACCTCCCTGTCCCGGAGTTGTAGGACAATTTCAAGGGAACTCCCAAATCTGGGGAAGGCGGGGCTCCACCAGTTAGGGAATGCCCGGGCAAGGAAAAGGGGGCCCAGCCCTCTCTCGCCCACGTGGTAACCGGTCAGACCGGTTCTTGGGGCCCCAGCGAGCCGCTGCCAGCCCCTGACCCTTTAACCCCGCCCCTCCCCCACCAGAGCAGAAAACCAGACAGCACCGGCTTTTTTACTCAGATGGTTTTTATTTTCCTATCTGACATTTCTAACAAAACTCCAGGTAGACGGAGTTAAAAAGAATCCACCGCACGAAAGGTAAACAAAACAGACCCTCAGAAACTCCCTGGCAAGGATGTTCCCCTCCCCAGATTGGCCCAATTTCACCAGCAACTGGTCTCAGCTCAGCCTTACACCTTTCCACTGACACCCCCCACCCCTCCACATTCTCGTGATTCAGACCAGGAACCTCGGCTGATTGTGTCCGTGTGTCTGAGGGAGGGGGACGCTGGAACCTGGGAACCTACTGGGCACCTCTAATGCAGATGAGAAAAACTTGAATGTGAAACTAGATCAGCCCCCGCTCCCACCCGAAGGTACAGAGGCGCGGGACATTAACCAGCAGCACGCGGGGGTGAAGTGACTCAGGCCACTCTCCTCCCCACTCCCCAGGGCGGGTGCACGCCCCAGACCCTCCTGCCAGGCCCCACACCCACGCAAGGCGACAGGAAGCTCCCCACGCCTGCCCCATGACGCAACGATGACCGCTTATACAAGTATGTCAGCGGAGGGGGAAGGGGAGTGCCTGGAATTCTCCGAGGTTGGAAACGCAAAACCAACTCTTGAAAAACCTTGAAAGGGCCAGCACAGCCCACAGTACAAAATGAAGTCTGACCCTGAGGAGATCTTAAAAAACAAAACAAACAAACAAAAAACCCAAGCCTCCCTTCTCCCAGTCCAGAAGGAGGGCGAAAGGTTCACGTCCCAGTCCACTAAGACAGCACCTGTGGGGGCAGGTCTCTGCGGAAGGCGCCCGCGCCCCCGGCTCAGACTCCTCGGTGCCGTCGCTGCACACTGAAGGCGATGGCTCCCCGGGGACAGAGTCCCTCTCCGGGCCTCTCAGCAGCCCGGGCGGCGGCTTCTCTCCACGGTTTTCGCGGGCGCTTCCCCCGGGATGGAAGGGGGTGGCCTCGCCTCGGGTCTGCGCCCTCGGGCCGACGGTTCGACGCGCGCTCCGGGCTCCGGCAGCGCTGCTCGGGGTCCTCAGAAGGCCACCACGGCCCGCACGAGCACGTTGAGCATGCTGTCCGCCGGGCGGCAGGCGGGCTTTGCCTCGCACGCGGGCGGCGCCGTCGGAGGGGCCGCGGGGCTGCAGTTCAGGAGGCCGGAGAAGCGCCTCTGCAGGACGCGAGCCAGGTTGGGAAAGGCGCCTTCCGCTTGCGCCGGAGGGGGCTGCAGGCGACTGGCGACTTCGGATGACGCCCCCTCCTCTTCTTCCTTTTCTTCCAGACGGGCTTTCTTGCTCGGGACCAGTCCAGCGTCCCCGCCGTCGCTCAGGCTGCTGCTGCGTCGTTTGCGGCTGACTTTGGCGGGGCGCGGGGCACAGCAGGCGGAGGTCTCCTCGGCTGTTGGCGCCTCCTGCGTGTCCATTGGCTCCGGAGACGGGTGCTCACCGTCGGGGGTCGCTGTTTCGGCCGTGGACTCGGCTTCCCGGGGCGGGTGCAGGCGAGGGTCAGAGGGGAGGGCGGCCGGCAAGGACACCTCGGGCTCGAGGGCCTCCACCTTGGCCGAGAGGTAGAGCTCCCGGGCGCTGCGCATGACCAGCGACAGCTGCAGACTCCGGTGCAGCCGCAGGCCACCGCGCTGCATGCGGGAGTGATACATCTTCCACACCGACAGGGTCATGATGCGCTGTGCCTCCTTCTGCACTTCCATGGCGACTCGACGGCGACAGCGGCGGGGGCTCTCGGGACGGACAGAACAGGCAGCAGATGCACTCCGGACAACGGGCTCGCTCACGCCTCTCTACACGAACCAACCCACGCAGTGACACGGCTAGGACGCTCTACCCAGGCGCCCGCCACCCAGGCCCTTTTATACCCCCAGTGACGTCACTGAGACGCCCCGCCCAACCGAAGGACGCATCCGGGCTTTCCAACTCGTCGCGGCCAAACACTCCTTAAAGCGACAGAATGTGATTTACCCAGCAGGGAAAGGAGACGGGAACCCTGGCGAGGAGGAGCATCCCCCCACTCCACGCTGAGCTTTCTGGGTGGGTTCCTTTCTCTGAGCCCCGCCGATGCATCAGCGCCCTGGCCCAAGGGAGGGGGGCCGGGGGTGGAGCTCACGGCCTACCCACATGCTCACGTCTGGAGGCCCCAGTGGGTCGTGGGCAGCAAGTTTCCCTTCACACAGGGGAAGACCCGGGTTCCAGCCTGAACATCCCCTGTGGCCACTGTTCTTAGCATTTACCAGGTGTGTCTAATGAGTGTTTTCTGCACCAATAATCATGCTAACAGCGCTTACGTGCCAGGCTAGGTTAAGAGCTCTTCTTTTATCAATAATTCACCGATCCCCAGCCTCCACTCCTCGGAGGATACTGTTCTATCTGCTTCCTTCAAGTGCGGAAACCAAGGCAGAGTCACTGGGCCAATATTTACTAAACAAACAATATTTGCTACTGCTGTGAAAGGGGGCCACTGGGGCCTCCAGCTCTTCGGTCTCTAGCGTACGCCAGCCCTTGCTTGTAGGCGGTGACCCGCCCCGGGCTACGGGTTCCCGTGATTCGTACCAAGCCGTTCCCCCGCAGTTTCCCGCGACAGGAGCTCCACGGGTGGGTTCAGAGTTCGCACGGCTGCGAACCCGGCGCGCACGACAGTTCCCGTGAACACGTGGCTGCTGCCCCCCAAACAAGGGGGCCGAGTTCCGCCTCCGCGCTCGGGGAGGCGGGGTTCGGTTGGGAGCTGGAAACCCAGCAATGCAGAGACAGAGCAGATAGAAAACCTCCGCCCTACCCTCCGCTACGCGCCGTCTCTCCAAGAAATCCTAATTCCAATTCCTCCAAAAATAGGATGCAGAATTGATCGAATGGCTCCATTCATTCCTGGTGCGGGCCCTTTAAGGGGTAGTGCGCCCCCCACTTTCCGCCCGCACTGGCTCGCGGCGCCTTCCCGCCACCAGCGCCCGCTGACTTCCACAACTAAATTTGGACGTAGTGACGTAGGGCAGTCGCGCGGGCCGCTTCCGGTTGCCCATATTAGGACAGGGCCCGAGATCGCCTTAGCGGGCGGCGGCGGGGCTTCCGGGGGGGGCGGAGGGGCGGGGCTTTGCGCTCCGGCCACGCCCCTCCCCATCCCCAGCTGGGGCAGCCGGAGCAGGCTGGAGCCCCAGGCTTCCTGACTCGCATTCCAGCCGGGTGGGTGAAGAGGAGAGTTTCACTTCCTTCTCTCCAGGGGCCAGGAAGGCGTCACGCCAGGAAAGCACCCCGCAGCGGGTAGGGGCGACCTGAGGGCTCCCAGGGACGCCATCTCCCAGAGACGCTACAGAACGACCCTGCATACACAATAGACGACCCGCTGAGGCCCCCTTCATCCCGTTTCTCCCCTTCCCAATTATTTCCCCCATACAAGGCTCCCTCCCAGGTTATTCCTGACCCCTGCCCCACACTGATCTACTCGGGCCTTGGGGCACCCTCCCGTCCCGCCCTTCCCCCGCACGCTGGGAACTCAAAAATTATTCCCTCCTAAAAGACCCTTCCCAAACTCGTCCCCATTCAACGATGGTGCCAGACTGCGACGACCTGCCGAAGACGCCCTCGTCCCCGCCCCGCTAACCTTACCACGGAGACCCCACAATGACTTCCCCAGCCCAGGCGCTATCTCAGACCCCACGCAGCAACTCTGACGCGCAAGGGGGCGACCCTCCGAGGACTCCCTCAGATAACCCTCCCACCCTCTGGGGGAGACCAGACCCCCTACCACTCAAAAAAAGTGCTTTCCCGAGGCTCCCCAACACACAGAGCGCCACTGTCACACATAGGGACGACCCTGAGTCCCTCCGCTGATATTCCTGGCCCCTACCCGCACGGAGACCCCACACACAGAGGGCCCCCCTGGAGACCATCCTCAAAGCCACCACACCTCCCGCGACCCCCAGGCTCGCACCCAGAAACACTCCGCGCTTCTGAAGAAACCCACCTCCACGCACGCTCTCAAAGGTGACCTCCCCCCGCCCCTGGCATATCTGGGACCCCCACTCACGACCACCTCGCCCCAAGGCGACCTCGAGGTGCCCCCAACTCCCCCACTTCTCAGGAAAGAGAGATTGGGAGAATGCGGCAGAACTCCCCGGAGGAGCAGGCCCGCTCCTCACCCCGCCCCCGCAGGGAGAAGGGAGGACCACCTCTCCCCCAGACCCTGCCCAAACCTGACACTCGGGACCCTGGACTGGGACGATCTCCCAGGTGCCAGCTCAGGGAGTCCATGAAAAGGTTCAACAAATCGAATGAGCCCCTTCCCCAGCCATAATCCCCACCCGCCAGAGATGAGGGAGGCTATCATTATTTACATTGCCCGTGCCTGGAAGGGAAACTGAAGTTGCGCAGGAACAATCCGAGGAACTGGGTCTTGAACCGAGATTCCGAACTCGGACCCGAACAGGCCCAGACAGAACTCCGACACCGCCCCCTAAGGTGCGGCACAAGAGGGCGAAGGGGCGGGGGCATGTGCACCGGAAGCTGCCTCTGCCCACAACCAAGATGGCTGCGGAGGGGGCGGAAGTGTCCGCACGTCGGGCCTCCGAGGCCTCTCTTTCTCCCCTGGCGGTCCCGCTCTCGATGGTGGCCTGACGGGGGCGGGGGTGGCGGCGCGTTCTCCTCTGTTGGGAGGGAACCAGCCCGCGAACCCAGGCCAGGAGGGGGGTTCGGCCTGGGGGGGAAGGGACTGACATGTCTCTCGAAGACCCCTTTTTTGTAGTCCGAGGGTGAGTGACAACGACGGGGGAGGGCGGAGGGTGCTCTGTACCCAAACCAGCCAGTGCCCGGGTGCCGGCCCCAGCGTGCCCGGCGGGCTGGGCAAGGCCGTCCGGGTGCAGAGTGGGAGGCGCACGCAGGGGTATATAGGGGTCTCCGGAGTCCCCCATGCGTTTGGGTTTGCAGTCGGGGGCAGAGGCAGGTGGTCCCGCCTGCCCCCAGCCGCGCCCGCCGTGCCCCTGCCCGCAGCGAGGTGCAGAAGGCGGTGAACACGGCCCGCGGGCTGTACCAGCGCTGGTGCGAGCTCCTGCAGGAAAGCGCGGCGGTCGGACGCGAGGAGCTGGACTGGACGACCAATGAGCTGCGGAATGGCCTGCGCAGCATCGAGTGGGACCTCGAGGACCTGGAAGAGACCATCGATATCCTGGGGCTTTGTGGCAGGGGGTGGCATGGGAGAGCCCATTGCGGTGGCAGGGGACCTGGGAGCCCGCCCTCGGGGAGGGCTGGACCCCTAGGGACGGGGATGATATCTGGCTCCGGCCTTGACCCTTGACTCTCAGCCCACGTATAGTGGAAGCCAACCCAGGCAAGTTCAAGCTCCCGGCCGGGGACCTGCAGGAGAGAAAGGTGTTCGTGGAGCGGATGCGAGAGGCAGTCCAGGTCAGGAAAGGTCCTGCAGGCGGGGAGTGGGGGAAGGTTTGAGTGTGTGTGTGTTTTTTTTTTCTTTTTCTTTCTTTCTTTTTTTTGAGACAGAGCCTTGCTCTGTCGCCCAGGCTGGAGTATGGAGTACAGTGTTGCAATCTTGGCTCACTGCAACCTCCGCCTCCCGGGCTCGAGTGATTCTCATGTCTCAGTCTCCTGAGTAGTTGGGACTACAGGTGCCTGCCACCATACCCGGCTCAGTTTTGTGTTTTTAGTAAAGACGGGGTTTCACCATGTTGGGCAGGCTGGTCTTGAACTCCTGACCTCAGGTGATCCACCCGACTCGGCCTCTCAAAGTGCTACGATTACAGGCGTTAAGCCACCGCGCCTGGCCTGAGTGTCTTTCTTCCCTAATGCTGTCCTCACCTCCAGGAAATGAAGGACCATATGGTCAGCCCAACAGCCGTAGCATTTTTGGAGAGGAATAACAGAGAGGTAAGCCTTCCTTACCCACCCTGCCCACCTGAGCGCCTGGGGGTAACCAAGCCAGATCTCTCTGTGTGTGTTCACCTGTCCCTTTTGCGACAGTGCCCATCCTCTCTGTGTGCAGTTGTCTTCTTGCTGTCTACCTGCCTGCACTTTCTCGGTGTGTGCACCTGAACCTTTCTGTGTGTATATGTCCGTGGGTTCCTCTCTACTGTCTCCTCTGGGTCTATACTGGTTTCCTGTTGCAGGAGAGGGCTGGGGGCCTGTGTACCTATCTCCTTTCTGCTTCCATGCCATTTGTCCTGTGTGCACCCGTTTCCAGGACGCATGCCTGCCTTTTACTCTTTTTTTTTTTTTTTTTTTTTGAGACAGAGTCTTGCTCTGTTGCCCAGGCTGGAGTGCAGTGGCTTGATGTCAGCTCACTGCAACCTCCGCCTCCCGGGTTCAAGCGATTCTCCTGCCTCAGCCTCCCAAGTAGCTGGGATTACAGGTGCCCGTCACCATGCCCGGGTAATTTTTGTATTTTTGTATTTTTTTTATTTTTTTGAGATGGAGTTTCACTCTTGTTGCCCAGGCTGGAGTGCAATGGTGCAATCTCTGCTCACCACAACCTCCGCCTCCTGGGTTCAAGCAATTCTCCTGCCTCAGCCTCCCGAGTAGCTGGGATTATAGGCATGCACCACCATGCCTGGCTAATTTTGTATTTTTAGTAGAGACGGGGTTTCTCCACGTTGGTCAGGCTGATCTCGAACTCCCAACCTCAGGTGATCCACCTGCCTCAGCCTCCCAAAGTGCTGGGATTACAGGCGTGAGCCACTGCACCTGGCCTAATTTTTGTATTTTTAGTAGGGTTTTGTCATGTTGGTCAGCCTGGTCTCGAACTCCTCACATCAACTGATCTGCCCGCCTCAGCCTTCCAAAGTGCTGGGATTACAGGCGTGAGCCATTGCGCATAACTTCCTTTTTTTTTTTTTTTTTTTTTTGAGATGCAATCTCGCTCTGTTGCCAGGCTGGAGTGCAGTGGCGCGATCTCGGCTCACTGCAACCTCTGCCTCCTGGGCTCAAGCGATTCTCCAGCCTCAGCCTCCTGAGTAGCTGTAACACAGGCACATGCCACCATACCCGGCTAAATTTTTTTTTTTTTGAGATGGAGTCTTGCTCTGTCACCCAGGCTGGAGTGCAGTGACATGATCTCAGCTCACTGCAACCTCTGCCTCCCGGGTTCAAGCAATTCTCTGTCTCAGCCTCCCGAGTAGCTGGGATTACAGGCACCCACTACCATGCGTGGCTAAATTTTGTATTTCTAGTAGAGACGGGGGCTTCAACATCTTGGCCAGGCTGGTCTTGAACTCTTGACCTCCTGATCCACCTGCCTCGGCCTCCCAAAGTGCTGGGATTACAGATGTGAGCCACCATGCCCGGCCAATTTTTGTGTTTTTAGTAGAGACGGAGTTTCATCATGTTGGCCAGATGGTCTCGATCTCCTGACTTTGTGATCCACCAGCTTCACCTTCCCAAAATGCTGAGATTACAGGCGTGAGCCACCGCGCCTGGCCAGCTTCCTTTTTTTGTTCTGAGATGGAGTCTTGCCCTGTTGCCCAGGCTGGAGTGCAGTGGTGAAATCTTGACTCACTGCAACCTCCACCTTCCGGGTTCAAGCAATTCTCCTGCCTCAGCCTCCTGGGTAGCTGGGACAACAGGAGTGTGCCACCATGCCCGGCTAATTTTTGTGTTTTTAGTAGAGACGGGGTTTCCCCATGTTGGCCAGGACCTCAGGTGATCCTTTTCATCTGTACATGCCTTTTCATCTGTACATGCACCTAACCTATTTGGGTGCGTGCACTTGGCCTCTGAGTGTATCTGCATTTTCCCCCCTCATATCCTCCAGTTTCCTCTGTAATGTGCCTGCTGTGTGTGTGTGTGTGTGTGTGTGTGTGTTTGTGTTTCTCCCAACCACCTCTGTCAGTCCACTTTTTCTCTTGGTGTTCTCTGTTGATATTTTTCATATGTTGAGAACCACCAGCCTTTCTCTCTCCCTCATAAGCCTACATGGGGTCGGGGAGGGTGGGGGACTGAGGCTCCTCCCAGTTTGTCATCCCATAGCAGTGCCCACATGCCTTCCAGATGTGCTGCCTTGGGGGAATTCAAATCCAAACTCTAAAATACATCTGTTGGAGCCGGGCACGGTGGCTCACACCTAAAATCTCAGCACTTTGGGAGGCCCAGGCAAGTGGATCACCTGAGGTCAGGAGTTCAAGACCAATCTGGCCAACATGATGAAACCCTGCCTCTACAAAAAATAAAAAATTAGCCAGGCGTGGTGGTGAGCACCTGTAATCTCAGATACTTGGGAAGCTGAGGCAGGAGAATTGCTTGAACCCGGGAGGTGGAGGTTGCAGTGAGGCGAGATCACACCACTGCACTCCAGCCTAGGTGACAGAGCAAGACTCTGTCTCAGACAAACAAACAAACAAACATCTGTTGGGCCAGGCGCGGTAGTTCACGCCTGTAATCCCAGCACTTTGGGAGGCCGAGGCAGGTGGATCACTTGAGGTCAGGAGTTCGAGACCAGCCTGGCCAACATGGGGAAACCCTATCTCTACTAAAAATACAAAAATTAGCCGGATGTGGTGGCGGGTGCCTGTAATCCCAGCTAAAATCCCCCCAAAAATAAACAAATAGTAAAATGTGACATTTACTAGCATTACTATGTGTTGGGCACTGCTCTAAGTGTACCCCATGAATTAATTCTTTAAATCCTCATTTCAACCCAGGAAACATGGATTCTAGTTCTTCCCATTTTATTTATTTTTTTCGAGGCAAGATCACTCTGACACCCAGGCTGGAAATGCAGTGGTGCGATCTCAGGTCACTGCAACCACCGCACCCCAGGTTCAAGCGATTCTGCTGCCTTAGCCTCACAAGTAGCTGGGATTACAGGCGTGCACCGGCACACCCGGTAATATTTTTTTTTTTGAGAGGTCTTAATCTGTCACCCAGGCTGGAGTGCAGTGGTGTGATCTCGGCTCACTGTAACCTCAGCCTCCCAGGTTCAAGTGATTCTCCTGCCTCAGCCTCCCGAGTAGCTGGGATTACAGGCATCCGCCGCCACGCCTGGCTAATTTTTGTATTTTTAGTAGAGACGGGGTTTCACCATGTTGGCCAGGCTGGTCTTAAACTCTTGACCTCATGATCCATCTGCCTCAGCCTCCCAAAGTGCTGGGATTACAGGCGTGAGCCACTGCGCCCGGCCCAATTTTTGTATTTTTAGTAGAGATGGGGTTTCACCATGTTGGCAAGACTGGTCTCGAGCTCCTGACCTCAAGTTATCTGCCCACCTCCACCTCCCAAAGTGCTGGGATTACAAGCATGAGCTACCATGCCGCATCCTGCTCTCTGCATTTTACAGATGAGGAAACTGAGGCACAAGGAAGTCAAATGATGGGGTCTCTGGGTCACCTTGCTAGTAAGTGGTGAGTGGGGAATGCAGGTTCTCCTGCCCCAGAGTCTGCCTCCCTGACTCACCACCATGGGGATTTGCCCCACATGCCCCGCTGTGAGTTGGGGTCTCTCCCTGAGCCTATGTTGTGTGCCCCTGCAGATACTGGCAGGCAAGCCAGCTGCCCAGAAGTCACCCAGCGACCTGCTGGATGCCAGCGCAGTCTCGGCCATGTCTCGCTACATCGAGGAGCCGCAGGCCACACAGCAGGTTTTGGGGCCGGCGGGGTGGATCCTGGGACGGGAGAGCCTTGCAGACTGATCCGAGGTCTGAGGTCCCTTTTTGTTGTTGTTGTTGTTGATACGGAGTCTCGCTTTGTCGCCCAGGCTGGAGTGCAGTGGCGTGATCTCAGCTCACTGCAACCTCCGCCTCCCAGGTTCCAGCTATTCTCCTGCCTCAGCCTCCCTAGTAGCTGGGATTACAGGCGCCCACCACAATGCCTGGCCAATTTTTATATTTTTAGTAGAGATGGGGTTTCACCACATTGGCCAGGCTGGTCTCGAACTCCTGGCCTCAAGTGATCCGCCTGTCTCGGCCTCCCAAAGTGCTGGGATTACAGTCATAAGCCACAGCGCTTGGCCTTCTGGGGTCCTTTTCAACAGCACCTCCCACCCCTTCGCTCTGCAGCTGATCATGGATGAACAGGATCAACAGCTGGAGATGGTGTCTGGGAGCATCCAGGTTCTGAAGCACATGTCCGGCCGCGTTGGGGAAGAGCTGGACGAGCAGGGCATGTGAGGCCAGGACCCTGGGGGTGGGCCAGGGGCTCTTGGCCGCCCTGGTGTGTCTGGGCTGTCTGGGGCTGATGCCATCCTGTTCTTGGCAGCATACTGGATGCCTTCGCCCAAGAGATGGATCACACCCAGTCCCGCATGGACGGGGTCCTCAGGAAGTTGGCCAAAGTATCCCACATGACGAGTGGTGAGTCCTCTCGGGGGAGGGGTCAGTCCTGGTGGGGGCAGTTTGTAAGTGGTACCCTCTCCCCCTGTGACCCCTGACCTTCTCGTTCCCAGACCGCCGACAGTGGTGTGCCATCGCTGTGCTAGTGGGGGTGCTTCTCCTCGTTCTCATCTTACTTTTCTCTCTCTGACCCCAGCCCTCCCTGGCAGGCTGGTCCCTTAAGCCTGGGGAGCCACCAAGCACTTTGGAGCTGGCCTCGCCCCCTAGGAGGAGAGGGTCCCTCCTGGGTAGCTGGAGAGTAGAGGGTCCCGCCTGGGGAGCTGTCCCCATGGCTCTCCCCCAGAGCCAGTGGGACCCTTCAGGACCCTGGGCCGGAACCACTACCACTGGTCCTGTCTCAAGTGCACTTAGAGGGTGGTGGAGGCAGGGACACCTGAGACACACCCGTCTCCATTTCCAGTTCTGGGACCCCAAAGCCATTTGCCCCTGTGCCTTATACATGTGCCAACCTGGAAATAAAATGTCGGCCTTTTTTATACGTATTTGTGTCGTGCGGTGTGTGTTGACTGCAAATGCGTGACCGAGCCCTGATTGGGACTTCCATTCTAAGCCACTGCTTGCACAAGTGCTCCAGTGTGTGTGTGCACCTGTGTGTGTTCCAGATTTCTTTTCTTTTCTTTTCTTTTTTTTTTTTTGAGACAGAGTTTCACTCTTGTCACCCAGGCTGGAGTACAGTGGTGCAATCTCTGCTCACTGCAACCTCCACCTCCTGGTTTCCAGCAATTCTCCTGCCTCAGCCTCCCAAGTAGCTGGGATTACAGGTGTGTGTCACCACACCCAGCTAATTTTTGTATTTTTAGTACAGATGGAATTTCCTCATGTTGGCCAGGTTGGTCTCAAACTCCTGACCTCAAGTGATTTGCCTGCCTCAGCCTCCCAAAGTGCTGGGATTACAGGCGTGAGCCACCGCACCCGTGCGAGTCCTTTTTTTAATGGTTTAGTTTCTCTTGAACTTTTTATTTTTATTTTTATTTTTTTGAGACGGAGTCTCGCTCTGTCGCCCAGGCTGGAGTGCAATGGCGTGATCTCGGCTCACTGCAACCTCTGCTTCCTGGGTTGAAGCAGTTCTCATGCCTCAGCCTCCCAAATAGCTTTGATTACAGAAATGCTCCACCACACCCAACTAATTTTTTATTTGTAGTAGAGATGTGGTTTTGCCATGTTGGCCGGGCTGGTCTTGAATTTGAACTCCTGACCTCAAGACCAGGTGCAGTGGCTCATGCTTGTAATCCCAGCACTTTGGGAGGCTGAGGCGGGCGGATCACGAGGTCAGGAGATCGAGACCACGGTGAAACCCCGTCTCTACTAAAAATACAAAAAATTAGCCGGGCGTGGTGGCGGGCGCCTGTAGTCCCAGCTACTCGGAGAGGCTGAGGCAGGAGAATGGCGTGAACCCGGGAGGCGGAGCCTGCAGTGAGCCGAGATTTGCGCCACTGCACTCCAGCCTGGGCGACAGAGCGAGACTCCTTCTCAAAAAAAAAAGAACTCCTGACCTCAAATGATCCGCCTATTTCAGCCTCACAAAGTGCTGGGATTACAGGCATGAGTCACTGTGCCTGGCGTATTTTGGGTTTGTTTGTTTGAGACAGGGTCTCTCTCACTCTGTCTCCCAGGTCGGAGTGCAGTGGCATAATGATGGCTCACTGCAGCCTGGAACTCCTGGGCTCAAGGCAGCCTTCCACCTCAGCCTCTCAAGTAGCTGGGACCACAGACGCATGCCACCTCGCCTGGCTATTTTATTTTTGTAGAGACAGGGTCTCCCTATATTGCCCAGGCTGGTGTCAAACTCTTGGGCTCCACTGATCCTCCTCTCTCAGCCTTCCAAAGTAATGGAATTACAGGTGTCAGCCACCGTGCCTGGCTTCTATGTTATTATTTATTTATTTATTTTGAGATAGAGTCTTGCTCTGTCACCCAGGCTGCAGTGCAGTGGCGCAATCTCGTCTCACTGCAACCTCCACCTCCCGCATTCAAGTGATTCTCCTATCTCAGCCTCCTGAGTAGCTGGGATTACAGGTGCCTGCCACCACACCTAGATAATTTTTGTATTTTTAATAGAGACATGGTTTCGCCATGTTGGCCAGGCTGGTCTTGAACTCCTGACCTCAGGTGATCCACCCACCTCGGCTTCCCAAAATGCTGGGATTACAGGCATGAGCCACCGTGCCCAGCCCAGTTACTTTAATCTTGTGTTACCTTTGAGTCTATGGGGACCCACGGTGCATCCATGGTTTTTCCTACTTGATATAACCATTTGTCTTTTTATATTCTTGGGACCCTCTTGTTCACCCAGATATTTCCAATACCAGTTAAATTTTGTGATCTCATTTATTTTTTTTGAGACGAAGTTTTGCTCATCACCTAGGCTGGAGTGCAATGGCGCGATCTTGGCTCACCGCAACCTCCGCCTCCCGGGTTCAAGCAATTCTCCTCCCTCAGCCTCCGGAGTAGCTGAGATTACAGGCGTACACCATGACGCCCAACTAACTTTTGTATTTTTAGTAAAGATGGGGTTTTGCCATGTTGACCCAGGCTGGTCTCGAACTCCTGACCTCAGGTGACCCATCCGCCTCAGCCTCCCAAAGTGCTGGCATTACAGGCATGAACCACCGTGCCCTGCCGATCTCTTTGATGTTCTTTCTTCTAATGCATGAATGCTCTTCTGAATGCAGTGTGGAGTGTGTGTGTATGGGATGTGTTTCTGGGGCTTGGTATCAGCCACGGCACAGGTGGGCACCAAGTGAGCCAGTGATGCTGTAAAATTGACAGAGCCACAGCTCCCTTTTTTTTTTATTGAGATGGGATCTGACTCTGTTGCCCATGCTGGAGTGCAGTGGTGCCATCATAGCTCACTGCAGCCTTGACCTTCCCAGTTGAAGTGATTCTCCTGCCTCAGCCTCCCGAGTAGCTGGGAGTACAGGTGCATGCCACCACACCACACCAGCTAATTAAAAGTATTTTTTCGGGCTGGGTGTGGTGGCTCATGCCTGTAATCCCAGCACTTTGGGAGACCAGCCTGACCAACATGGAGAAACCCCATCTCTACTAAAAATATAAAATTAGCCGAACCTGGTGCCCATGCCTGTAATCCCAGCTACTCAGGAGGCTGAGGCAGGAGAATCATTTGAACCCGGGAGGCGGTGGTTGCAGTGAGCCGAGATCGCGCCATGGCACTACACCCTGGCAACAAGAGCGAAACTCCGACTCAAAAAAAAAAAAAAAAGAAAAAGAAAAGGCTGGGTGCGGTGGCTCACACTTGTAATCCCAGCACTTTGGGAGGCCAAGGCGGGTGGATCACCTGAGGTCAGGAGTTCGAGCCCAGCCTGACCAACACGGTGAAACCCTGTCTCTACTAAAAATACAAAAATTAGCTGGGCATGGTGGTGGGTGCCTGTAATCCCCAAAAATTAGCCGGGCATGGTGGTGGGTGCCTGTAATCCCCACTACTTGGGGGGGCTAAGGCAGAATGGCTTGAACCCAGGAAGCGGAGGTTGCAGTCAGCCGAGATTTCGCCACTCTAGCCTGGGTGACAGAGTGAAATTCCATCTCAAAAAAAAAAAAAGAAAAAGTCGTGTGTGTAGGACCAACTCATATGTTGCGTTATCTGTATCTGTTGGGGTAACTTGCATGTGTGTTAGAATCGGAGGCTGTCAGTTTGCAGTCAGCAACCTGGGTCTGCTGGGCACAATGCAGGTGTGTTCCTCCCTGGGCCCCCAGTAATGAGCATGCGGCAAGGCTGTTACAAAGGCGTTTAGTTTATTCTCATCAGTGTCACTGATATTCTCATGGTTCACATTTGCCAACGCCGCTCCTCTCCTCCCTGGCTGCCCAGGGTGGGGGAACCATGCAGCTCAGGGCAGGGCAGGGGAGGAAGAGAAGGAAAAAGCAGCAGGCCGCCCGGGGGGAGGGGTGGAGGGTGAACGGCAGGGCAAGGGGGGCACAGGGGTGACTCCTGGGGTAAGGCACAACCCTGTCTTTGGCTCTCCTGGTGAGGAGTTTCCTCCCCTGCACCCCCTGCCCGACCCTTCTCCCCATCCCCCCACCCCCCAGACCCACACACAGTCCCGGGAGCCAAGGGGCACCTCCTGGGGTCCCTGAAACAAGTGGGCTCTGCCACCCAAGCCAGTGCCGCAGGGACTCGAGGAGGGACACCCGAGGAAAAGGCAGAGAGGGGCAGGTAGGGGCCTACCCAGGACAAGGGGGTGGGGGTGAGAAGACCCCAGGCCCAGGAGCTGGCCCCTCCCCCGGCCCCAACTAAGGCCTGGAAGTGGGGGAGCACCTGCTTCCTTTCGGGGGTCTGGCTGGAGCCCCGGTCTGCCCCTCGGCCTCCGTCAGGCCCAGCTGCTTGCCAAGTGACCAGGGCATTGTGCTTTGGGGTGAACGCTGGGGTGGGGTGGCAGGCCAGGAGGCGGGGGGAGAAGAAGGGTGACTAAGGTGCTTGTGCTTTAGCTGGGGGTGTCGATATCCCCCATTCGGGCCGGCTGGGGGCTAAGGTGCCAGGCCCCAGCCAGGAAGACAGTGCCAAGACCCCAGCCAGACCCTGGCACTCATGACTGACCCCCGCAACAAGCAGATGTTAAGAGGGACTCCCCAGTGGGCCGGCGAGGCTGCTGGTCCCATCATCGGGATGGTCTCCAAATCAGATTACAAGAGTCCAGTAGGGGCTGGCCCCCACCCCATCTCCTAAAATCCCCCTGCCCCTGGAGAGACCCCTGGGAGCAGTGGGTAGCGGGGGTTGGGGAGGCAGAGGAAAGGCAGGGAGGACGAGGGCCAGAAACGCAAACAAGGATGTGGATGTGGATGGTGAAATGACACCCCGCATAGGGGGATGGAGAGTTAAAAAAGAAAAAAAACTCTCTGCCTTCACATGAAAATCTAAAACAAAAAACCACCCACTCTGGGCGAGAACAAAAAGAGAGGAATGGTAAAAGAGAAAATTCTGCAAACAACTGCTAACAATGGAAGTGGACCCAGCCCTGCCCTGCCCTGCCCAGCCCCCAAGAGCTGGGCCCAGCCAACCAGCCAAGGCCTGGGACACCCTTAAACTATAGCCCTGTTGGGGAAGGTGGACAGGGGAGGGGGAACCCGGTCGGACCCACAGGAGCCTAGGCAGCAGCTGGGACTGGAGTCCTACCATGGAAACACACACCCACACTCCACACACACACACATTCAGCCTGCCCCCCAGCCCCCCAACACCACCCTGCCTTCCAAGGCCCCCCCACCCCTGGGGACCGAGGGGGACAACAGACACAGCCCCATTGGTTTGAAAAATAAAAGGAATCTTATACTTCAATATTTCATTCGCTAAAAAAATGTTTTAAAAATTATGTACAGGGGGGTGGGGGCCAGGAGCCCTGCTGTGGGGCGGGGGTGGGGGTGGGGAGATGGAGAGAGGGGCAGCAGCCCCCCAGTCTGCTCCCCTGGGTTCCAACCCAGGTCCTACTGCCTCTTGTATCTTCATGTGTTTGAAAGCAAAACTTCTGCACACACACACGCACACACTCTGCCAGCCCTGGAAACCTCTCATTCTATCCTCCGAGACCCTTGGTCTGCCCCCAAGAGACCCCCCCTCCTTTAGGACCTGCCTCTCTGAGGCCCCAGAGGACCAAAGGGGGCAACAGAGGCGGAAAAGAGGAGAAAGGGCACCGGGCACGCCACTGCCGGCCACCTTAGGTCGGTTGTGCAATTTCTCGGAGCCTGTTTCCCCAGCTATAAAATGGGTAGTCCCCACGGCCTCGCCTACCCCAGCCCCCAGGCGCAGGGATAGACGAGGGTGACAGGAAGGCGCTTTTGGAGACGTGGAAGCACTGGGAGGTGGTGGGAGGGGTCCTGAGAACCCCTGGGGCCCCCCTCAAGTCCCAATGGGCTACAGTGAGGGGCGGAGGCTGAAGAAGGCTTCCTCGAGGTGGCCCAGGGCCTGGGGAGGGGCCTTCCCAAGACCCCCAGGCCAGCCCCCTCCCCTGGTGGGCCTGGTGAGTATGGAGATGACAGCTAGGGGTTAGGTTGGGGAGCCAGAACTCCCCCACTGCACGAGTGTGTGTTAAAGAAGGCAACACGGACCTCACGCCACCTGCCCTGCGGTCCTCTCCCGGCCCAGCTCTCGGTGGGGAAAGGGGGTGGGACAGGAGGGGCAGAGGGCCGGGAACATGCAGCACCCACCGCGGGTCCTGGGGAGGGACAGACAGTAGCTCATGACCAAGATGGCGGGTATGTGTGTGTGTTGGGAGGGGGAGTGTGCGGCCCCGCATGAGGCCGGGCGGGTTACTGCAGGGCTTCGGCCGAGGGACCCGCCTCGCCCTCATGGCTGGCGTTCTCGAAGCCATGCTCCACACCCATCATGTCCGGCTCGATCTTGCCCGTTTCACTGATGAAGGTGGTGTAGGCGTCATCCTCAGCCTTGAGCACTTTGACCTTGGGCATCCAGCTCTTACGCACGACGCGGCGGGCATTGGTGCACATGTCGGCCGCGATGGCATTCATCTCGCTCTCCTTGAAGTTGGGGGCGAAGTTCTGGCAGTAGTCTGTGGGGCAGGGTGGGTGCGACCTTGGCACGGGAGCCAGGTGACTCCCACAAGGCCTACTCACCAGCCCCCCCACAGCATCTGCAACTCCCTCTCAAAGGGGAGACGAGTGAGGCCACACGGCCAGGACACCACACTACGTGCACCCGGCCCTACACCAGACTGAGTTCAGCCATGTGTGGGGATGTGTGGGTTTTGATGGGATGGCCCCCTGTTCTTGAAAAATTCGGATCATTTGCCAGAACTTAGTAACTGGGAGTGGCCACCTGAAAATCTAGATGCCCCCCATGACGAGTGGCTAGCACTGTCTGGCTGCCTCATCCCTCCCAGACTGCCGAGTTCGAGACCCTCCTGCCTGACACAGGCTCCCTGGCTTCCCTTCGGCACCTGCATCCCCCAACCACGAAGGAAACTCTAAGCAATCATAGCCGGTTTCCCAGCAAGGCTAGAATTAGCCCCATAATGCTTCTCAACACTGAACTCGAGCCCTCTCTGAGAGCCAAGGCTGGGAAAAAACGTCAACCTGCGTGCCCCGGGCCCATGCCCCGTCCAGCTGGGCCGACACTCACACTTGACGGCGTGGAGCACGCGGCTGTCCAGGGGCTTCCGACGGGGATCGTTGGTAGAAGAGCGGATGCCGGTGCCGCAGCTGTTGGCCAGTGTGTTCCTGGGGGCAGGGGACATGGAGGGAGTCAGTGCTCAAGTTGGTGGTTGGGGGGACATGGGGAAACCCCACCCCCCTCCCTGGGGCTCTGGCCAAGGGCCTTACCGGTCAAAGAAGGAGGCCAGGAGCCGCCGCAGTAGGACCTTGTGCCGCGTGCCTGCGCTGACGTGGCAGTTCATCAGCTGCGCCCTTGTGATGTACACGTTGGTGCCTGGTGAGAGGAAGCCGGAGGATGGCCTGCGGTGCCCCCAAACCGCCACAGCCCCCATGATGCCAGGCCTCATATCAGAACACCCCAGGCCCTCCCTGCTGGGCTCTGGGTCCCAAGAACTCACCCAGGGACCTTCTCCCCTATACCTCTACCCACCAAGGGCAGTCAGGGGAGGCTCCTTGGGGCTCCCCCAACCTCATCAGTGCTCAGGAAAGGACAGAAAGGGTGGCTTCACCATCCTCAGGGTGCCTGCTGTGTGGCCGGTCATGCCGCAAGCCTGTGTGAGGTGGGCACGCTGGCTGTCACCAGCTAGAGATGAGCCCAAGCTCCGCAGGACCAACAGGGAGTGGAGGCTCACACCCAGGCACTCTGACCCGAGGACCAAACACAGTCTTCTTCTTCTTCTTTTTTTAAGAGATGAAGTCTCACTCTGTCACCCAGGCTGGAGTGCAGTGGCCACCATAGCTCACTGCAGCCTTGACCTCCTGGGCTCAAGGGATCCTCCCACCTCAGCCATCTGAGTAGCTAGGACTACAGGCATTCGCCCCCATGACTGTTCAAATTCTTAACCTAGGTAGTAGCTGGCCTTCACAGGAGCCCAGGAAGTAGCTAATTTACGCATGCAGCCAAATAATAATAGCCAATACTCACCCCGACCCCTTAAGCCAGAAACCTAGAGGCCAGGCCTTGCTGTATCAGCTCCTCCATCTCACCAACGCCCCCACCCTTAGGGTGGCTGTTATCAACACTACAGCACAGATGGGGAAACTGAGGTGCTGGGGGCTCCTAACCAGCTGCCCAGCCCAGCCCAGGCCAGCCGGCTCCAAAGCTGTGGAGGGGAGAGATCTGGGGCGAGGCCGGCCCACCTGTCACCAGCTCCAGCTTCTCAGAGGGGTCACCCTCGTCGTAGAGCTTGGGGTGGCAGCGGTTCCCAATCTGGTTGATAAGTTCAGCTGGGAGAGATGCCAGGTCTTGCCGAACCCGGATGCGATTTCGGGACTCAGGGGCTACCTGCTCCGGGAGGGCCTCCACCTTCTCGGCTGCAGGGAGAGAGTGGCGTGCAAGTGGCAAGAGGGGCAGGGGTGGCTGGGTGGTAGGGGGACAGGGCAGCACCTCACCTGTCTGGCCGACATTCATCATGCTGTACATGGTGTACATGTTGCAGATCTGCCGGTACTGCTCATCCATGCCCTCCTCACCACCGTCCTCCTCCTCGTCCTCCTCATTGTGGTACGAGCCAGGGCTGTCGCTGGTGTAGGCGCTTGAGGTGCCTGGGCTGGTCCGCTCCGACGTGCTGGGCCCACTCACCACACCCCCTGCTGCAGCCACCCCACTGGCCGGCTGCCCTGCTCCCGCGGCCACGGCGGGCTGGGCTGCTGCCACCACTGGAGCCTGTTGGGGTGGCGGGGGCTGGTGAGGCCGGTTGGCAGCCAGGTCCGGCGTGGAGAACTTGGCCATCTTGCGGCTGCCATTGCCGCCCCCGCCGGCCTCCTTCTGGCCACTGTCCCACAGCCGCTTGGCCACGGGCATGCACTGCACGGAGTCCGACTCCTGCTGCTCCGTCTTCACCCGCGACACGAGGGGCAGCGGGGTGCTACAGGCTGGCCAGCCCGATGTCTGCGCCACGGGGCTCTGGGGCTCCGACGATGGGGCCTCCTCCGCGTGCAGGCCCTGGGAGTCGCAGCTCGGGGAGCTCACCTTGAGGAAGAACTCGGTGCCCTTCTCCATGATCTCCTGGATCTGCAAGAAGCCAGCCGTGTACATGAGCAGGAACTGGTCACCCACGTTCATGCTCAGCCGGCCCGTGTAGCAGAAGCTGAGGATCTGCTGGAAAGACTGAGGCTGCACGGCCGCCGGCAGCTCCACCACGGCGCTGCGGCTGTTGTTGAACAGGTCCCGGAAGTAGGAGCTGCTGGCAGCAAGCACAGCCCGGTGGGCCTTGAAGGCATGGCCCTTGACCACCACTGACACGTCACAGTACAGGCCCTGCAGCCGTTGCTCATTGAGGCACTCCAGGATGCTGTTGCCGAAGTTCGGGATCTCCATTTGCAGTGTCTGGGCCATGGCGGCGGCTGCACAGGGGGCAGGGAGGAATGGAGAGACAGAGATGGAGGGACAGGGTCAGGCGGCAAATGTGGGTGCTGGACTAGCCCTGTCCCCAAAGACCTCCCCTGCTGGAGGGACATCTGCACGATGGAATCTACCATGGTGCTAAACCGCACAGAGCCCTCTACCCTATCTGTCCTGGTACAGACTCACTTTTACAATATGTGGTCAAATCTGCTAAGCTAGCTGCAGACCAGGGTGGCCACACGCTATCCCTTGCAAAGAGGAGGGGACAAAGGCATACTTATTCATATATACTTGAAGAGTAACTGAATATGCTTACGTGCTTGGAAGAGTGGCTAGGACACAGTGTGCTACCTCTGAGTGCCAGCTATTGCAAGCACCAGGTACATATATGATATCTCTGCAGGGTACTGGCATGGAAATGCCAGAAAGGCAGGGTCATCTGACTGTGCACCAGAACCAGAGTCTGCAGTGCTGGGCACATGCCCCTCAATCACTGTTAAGACCACTCAAGAAATTACGTGAGATCAGGCGCAGTGGCTCACTCACGTAATCTCAGCACTTTGGGAGGCTGAGGCAGGCAGATCACTTGAGGCCAGGAGTTCGAGAGCAGCTTGGCCAAAGTGGCAAAACCCTGTCTACCAAAAATATAAAAATTAGCCAGGTAAAGTGGCGTGAGCATGTAGTCCCAGCTAATAGGGAGGCTGAGGCCAGATAATTACTTGAACCCAGAAGACAGAGGTTGCAGTGAGCCGAGATTGCGGCACTGCACTCCAGCCTGGGACATATAGTAAGACTGTCTCAAAAAAAAAAAAAGGAAAAAGAAATTACATAAGGCTGGGTGTGGTGGCTCATGCCCGTAATCCCAGCACTTTGGGAGGGCAAGTGTGGATCACTTCAGCCTAGGAGATTGAGACCAGCCTGGGCAGCATGGCGAAACCCTGCCTCTTACGAAAAATACAAAAATTAGCCCGGCGTGGTGGAGCACACCTGTGGTCCCAGCTACTAGGGCGGGTGTGGCGGGGGTGGATCTGTTGTTGAGCCCAGGAGGTCAAGGCTGCAGTGAGCTGTGATTGCGCCACTATACTCCAGCCTGGGATACAGACAGAGACACTGTCTCAAAAAAAATAAATAACTTACATGAAAACATCTCTAGTCATCAGGGAAATTAGAAGAAAACATCACCAGGAAAATGCAAATCCTAACCACAATGAGACACCATCTCACACCCACTAGGCTGGCTAGAATCAAAAAAGTTGGTGAGGATGAGAAATCTGGAACCCTCTTCCACTGCTTGTGGGAATGTCAAATGGCACAGCCACCATGGAGAACAGTCTGACGGTTCCTCAAACGGTTAAAGAGAGTTACCATATGACCTAGCGATTCCACTCCTGGAATTTATGCCCAGGAAAAACGAAAACATTTGCCTGCATTGAAAACCTGTACACAAACGTTCACAGCAGCATTATTCACAATAGCCAAAAGGTGGAAACAATCCAAACGTCCATCTGCGGATGGATGGGCCAACTAAACGTGGTCAGTCCATACAATGGGATATTATTCAGCTATAAAAAGGAAGGAAATTCTGACACATGCTACAACATGGATGTCCCTGGAAAACATTATTCCAAATGAAAGAGGCCAAACAAAAGGACCACAGATTGTATGATCCATTTATAGGAAATGTCCAGGACGGCAAATCCACGCAGACAGGAGGCAGATTAGTGGTTGCCAGGGGCTGGGAGGCGGGGAGAATGGGGGTGTGGTGAGGGAAAGCAAAGGTGTGTGGGGTTTATTCTTTATTCTTTTTTTTTTGAGATGGAGTCTCTCTGTTGCCCAGGCGGGAGTGCAGGGCTGCGATCTTGGCTCACTGCAACCTCTGCCTCCTAGGTTCGTGATTCATCCTGCCTCAGCCTCCCTGAGTAGCTGGGCTTACAGGCGCGCCCCACCACACCGGCTAATTTTTGTATTTTTTAGTAGACGTGGGGTTTTACCACATTGGCCAGACTGGTCTTGAACTCCTGACCTCAGGTGATCCACCTGCCTCAGCCTCCCAAAGTGCTGGGATTACAGGCATGAGCCATGACGCCCGGCTGGGGTTTATTCTTGACGTAATGAAAAATCTTCTAAAACTGACTGGTGATGGTTGTATAACTCTGTGAATATACTAAAGACCATTAACTGTACACTTTAAATGGGCAAAGTGCATGGTGTGAACATCTCAGTGAAGTTGTTAAAAAAAGAAAAGAGGAAGCTGTGAGACTGATTTCCTCTGGGCAGAAGTGGGGAGGAGACTTGCAAAGTACACTTTCAGGTCTTTTGAATTTTAAACCTGGTGGATGAAATGCCTATTTGCAAAAGTAAGCAATATTTAAAAAGAAAAAAAACTGTGAAATCATGCCATACATATTTAATTCAAGCAAATTAACTCAAAAGTGCCTGAGGGCAGGGAGGCGAGGAAGACATATTTTATTTTTTTGAAAGAGACAGGGTCTCATTCTGCCATCCAGGCTGGAGCTGTAGTAAGATCATAGCTCATTACGAGTCTTGAACTCTTAGGCTCAGGGGATCCTCCTGCCTCAACTTCCTGAGTAGCTGAGACTATAGGTGTGTACCACCATGCCTAGCTAATTTTTAAACTTTTTGTAGAGACAGGGTCTTGCTATGTTGCCCAGGCTTGTAGTGAACTCCTGGCCTCATGCGATCCTCCCATCTCGGCCACCAGAAATGGAAATTGATGCTGCTCAGGTAGCCCACCCCCCACACTGACCTGTGAGAGGAACAGCTTGGGGAGGTGGCGGAAGTGGGGGTGTCAATGTGTGAACTTCTGCATCGGACCCTGTACTGCCTCTTCCAGGAGGAAGAACTGGCTGTGTGGGACGTGAGAAGGCTGTCTCCCACACTCTGGGGCAGTCATCAAAGGGCTTTAAAGGAAGGTGTGGCTTTCTACCTGACCCCACGGGTAAAGTGAGAATTATTTTATTTTTTATTTATTTATTTATTTTTGAGATGGAGTCTTGCTCTGTCGCCCAGGCTGGAGTGCAGTGGCACGATTGCGGCTCACTGCAAGCTCCGCCTCCCGGATTCACGCCATTCTCCTACCTCAGCCTCCCAAGTAGCTGGGACTACAGGTGCCCGCCACCACATCCGGCTAATTTTGTGTATTTTTAGTAGAGACGGGGTTTCACAGTGTTAGCCAGGATGGTCTCGATCTGACACCAGGTGATCCAAAGTGTTGGGATTACAGGTGTGAGCCTCTGTGCCCAGCCTTTTTTTTTTTTAATTGAGATGGAGTCTCACTGTCGCCCAGGCTGAAGTGCTGGGATTCCAGGCTTGAGCTATCACGCCCGGCCTCCTCAGTAATTCTATAGGGTCTCTAGAGGGCAGTGGTCCTAACTGGGCAGAGTGCGAGTGAGAAGGCTTCCGTGAGTAAGACAGATCTTTCCAGAGACTCCAGCTGGCCAGCAGGAGAAGGTAACAAGTACGTGCAAAGGCCCTGGCGCAGGAATGCACACCTTCCCTCCCTCCCAGTTAGCTCTCAAGCACCTTCCATGTTTCATTAGCAACTGCACTCAGATCTGCCTCCCTGGGCTGGGCACTGAGAATACAGTGGCCACTCTCCTCCTATCTGGTAACACCCGTTCCGTCTGAAAGGGCTGCTGTGAGGAATAGAAATGGCAAGTGTTCAAAGGCTCAGAGGTGCAACCTAAGGTTGAGTCCTGGCTCCAGCACTGACCTGATCCTCTGACCAGGAGCTGCAAATCTCTGCTTTCTCCATTTGGAAATCGAGGCTGAGGAGGTAAACCTGATTCTACAAACTCAACCTACACTTATTGTTACTGAATGATCATTCAAGAAATTACACGGAAACATTACTAGTCATCAGGGAAATGTGAATCCTAACCACAGTGAGATATCATCTCACTTACTGAGCTGCTACCCTGGCAGGCCACAAGCAAGACACGGGCCCTGCCCCTTGCAACACCCAGGCGAATGGAGGAACCAACTCACAACTTCTATGAGCTCCCTGAATCCTCTTAGCAAGACTTCAGGGCTGGTTTCATACTCCCCCTGGAAAGCTGGAAAAACTGAGGTCATGTGGAAATTAAGGACTGTCCTGAGGTCATCTAAAAATTCATTCACCATGTTCAAAATTCAAAAGATATGTCCTGAAGGGCGGGATGACTCAAGCCTGTAATCCCGGCACTTTTTTTTTTTTTTAAAGACAGTCTTGCTCTGTTACCCAGGCTGGAGTGCAGTGGCGCCATCTCGGCTCACTGCAACCTCCGCCTCCCAGGTTCAAGTGATTCTCAGCCTCCTGAGTAGCTGGGCCTACAGGCGTGTGCCACCATGTCCGGCTAATTTTTGTACTTTTAGTAGAGATGTGGTTTCACCATATAGGCCAGGCTGGTCTTTAACTACTGACCTCAAATGATCCACCCGCCTTGGCCTCCCAAAGTGCTAGGATTACAGGCATGAGCCACCACACCTAGCCAATCCCAGCACTTTGGGAGGCCGAGTCAGGCGGATCACCTGAGGTCGGGAGTTCAAGACCAGCCTGGCAAACATGGTGAAACTCCGTCTTTATTAAAAATACAAAAATTAGCTGGGTGTGGTGGCAGGTGCCTGTAATCCCAGCTACTCGGGAGGCTGAGGCAGGAAAATCACTTGAACCTGAGAGGGTGGAGGTTGCAGTGAGTCAAGATCGTGCCATTGCACTCTAGCCTGGGCAACAGAGAGAGACTATGTCTCAAAACAAAAACAAACAAAAAAACCCAAGATATGTCCTGAGGTATCTGCTGCCCCTACCACTTATATGCAAAAAGTGGTAAGGCCGAGATTCAAACCAGGGTCTGCCTGGGCACCACAGCCTGTGACTTCCCTTGCTTGTATCTTCCTTCCTCTTCCCCTCCTCAAAATCACTGCCACCATCCTACAAAAACACAAACAAAACAAAACAAAACCCCAAAACATCCTTAGGGCAATCAGAGGGTGGAGGCCGGATCTAGGAATCCCAGTTACAAGGCAACAAAAATCTCCTCCCAGGAGCTCAAACTCAGAGCTGAATGGGCCAGGAGCTGGCCACTCTGCTTGAAGAGGCAGGAGAAACAGGCACCATGTTGGGGGGCAAAGGACAGAACCCAGAGAGCCTACTTCGGGGGTCCTGGTAACCCTGAACCACCCCCCTGGGCAGCCAAATTAAAGCCACCCCAGTACTGGGGCCCAAATGACAAGGACCAAGATGGTCAAGGGAAGAGGCTGGCATCCCAGTTCCCAGAGGGGTGCTCCAAGCTCATTCCCCAGGGAGGAGGACAAAGACAGGACAGGTGTGCAGTGCAGCCAAAACCCTGCACCTGCCTGTGCCTCAGTTTATTCATCTGTAAAATGGGCTGTTCATCCAACCCATCCTGATGAACTGCATCCTCCTTTGTGGGAGGTGCTGGGGACACAGCCCTAAAAGGACCAGCTGTGCTTATGTGGAGCTGTCTAGTGAGGAGACACGGGGGATGATTTAATTACAGTTGGGGTGGGTATGTCAACCGAGCAGACGGCCTTGGTGGTAGGGACCATTAAAGGTTGAGCAACAGCCAGGACAGAGATAACACTTCTGGGCGGGAAGGTATCAGGTGTGGTCCAGGGACCCAAAGAAAGCTGGTGTAGCTGGAGGGCGATGCAGCAGGGACAGGGCTGCCAGGAAGGGTATGGGACAGGTGGGGTCCTGGCCTAGGGAGTGTGGACATCTTTGAAAGTGAGCCCCAGGGTCAGGGCAGCATTTTAAGAGTTATATGTACAGGCCAGGTGCTGTGGCTCACGCCTGTAATCCCAGCACATTGGGAGGCTGAGGCGGGCGGATCACCTGAGGTCAGGAGGTCGAGACCAGCTTGGCCAACATGGTGAAACCCCGTCTCTACTAAAAATACAAAAATTAGCCGGGTGTGGTGGTGCACATCTGTAGTTCCAGCTACTCAGGACGCTGAGGCACGAGAATCACTTGAACTTGGGAGGTGGAGGTTGCAGTGAGCTGAGATTGAGCCACTGCACTCTAGCCTGGGTAACAGAGTAATACTCCACCTCAAAAAAAAAAAAAAAAAAGAAAAAAGAGTTGTATGTACAGTTAACCCCCTCCAAGGGCACTGTCAGCTCAATGAAGGCAAACATTCTGGCTGGTTTTATTCAAGATTAGTTCTTTAGAATGAAATACATGCTCAGTAAATATTTGTAAATGTGTTAAAGAACAGTGCAGAGAGGCTGGGCACGGTGGCTCACGCCTGTAATCACAGCACTCTGGGAGGCAGAAGCAGGAGGATCCCCTGAAGCCAGGGGTTCAAGACCAGTCTGGGCAACATAGCGAGACCCCTGTCTCTACAAAAAATTTTAAAATTAGTGGGGCTTGGTGGCTTGCACCTGTAGTCCCAGCTACTTGGGAGGCTCAGGTGGGAGGATCACTTGAGCCAAAAAGTTAGAGGCTGCAGTGAGTGATGATTGTGCCACTATATTTCAGCCTGGGTCATAGGGCAAGACCCTGTCTCTAAAAAAAAAAACAAAAAACAAAAAGCAAAAACAAAAAACCACATCCCCCGACCCCACTACCCCACCAAAACCAACCAACCAACCAACCAAACAAACAAACAAAACAGTGCAGAATGGGCACAGGACTGCTTCAAGGTGACCTTACCAAGCACCCGGCACCAGCCACAGGTAATTCTTTTTTTTTTTTAAAGACAGGGTCTCACTGTGTTGTCCAGGCTGGTCTTGAACGCCCCCATTTGGCAATGGAGACTGAAAGGTTATGGGGATAACAGGAGGCAACAGAGATGTGGGGATTGGGAAGGTGGCCCAGGTCCCCTCCTGAGAATGAGAGCCAACCTAATGCTCAGACTGGGGTCCCCCATACCTTGTGAACCTCAGCTTCAGAGCCCAGCACCCCAGCACCCAGGGCTTTGGAGCCTTTGTTTAGCAATTGGTCCAAACAGCTCAGCCAATTAGCGCACGGGAACTCTCCCTCCCTCCATGCTGCTGGGGACGAGCGGAGTGGGGCGACGGGTCTGTGAGCCACAGTGACCTGAATGCTGTTCCGTCTAGTTCCCCAGTGGCCCCCGCACAGAGTGGACAGGGGTGAGCTGCAGTGTGGGCCAGAGCAGACCCATCTCTGGGAACCCCTCTATCCCTGTGATTGGCCCAATCCGGCCCAACAGACTCAGGAGAAAAACTACATAGGCCTCTGCAAGAAGCCCTCACCGACGCTAGCCCCAGGAAGGGAGCTAGCATGACTGGACTCTCAGAGGAAACGGGTCTCTCGCTGGTAGGTCCCTGGCAGGGTCACCTGCTGGCTGAAGCAGGGGTGGGATGGAGTCGAGGGTTGAGGTCTCTGAACCACCTAATGGTTCTAGTCCCCACCAAATCCCCACCTAAGTCAGGCTCACACTGCCTGGTCCCCCTCTACTGCGGTGAGGCCTTTGCCCAAGCTGTGCACCCTGCCCAGAATACCCTCTTCCTCCACCCTCAGCTACTGACTTCTCCAGGCTAGAGAAGATGTCCCCCTCCTGCCCCACCCCAGCCACAGTGCCCTTAAGTTTACCTCTGAGGAAGCTAAGTCCCACTTGACTATAAACTCCCCAAGGGCAGAAAACCATATCAGAATCATCTCTCCTTAAAATTCAGCATATCAGCACCCCTGGGGGACAAGGGCAGGAGGCCACAGGGCAGCTGGGACCTTCCTGGCCAGGAGAGCGCTTAGTCCTGGCCCCGGGCATGAGCAGATCTTCTGGTGAGACCCAAGGGCACAGCACACGGTTTCCATGACTTCCCAACAACTACTCAATAAATATTTGCCAGGTCCCTGCCTGGGCAGGCCACAATGGTGACAAAGTAGCCCTGCCTCTGGAGCTCACAGTCCAGCAGGAGACAGGGCCATTCATCCTTGGTCACACAGATCAATGTGCTACACACCGGGGTGCCTGACCTTGCCCAGAAGGGGTGACACTGGAGCTGAGATCTAGGAAGGGCAGTAGTGGATGGGGAGTGTGGCCCTTCCAGAAAGGGTTTTCACCTCCAGGGGACTGGGCTCAGTCTCAGGGCTCTGCTATGGACAAAGTATGTCCCTCCAAATTCATAGACTGAAACTCTAAGCCTCAATGTGCTGTATCTGGAGATAAGACCTTTGGGAGCTAATTAAGGTTAATTGAGGTCATAAGGGTGGTATTAAGAAGGCAGCTGTCTGCAAGCCACGAAGAGAGCCCTCATCAGAACCTGACCACGCTGGCACTCTCATCTCAGACTGCCAGCCCCCAGCACTCTGAAATATAAATGTCTGTTGTTTAAGCCACCCAGTCTGTGATATTTTGTTGTGTGGCAGCTTGAGCTGACTAAGACAGGCCTGAAGCACCATCTATTCACTGATGCCTCCCCCACTGGAGTCTTTGGCCCGGACTTCCCTGTGAATGCCAGACTCGCACACACCCCAGACACCTCCACTCAACACTTTCAGGACCTGGCTCCAGTCCTTCCCAAAACCTGTGAATGCCGCAGCTTCACCAGCTCCGGCCCTCCTCATTCAGATCCTTGGATTCATCTTCAACTCCTTCAAAACCACTTTGTACTACCTTGGCCCCAAGTGACACTGCCTGGGCCCCTACAATGCTTTATTGGGGCCCCTGGCAGTCTGGCCCTGCTTGCTCTCGGACCTACTGGAATGGGAATGGGACAGCCATAGCTCTTCACACTCTCCCTGGTAACATAAAGCCCTTTCTCTACTCTTTTGTTTTTGGAGACAGGACCTTGCTCTGTCACCCAGGCTGCAGTACAGTGGCACCATCATAGCTCACTTCATCCTCAAACTCCTGGCCTCAAGCAATCCTCCCACCTCAGCTTCCCAAATAGCTGGGACCACAGGAGCTACATCCAGCTAATTTTTTTTCTTTTTCTTTTTTTTTTTTTTGAGGCAGAGTCTCGCTCTGTCGCCCAGGCTGGAGTGCAGTGATGGGATCTTGGCTCACTGCAAAAATCATTCAAGTGATTCTCCTGTCTCAGCCTCCTGAGTAGCTGGGATTAAAGGTAACCACCACCATGCCTGGCTAATTTTTCTATTTTTAGTAGAGATGGGGTTTCACCATGTTGGCCAGGCTGGTCTTGAACTTCTGACCTCAAGTGATCCGCCCACCTCCCAAAGTGCTGGGATTACAGGCATGAGCCACGGCGCCGGGCCCATCCAGTTAATTAAAACAAAACAAACAAACAAACAAACTATATATATATATATTTTTTGGTAGAGACGTGATCTCACTATATTGCCTGGGCTGGTCTCCAACTCCCAGCTGAGTGGTCCTCCTGCCACAGTCTCACAAAACACTGCGATTACAGGCATAAGCCACTGCGTCTGACCAACAAAGCCCTTCCCGACACTAACTCCTTAGCTTGATTCTCCCTGCTTGACTTATCCTTCTTGGGAGTTCCTATGATTTATTTAGCAAGCTGGGTATTTTTCTTTTCCTAAAAATAATTATTTTATTTGTGCATTTTTTAGTAATAGAGATGAGGTCTCCCTAATGTTGCCCAGGCTGGTCTCAAACTCCTGGGCTCAAGTGATCCTCCTGCCTTGGCCACCCAAAGTGCTGGGATTACAGGTGCGAGCCACCACCCCCGCCAAACTGGGCATTTTTGGGGGCTTCATGTCAGTTTCCCTGGGGCAGGGAGTTTGCCTGTGTAGACCCCTGTTGTGTCCTCTCCCCTAGGACCTGGCCAGGTACACAGTGGGTGCTCACAGTCCTTTGTGGAAAGAATGAACAAAGAATTACTTCCATTCCTCCTAATCTAACTCCCTGTTTTGTTCCACATTAACGTGGCTCAAACACGAATAGGGCTCAGAAGCATTATCTGTGGCTGGGCAGACAGATGACCTCCTCTGACAGTCGCCAAGGTGGGTAGCCAGCAGTCAGGGGCCTACTGAGACCTCGGTGTTACCTGACGAATTGCTCACATTGCCGGTGGATCCTGCCATCTGCAGGAAGGGGGCTGGCAGGATGATTCCTGGGAGTAGTAACTGCCAGCTCTTAGGGGAGAGAGCCAGCAGGGGCCTGTGAGAGACTGTCAAAGGCACAGTCCTTTCCTGATGTCTTTCCAGGGAAGCTGTGACATGGCCGTCGAGAGATGCTATGGTCTGAATGTTTGCTTCTCCCCAAAATTCACATGCCAAAGCCTATCTCCAATGTAGTGGTATTAAGAAGTGGGGCTGGCCGGGCACGGTGATTCACGCCTATAACCCCAGCACTTTGGGAGGCCGAGGAGGGCGGATCACGAGGTCAGGAGATAGAGACCATCCTGACTAACACGGTGAAACCCCGTCTCTACTAAAAATACAAAAAATTAGCTGGGCGCAGTGGTACGTGCCTGTAATCCTAGCTACTCGGGAGGCTGAGGCAGGAGAATCGCTTGAACTCGGGAGGCAGAGGTTGAAGTGAGACGAGATCACGTCAATGCACTCCAGCCTAGCGACAGAGCAAGACTCCATCTAAAAAAAAAAAGTTAGGCCTTTCAGCCAGGTATGGTGGTTCATGCCTGTAATCCCAGCACTTTGGGAGGCTGAGGTGGGCAGATCACCCGAGGTCAGGAGTTGGAGACTAGCCTGGCCAATATGGTGAAACCCCATCTCTACTAAAAATACAAAAATTAGCTGGGCGCAGTGGTGCACGCCTGTAATCCCAGCTATTCGGGAGGCTGAGGCAGAATTGCTTGAACCTAGGAGGCGGAAGTTGCAACAAGCCAAGATCACGCCACTGCACTCTAGCCCGGGCAACAGAGCAAGACTCCATCTCAAAATAAAAAAGTTGTTGATCAAAAATTTAAAAAGGGCTGGGCGCAGTGGCTCACACCTGTAATCCCAGCACTTTGGGAGGCGGAGACGGGTGGATTACCTGAGGTCAGGAGTTCGAGATCAGTCTGGGCAACACAGTGAAACCCCCGTCTCTACTAAAAATACAAAATTAGCCTGGCGTGGTGACACATGCCTGTAATCCCAGCTACTTGGGAGGCTGAGGCAGGAGAACCACTTGAACCTGGGAGGCGGAGGATGCGGTGAGCCGAGATCGCGCCATTGCACTCCAGCCGGGAAAAAAAAAAAAACCCTTTTTTAAAAAAAAAAAAAAAAAAAAAAAAATTAAAAAGAAAAAAAAAAAAAAGTGGGGCCTTCGGGAGGTGATTCAGTCAGGAGGGCTCTGTCCTCATGAATACGAACTGTGCCCGTATAAAAGAGGGGGAGCTTGTTTGTCCTTGCCACCCTGTGCAGATACCTAAAAGGTGCTATCTATGAGACGGGCCCTCACTAGACACGGAATCTGCTGGCACCGTGATATGGGACTTCCCACCCTCTACAACTATGAGCTACAACATCTCTGTTGTTTATCAATGGCCCAGTCTGTTTTGTTTTTTTGCGACAGGGTCTTGCTCTGTCACCCAGGCTGAAGTGTAGTGGTGCAATCTTGGATCACTATAGCGTCAAACTCCTGGGCTCAAGTTATCCTCTCACCTCAGCCTCCTGAGTAGCTGGGACTAGGGATGTGTGCCACCACGCCCGGCTAATTAAAACAATTTTTTGTAAAGACGAGAGACATATGTTCTTAGGATCTCCTGAGGGCTGTGTCACGGGTGAAAAACAAATTAAAATTAAATTTTTTTGTAAAGATGAGGTCTCACTATGTTGCCCAGACTGGTCTCGAACTCCTGGGCTCAAGCAATCCTCCCATCTCAGCCTCCTAAATGCTGAGGTTAGAGGCATGAGCAATGTGCCTGGCTTCCAGTCTAAGGTATTTTATTACAGCAGCCCAGATGGGCTAAGACCTACAAGCCAGTTAAGGGAGACCAGCAACTCCAAGTGTGACAAGGAACAAAGGCCCCAGAGAGCCCCACAGTCCTTCATGCAGCTCAGCAGCATGTGGCTGGATCCTGGCAGCTACTCAGGTTGCCTCCCTGACCCAGAACCACGAAGACCCCTCTGTAGGGGCTGAATGTGAAGGCAGTCCAGGAAAATGGTTAGTGAAGAACAAACTGTTCAGCTGGGGGCAGTGGCTCACACCTGTAATCCCAGAACTTTGGGAGGCTGAGGCAGGAAGACGCTTGAAGCCAGGGGTTTGAGACCAGCCTGGGCAATACAGCAGGACCTCATCTTGCAGCAGTACTTTTTTTTCTTTTCTTTTTCTTTTTTGTTGAGACAGTCTTCCTCTGTCACCCAGGCTGGAGTACAGTGCCATGATTTTGGCTAACTGCAACCTCCGCCTCCTGAGTTCAAGCAATTCTCATGCCTCCGCCTCCTGAGTAGCTGGGATTACAGGCACACACCACCATGCCTGGCTAATTTTTGTATTTTTAGTAGAGACTGGGTTTCTCCATGTTGGCCAGGCTGGTCTCAAACTCCTGGCCTCAAGTGATGCGCCCACCTCAGCCTCCCAAAGAGCTGGGATTACAGGCGTGAGCCACTGCACCTGGCCTGTATTTTTTTTCTTATACAAGCATAGATTTAATTCGTTATCTTTTTCCCTGAATGACTGTCGTTAAATCCATGGTGGCAATAGGATTAGTAACAGTGTCCCCTACTCAAGCCTCACTGACTGTGCCCATACCTGGCCAGGGCTCAGACAGGCTTTCACTTACTCTTCTTTATGGTTTCTGAGGAAGACATGAGACTGCCTGCCATTTCATGGCTGGGAACGAGGCCCAGAGAGGTGAAGCCAGAGGCGGGGAACATGCAGCTGATGAATGGCAGGCACAGGTTTATACCCAGGCCATCTGGCTTCCGAATCAGGCAAAAATGTGAGGCAGCTGTGACTAGACCCATTTCACGGGTGGGAAAACTGGTGTTCAGAGAAGCAAGGCAGAGACCAGACGGGAACCCTGGACTGGCCGAGTCCAGAGCTGGGGCTCTTTACCTGAGCTACTGGATGTGTCCTCTCCAAAAACAGGGTCTTCTGCCTGTCTGAGGACCTCCACCTCAGGGTCTGGGGTGCCCTCTCTCTAATCCCCAAGGAAGGCCTTCTTCATTCTTCCTTTCCCAATCCTCCCATCTGCAGCTATTCTCTAGCCCTTCCTCTCTGCAACCACCATCTCCGGGAATGAGCAGTCTCCGCGTGCTGCCTCTCCCTCCTCCCTCCTCCCACTCGCTCCTCCTCGCAGCCCTCGGCAATCTGGCCTCCCTTTGCAGGCAGCAGCTCCAGCTCCTTGGAGAGCCTGGCAGAAGCTCTGCCTCCGTCCTCATGGAGCTCGCAGCCTGCCCGCTCCCTCCCCACCAACTCCAACCATAAGCCCACCCTTCGGAGTTACATCCCACTCCCTGTGTGTAATCAGATCATACCCAAAAGACAGGGCAGTGGTGGCAGCGGCAACCAAGGGTGGAGGGAACAGTAAGTGCAAAGGCCCTGAGGTGACCCTGGTGCTGCTAACACAAAGGAGGCTGGAGGGATGGGGATCATCCTGGGAGAGGGGCCTGCTGGGCTGTGCTAGGAAACCACACAGGGCCTAAGATTTTGAATCCTACTATTGTACTAGACTCAAATCCCTTATGGAGCTTGTCACTCAGAATTACCCTCAATAGTGCTCACCCCCCATATCAGTCTCCCATCTAGAAAACGGGCTGACAGCAGTAGCCATCTCACAAGGCTATTTCAAGGATTAAACAACCAAAGAACACAGGCCAATCGGCGCTCGCCCCGTAGTCGGTGCTCATGAATGCCAGCCGCTGTTAGTCGTATCCCCTGGCCCCGTGCTCGGCCGCAAACTCCCTAGGAGTACAAGACATCTTATGCCTCTCACCATCTCCCAGACCTTGCACATTTCATGGGATTAACAGGCAGTGCTCGCTGGGGTTTTCCCCAGAGCCTTCACAGCACTGTCCAATCACACCCCAGACGCCAACCTCTCCCGCAAACCTCATGATACCCAGACAGTGGAGATTCCCCACCCGGCCACTGCATTTGCGTCAGTCATTCTTTGTAGTGGGGGCTGCCCTGCACACTGTCTGATGTTGAAACTCATCCCTGGCCTATAGACCCGCTAGATGCCAGCAGAAACCCCACCCCCGGCAGGGACAACCAAAAACGTCCCCAGACATTCCCCAAGTGTCCCCAGGAGGAAGTAGGACTGTCCCCAGTTGCGAATCACAACAGTATAGTTGTGCCCACTTGTCACTCCTTATCAGAGGAGGACACTGAGGCTCAGAGGTAAAGACCTTTGCCCAGAGTCTCATGGCTGAGACAGGGGTGGTGCTAAAGTGTGAAATTTCACTCTCCACTAGACCGTGTCTGCTCACCCTTACCTACTCTCTCCCTTTGCTCGATTTAGAAAACACGAACTGGACACAGTCAAAGCCCTCAGAGAAGACGCATAGGTCTCTAAGAACTGAGACCTTCACCAAGGAGGCAGCACATGAGAAGGCTGGAGGGACATGACCACAACCACACACAGATCAGAACCTAAGACACGTCACCTCTGCCGGCTCGGCTGGTCCTCACCCCACCTAATGTGCAAGCAGGCCCAGTCCCACCTCCCGGCCCCACCTCATGCAGCCCAGAGGGTTCTCTAGGGGAAGGGAGTAGCGGCCGAGGGGACTGAGGAGCAAATGCAGAGACGAGGAACATGAAAGTGGCTGGAAGGCGGCACAGGGGTGGTAGCCAGACCACTCTGCAGCTTGCGTGAAGGAAGGACTCGGGTGCCTCAGTTGCCTTGTGTGTCAAATGATGACAGCAGGTAGGACCTGCTAGTCATGGGCTTAAATGAGTTCGAGTGTGTACAAGTGCTGAGAGCAACCTAGGAGAAACGAGGGGCACGGAGGATCTGAGAGAGGACGCAGAGTGGCATGAACACTGACTCATGTTTTCCAGCCTCGGTGGCTCACCACCATCCCAAAAGCAATGTGCCCCACCAAGCCTGACGGGATCCCTCTCTCCACACAGGCTCTGGCAATGACATTGATGAAATCTAGGGTCAGACAATGTTGGGCCAACCCCCAACTCTCTACAAACCCCAGGGCCTCCAGGCAGACTCCTTCAATAGATTCTGTAAGGCTGACCAAAACTCACATCTCCTCAAAGCCCAGCTCAAGAACCTGCTGGGGCTCCCTGCTGGGGCTCCCTGCTGCCCGGCCAGGAGGCCAGATTTTTTAAATACCCTGGATACAGGCCAAGGGGTTCTGAACTTCCATCTGGGGGTGATGGGCAGATCCAAGAGACCCAGAGACAGGGCTTCACTTTCTTTTTTTTTTTTTTCTTTTTTTTTTTTTTGAGACGGAGTCTCACTCTGTCGCCCAGGCTGGAGTGCAGTGGCGCAATCTCGGCTCACTGCAAGCTCCGCCTCCCGGGTTCACGCCATTCTCCTGCCTCAGCCTCCGAGTAGCTGGGACTACAGGCGCCCGCCACCGCGCCCGGCTAATTTTTTGTATTTTTTAGTAGAGACGGGTTTCACCGTGGTCTCGATCTCCTGACCTCGTGATCCGCCCGCCTCGGCCTCCCAAAGTGCTGGGATTACAAGCGTGAGCCACCGCGCCCGGCAAGGGCTTCACTTTCTTGTGAATGGTACTAAGAGTCTCTGTCTCCACAGTAGGGTCATCCCCCCACTCCTTCCCTCACGAAGACAAAATGTTTAGAGCACTCAGAAGAAGACTGGTACATACTCAAGAAAAGCTGTGAATGTGCTGTCCCCTGAGCCTAGAACACTGACCCCTCCCTGCGCCCCAGCACCACCCACCCCTTGGCTAATATTATTATTCAGATCTTAGCTCTCCCGGAATACTTCCGGCCACCCATCGAAACCTCCCCATCCCCTCATGGCTCAGGATGACTTCACTTTGCTACATCATCTTTGTAAACACAGAGGTATGTGAAATTATCTTGATCCTTTGCTTGTGAAAGTTTGGTCGCTTGAGAGCTAGCTGCTCCGGATCTGTTACTCCGGGATGCTTCCCCAGCCCCCAGTGGAGAGTCGGCACCCAGCAGTGAAATAACTGTCTCAATGGGCTGCCTACTTGTTGCACTTGCCCCCACAGAGTCTGTGCATGCTAAGTTCTCACCGAAAAGCAGTTATTACTGGTGCCTTCTCCTCCAGCTCTAGGCACAAACCAGAGCTGCCCAAGGCACTGCCTGTCCCCCACCTACCAGGGCCAACTCCCAACAGTCTCAGCTAAGTGACTGGATGGTACCCCCAACCCCCTATCCCTGGTATCCAACCCAGCTTAGGTCCAGGAGGACCCAGTCTGTGCTGAAGCAGACCTGCAGCAATCCTGGCCCAACCAGCCAGGAAGGATGGTTCAGTCTCTTTTTGCGGGGCTGCTGGCCCAGTTCCTACTCCTCCTAGAACCAAGTGGCTGGCCAGACAGGCAAGAAGGGCAGGGCCCAGGTTGGAGGGTGTCCTGGGAACTACAGGGAGACTGGGGAGAATTAGGGTGACAACCCATCATTAAACCCAGAAGAACTGGCTGACACCACTTGACCCAGCAGTTTGTGGCTCCTGCCTCAGGTGCTGAGGATCCCAAATCAAAGTCCCAAGGACACCCTGGTAACAGCCTTGCAATTAGCCCAGAAAGGAACAAAAGCTGCTGCCATCCGACTGGGGGCCAAAGTGGGGCAAAAACAGTCTAGGCAAGCAAAGTCAAGTCCAGCGCTGGTGGTGCCAGGCCTCTTCAGCTTCCCATGGCCAGCCCACAGCTCCATGACTCCTGACCTCTTGGCTCCCAGGAGGGAAATGTGGAAGAAGGGGTGACCAGGCCTCTGAGAAAGACACCTCCACGTTCCATTCCCCGGGGACACCATGGAAACTCAGTCTGTCCCAAAGGGGATTAACCCATCCCTCGGGGTGGGCAGAAGGGAAGACCTGGACGGAGGAGAATGCCCGCCAGGGAATCCAGAACGAGGAGCTCCTTCAGTCAACCTCCTGGAAGGCCACTTGAGTGACTATGGATTTGGGCTGAGGGTCAGACAATCCCAGTTCAGCCACTGTCTGCTCATGTGACCTGAGACAAGCCACATCACCCCGAGCCTCAGCTTCCTCGTCTGGACCACAGCGAAGGCCTAAGTTGACCCGGTGGTGGTGAGCCATCAATGAGCTCATCCGACCAGCGAGGTCGGCACAGGGCCTGGCCCAGGACGAGCGTCCCAGAGGTAGATCCCTGGGCCAGGGTGTGAGTGCCTGATTTGATCCCCTTAACTCTTCTCTGTGCCCTGCCTTCACCCCATCGGAAGCCTCCAAACCACCATCAACAGAGTTTTACATGCTCACCCCCTTTAATTCTTCACCCCCAGGGAGGTGGCACACAGAACTCAGGCTCAAGGATTTGGTGCCTGGGAGGCCATGGTACTAATATATATCATGGTTGCTGTGAGATCCCATTCACTAGGCTTGAACCACCAGCTTCTGGCCACAAAAGGTAGAGAAAGAATGCAGGATCCTAAAATACCCAGGTAACGTCTACTGGGCTGCCTCCCCGTAGATATATAAGGTGGGGGTGGGCGTGGGCCACCTTGTGATCAACAAGATGCCTAAGCTAGGTGTTCCAGACTGTCTCCAGCTGCCCACACAAACACCCACTGGCCAGCGCCTTTGAATAGTTGGCAGAGGCTTGCCCAAGGGGTAGGGTCAGGACTCTAGAGGCTTCAGGGATGAGGTGTGAGAAAGAGGGAACCCCTTGGATGTGACCCTGAACACTTGGAGTTGGGGGCGGTGGGGGGCGCATCTTTGTATATACCTTCTGGTCACACCAGCTTTTCCTGACCTGCCCCCACATCCCCCCTAGCCTAGCCCAAAGGCTCTGCTCTCTCGACTCCCAAAACTCCTACAGCAGTCCCTCACCTTACCTGATCGCCCCCACATCTAGCCTCCCCCTCCCCACATCTGAGTCCTGACCTCATGTGACCCCCGGAAAACATCTCTGGGATCTCCTATCCGCCCCCACCCGAACTAACTCCGCCCACACCCACCGTGCCCCACTTCCTGGGCTTCTCCTCAGCCGCCCCCAGGCCTGTAACTTGACCCACCCACCTCCTCCAGCGCCCAGGCGGTACCTGCAGGCCCGGCCCCTCCCCGCCCCCCTCCGGCCGCGCCGCTCTCCTCTCCTCCCCCACTCGGCCTGGCCGGAGCCCGACTCCTCCTCCCCCTCCCCCTCCGGCATCCAAGGGAGCCTCCTCACTTTTCCGCCTCGGACCCTCCAACTTGTCCGGATCCCCGGTACCTGCCCCGGCCCGACCTGGCCCCCTCCCTCGCTGGGAGCTGGGGGAGCGGTCCAGGTACGATCCTGCCGCCCCCAAGCCCCGAGGCTCGAGCTGGACGCTCAAGGCCGCCCGCGGTAGCTCGGCCTCCACACACTCGCCTGCCCGGGCACAGGGCAGGCTGCGGGCCCGGCTCCTCCTCGGTCAGAGAAAGCACCCAGGCCCTCCCCACTCAGCCCTCGGGCCGCCCCGGCTGGAGGAGGCCGGAACCGGGCCTGAGGGGGGCCGCCTCACCTGCGCCGTGGCCGCGCTCCGGGGGGTCCCGGCGGGCTCCGCAGCGGCGGCTGGGGCCGGGCCTGGGCCCGGGGCGCGCCCCGCTGCGCCGGGGCCTCGGCCTCCGCCTCCGCGGCCTCCGCGGCCTCCGCCTCAGCAGCAGCGGCAGCCGCGGCGGCCATTCATTGTGGGCCAGGCCGCCCCAGCCGAGCGCCGAGCGAGCGCAAGCCGCGCCGCCGCCGCAGCCAGGCCAGGGAGGAGCGGCCCCGGCCCCGCCCGCGCACCGCCCTCAGGCCCCGCCCTCCAGGCGAGGCCAGCCGAGCTCCGAGCGCGCCCCTTCTAACCGGCTCCGTCTCCTCTCTATGCCCCTGGGGGATCCTCGCCAGTACGTCGGCTGAGCTCGATGGTTCGAATCCCGACCCCGCCACCTTCTAGTCCCGCGACCTTGGGCAAGTCGCTCTACCTTTCCGAACTTTAGTTTCCTGTAAAACAAAAACAATAATGACGGCTGTTTATTGTGGCAGGCACTGTGTTACATTCTTTATGGGAATTAGCTCGTTTAAACTACACTAACATTTTTTAGTGGGAACTGTTACAGACACACTATAGAAAATAAAGGCAGCTGGGCGCGGTGGCTCACGCCTGTAATCCCAGCACTTTGGGAGACCGAGGTGGGTGGATCGCCTGAGGTCAGGAGTTCGAAACCAGCCTGGCCAATATGGTGAAACTCTGTCTCTACTAAAAATACAAAAATTAGCCGGGCGTGATGGCATGCGCTTGTAATCCCAGCTACTCGGGAGACTGAGGCAGGAGAATCGCTTGCACCCGGGAGGCGGTGGTTGCAGTGAGCCGAGATCATGCCACTGCACTCCAGCCTGGGCGAGGCTCCGTCTCAAAAAAAAAAAAAAAAAAGAAAGAAAGAAGAAAAGGAGGCACAGAGAAATGAAGAAAGCTGGTGAAGATCATCACACAGCAAGGAAGTGATGGCGGGTGCCAGGATTTAAACACAGGCTCAAAAGCGACAATAAGAGCTAAGACTTTTATGATGCTTACCGGATGCCAGGTTCTGTTAGCATTTTACCTGCACTAACTCGTTTACTTCTCACTACAACCCAGTAACAAATGGTAAAAAAGTTCTGCCCATTTTGCAAAAGCGGTAACTTAAGTTCAGAGTTAACAAGTCGCAGGGCGAGCTGAGACTGGAACCCAGGTAGCCGGGACCACTTCGCTGTCCTGCCTTCATACACTGGTTAGAACTTTACCGAGCGCTTACAATGTTAGAGTGGCTCTTCGCACGCTTTCCAGGAATCTGTCATTTAATCTTTGCTCTATCTGAGAAACCACGATTCTTATTTAATAGGTAAGAAAAGTGAAGCCCCGGGAGTAACCTGCCCAGAGCATGTGATGGGACTGAGATTCAAACCCGGTAAATCCAACTCCAGAGCCTGAATTATTCCTGCAAGGTGCTCTGAAATAATGTGTATATAGCACCCAGAACACAGAAGAGGACCAATAAGTGTTGGGTTTCTCCGCTTACCGCCCCTTTTCTGAGCCACAACTTCCTCATCTGTGAAATGGGACTAGTGACGTGTCCTCTCCCAGGGGATCCACTGTGATTAAAACCCCCCGGAACAGCACGATCAGCGCGCTTCCTTTATGGCGTTCATTTTGATCCCGGCCGCCAACCGTACGTTTCCTCATTGACTGGCCAACCACTATCATGTGACTCGCCCACCCACTGTGCCAACATGGCGGCGCCCAAGTCCTAATTCGGAAACGTGCACCTTGACTAATTCGGTTTTCCGTGGCTACGAGAGCGGGTGAGGAGGGGCTGGGCAGCGCGGGGAGAGATTCGGACTCGGGGCGGGCCTGCACGAGGGCATCGGCTCCACAGGGACCAGTCATCCCCAAAACGAGGGGATATCAGCTTACCGAGGCCGCAGGTCTTCCTAGTCCCCACCTCATAGATACGTAGGACAGCCCCGGGCCCAGAATGCGGCTCTTTGACCCTCTCTATGCCCTTCCCCGCCACCCGAACCAGGCTTGGCAGGCAGAGGCGCCAGCGGATGTCTCATGCAAGGATCGTCCATGTGGCTAAGCCTCACTTTCCGCCGCGCCCGTGTGCTCTGTAGAGTCCAGTTTTTCGAGTGGCAGTCCCCAGGGCTGCCGAATCCAGCAGCGATGGAGAACGGCACCGGGCCCTACGGAGAAGAACGCCCACGTGAAGTCCAGGAGACGACAGTCACCGAGGGGGCTGCCAAAATCGCCTTTCCCAGCGCCAACGAGGTCTTTTATAACCCGGTGCAGGAATTCAATCGGGACCTGACGTGAGCAGGGGTCAGAGGTTAGCCTGGCATCCGCTAGTGGGTCAGTGTGGATGGCGGGGGCGGGGTATGAGCTAGTCCTCTGTCTCCCACCAGATGTGCTGTGATCACCGAGTTTGCTCGCATTCAGCTTGGGGCCAAAGGAATCCAGAGTGAGTGGAGGTCCAGGCTTCTGGTGGGCGGGGGTCACACGAGTCTATCTCCCTGCCTGGGCTCTTCTGCCGCCCAAATCCAGAGAGGCTTCAGCCACATAGCAGGCCCTGGGTTCTGCTCCTTCAGCCTTTTCCCAGGGATTTCAGGGACGATATTTTGGAGATTAAAGGGAGGTTTCTCAGAGGGGACTTTGTTATTCTCTGACTTGTGCCTCTGGGTGGCTGCAGTCAAGGTGCCAGGAGAGAAGGACACGCAAAAAGTGGTTGTGGACTTGTCGGAGCAAGAGGAGGAAAAGGTTGAGCTGAAAGAGAGTGAAAACCGGGCTTCAGGAGACCAACCTCGCATAGCGGCCGTCGGGGAGATCTGTGAGGTGGGGCCTGAGCATACGAGCTGGCCGCCCTGGAATGTAGCGGGAGACAGGGGGCTCCTGGAGGGAGAGAGCTATAGGAGGTGGGTGGTGGGGGCTCCTTGGGGCCCAGAAGAGGATAGAGATGGAGATGTGAGGGAGGTTTTCTGCTTACTCCAACAGGAAGGCCTGCATGTGCTGGAAGGCCTGGCAGCTTCAGGCCTACGTTCCATTCGATTTGCCCTAGAGGTGCCTGGGCTCAGATCTGTGGTTGCAAACGATGCCTCCGCCCGGGCTGTGGATCTCATACGCCAGAATGTCCAGCTCAATGACGTGGCCCACCTGGTACAGCCGAGCCAAGCAGATGCCCGGTAGGTTCTGGGCATCACAGCCTAGCTCTGGGACAAGCCTGCCTGGGGTCAAATTCTGGCTCTGTCATATTCTCACTCTATGACCTTGAGTGAGTGACTTAGCCTCTTTGAGCCCCAGTTTCCTTATCTGTCAAGTGAGAAAATTAGTTTTACAGGGGTTGCTGTGATGAGTAAGTAATAGATAATTATTGTATGATCCATACTCTGTGCCAGAAATAAGTAGCATCCTGGTCTCTGTTTTAACTTCTTATACTCCTTTTATTCATTCAAATGAGCCATAGTATATCCCGTGCCTGCTATGTGTCAGGCACCATTTTCAGTGCTGGAAATGCATCAGGAAACAAAACAGGCAAAATTGGTGACCTTCGCAAGAGTTGGCAAACTATAGCCTGTGGGGCTCACAGCCTGTTTTTTTGTTTGTTTGTTTGTTTGTTTTTTGAGATGTAGTCTCACCCTTGTTGCCCAGGCTGGAGTGCAGTGGTGCGATCTCACCTCCTTGCAACCTCCGCCTCCCAGGTTCAAGCGATTCCCCTGCCTCAGCCTCCCAAGTAGCTGGGATTACAGGCACGTGCCACCACGTCTGGCTAATTTTTACTTTTTTTTAATTAATTTATTTTTTTGAGATGGAGTCTCGCTCTGTTGCCCACGCTAGAGTGCACTAGCGTGATCTTGGCTCACTGCAACCTCCGCCTCCCAGGTTCAAGTGATTCTCCTGCCTCAGCCTCCCAACTGAGTAGCTGGGACTACAGACATCTACTACCACACCCGCCTGATTTTTGTATTTATAGTAGAGATGGGGTTTCACCATGGTGGCCAGGATGGTCTCGATCTCCTGACCTCGTGATCTGCCCGCCTCGGCCTCCCAAAGTGCTGGGATTACAGGCATGAGCCACCACACCCGGCTATGCCAGGCTAATTGTTATATTTTTAGTAGAGACAGGGTTTTGCCATGTTGGCCAGGCTAGTCTCAAACTCCTTACCTCAAGTGATCTGCCCGCCTCGGCCTTCCAAAGTGCTGGAATTACAGACGTGAGCCACTGCGCCCGGCCTAGCCAGTTTGTCAATGGCCCACAACCCAAGAATGTTTTTTACATTTTAAAGGTTAAAAAAGAAGAATATGCAGTAGGGACCACATATGACTCACACAGCCTAAAATACCTTCTGACCTTTTACAGAGAAAAAAGTTTTTACTTTTCTGAACTTACTAGAATCCAAATAGTAATCACAGACAATGAAAAGTAATTAGCTGGGCATGGTGACTCATGCCTGTAATTGAGCATTTTGAGAGGCCAAGGCAGGAGGATCGCTTGAGGCCAGGATTTCAAGACCAGCCTAGGCAACACAGTGAAAATCCCTGTCTCTACAAAAATTTTAAAATGCGGTCAGACACAGTGGCTCACCCCTGTAATCCCAGCACTTTGGAAGGCCGAGGTGGGCGGATCACTTGAGGTCAGGAGTTCGAGACCAGCCTGGCCAACATGGTAAAACCCTATCTCTACTAAAAATATAAAAATTAGCCAGGCACGGTGGCACGTGCCTGTAATCCCAGCTACTTGGGAGGCTGAGGCAGGAGAATTGCTTGAACCCAGGAAGTGGAAGTTGCAGTGTGCTGAGATCCCGCCACTGCACTCCAGCCTGGGTGACAGAGCAAGACTCTGTCTCCAAAGAAAGGAAAAAAAAAATGTGTTAATACGTCTATAAACTGCTTGAAATGGTGTCAGGCAGATACGTCTTATATCAGTATTGTTGTTGTTTTAGATGTGTGGACTGAGTTCCACATGGTGCTTTTCCTAAGTCGGAAAATTGTGCAGTTTAATAAATGACTAAGGCCAGGTGCAGTGACTCACACTTGTAATCTCAGCACTTTGGGAGGCCGAGGTGGATGGATCACCTGAGGTCAGGAGTTTGAGACCAGCCTGGCCAACATGTTGAAACCCCGTCTCTACTAAAAATACAAAAATTAGCCGGGTCTAGTGGCACATGTCTGTAGTCCCAGCTACTCGGGAGGCTGAGGCACAAGAATTGCTTGAACTGGGGAGGCGGAGGTTGCAGGGAGCCGAGATCACGACACTGCACTCCAGCTGGCTGACAGAGCAAGACTCTGACTCTAAAATAAATAAATAAATAAATGACTGAGCCAGGACTTGAACTTGGGAATCTGGCCCCGGAGTTCAGACTCAAACCACCGTGCTGTAGGAGTTAATATGTGTAGGGGACAGAGAAGGTACCTGGCGCGGGAGGCTGAGGACCTGGCCCTCTTTGCACCCAGGATGCTGATGTACCAGCACCAGAGGGTGTCGGAGAGGTTTGACGTCATTGATCTGGACCCCTATGGCAGCCCAGCCCCCTTCCTGGATGCAGCTGTGCAGGCTGTGAGTGAAGGAGGTGAGGCGGGGATGGCACTGGGGTAGGAGCAGGGCCTGGGGTGTTGGAGGGTTCTCACTGCCCAGCCCCTCTCTGCAGGGTTGCTGTGTGTGACCTGCACGGACGTGGCAGTGTTGGCGGGAAACAGCGGGGAGACATGCTACAGCAAGTACGGGGCCATGGCCCTCAAGAGCCGGGCCTGCCACGAGATGGTGAGGGGCCCTCTGCCAGCCAGCCAGGGAGACCGGGGGACAGGTGGTTGTCTGAGTCCCTTACCCAATACACTTTCCCCCTCCTCAGACCTGCTCAGCTTCCTCCAGGCTGATGGCCAGATGCATCCCAGGCTGTTAACGACAGGCGTGTCTTCAACCCACATAGTTCCTAAGAGCATGGCTGATAGTCATGGTCATTTGGGGACAGTGGCTTTGGCCAGGATAGGAGTGCATGGCCACATTATTTTACTTTTCTGTATTAAAACAACTTTTCAAAAAAAAATTTTTTTTTAAAGGTGGTTTTTCCAGGACTGGGTTTATCAGCATCACACTCTCTCAGCAACTGAGCTAACCGACCACCGTTAGGACTGGGTTTAAATCCTAGCTGTGCTGGTGGCTCTGGGCAAGTGACTTCACCTTTCTGGTCCTCGGGTTTTTTTGCATCTGTAAAATGGGCACAATGATGGTCTGAAGGCCGGGCGCAGTGGCTCACACCTGTAATCCCAGCACTTTGGGAGGCCTAGGCAGGTGGATGACCTGAGGTCAGGACTTTGAGACCAGCTGGCCAACATGGTAAAACCCTATCTCTACTAAAAATACAAAAATTAGCTAGGCATGGTGGCAGGTACCTGTAATCCCGGCTACTCAGGAGGCTGAGGCAGGAGAATCACTTGAACCCAGGAGGCGGAGGTTGCAGTGAGCCAAGATCACTCCACTGCACGCCAGCCTGGGCAACAGAGGGAGACCCCGTCTCAAAAAAGAAAAAAAATAGGCGGGGCGCGGTGGCTCACGCCTGTAATCCCAGCACTTTGGGAAGTTGAGGTGGGTGGACCACGAGGTGAGGAGATTGAGACCATCCTGGCTAACACGGTGAAACCCGATCTTCACTAAACATACAAAAACTTAGCCAGGCGTGGTAGCGGGCACCTGTAGTCCTAGCTGTTTGGGAGGCTGAGGCAGGAGAATGGCGTGAACCCTGAAGGCAGAGCTTGCAGGGAGCTGAGATCTGGCCACTGCACTCCAGCCTGGGCAACAGAGCGAGACTCTGTCTCAAAAAAAAAGGGCTGGGTGTGGTGGCTCATGCCTGTAATCCCAGCACTCTGGGAGGCCGAGGCAGGTGGATCACGAGGTCAGGAGATCGAGACCATCCTGGCTAACACGGTGAAACCCCGTCTCTACTAAAAATACAAAAAAATTAGCCAGACGTGGTGGCGGGCGCCTGTAGTCCCAGCTACTCAGGAGGCTGAAGCAGGAGAATGGCGTGAACCCAGGAGGCGGAGCTTGCAGTGAGCCAAGACCGTGCCACTGCACTCCAGCCTGGGCGACAGAGCGAGACTCTGTTTCAAAAAAAGAAAAAAAAAATAGGCCGGGCGCAGTGGCTCACGCCTGTAATCCCAGCACTCTGGGAGGCCGAGGTGGGCGGATCACCTGAGGTCAGGTGTTCAAGAGCAGCCTGGCCAACATAGTGAAACCCCGTCTCTACTAAAAATATGAAAAAAAAAAAATTAGCTGGGCGTGGTGGCGGGTGCCTGTAATCCCGGCTACTTGGGAGGCTGAGGCAGGAGAATCGATTGAACCCAGGAGGTGGAGGTTGCAGTGAGCCGAGATGGCGCCATTGCACTCCAGCCTGGGCAACAAGAGCAAAACTCTGTCTCAAAAAAAAAAAAAAATGGTTTGACCCTATTGAGTGTCTGATCAGGATTCAAGAAGGCTGAGTGGCGAAGTGCAGCAGCTCATGACTGTAATCCTAGCACTTTCGGAGGCCAAGGTCGAGGGATCACTTGAGGTTAGGAACCTGGGCAACATAGTGAGGACCCCATCTCTACAAAAAAACCCTAAAAATTACCTAGGTGTGGTGGATGCCTGTGGTCCCAGCTACTCTGGAGGCTGAGGCAGGAGGATCACTTGAGCCTAGGAGTTCAAAGTTATTGTGAGCTTTCATAGTGCCACTGCACTCCAGCCTGGTCCACAGAGGGCTCTTGTCCTTGTTCCTAAAGGGTTCTGTCATGAAGTCAGCCCGGGAAATGCTGACTCCTTTCCCATATCAGAGTCTCACACTAGCAAGAAAGCCCTGGCTATTTTTCTTTTTTTTTTTTTTTTTTTGAGACGGAGTCTCGCTCTGTCGCCCAGGCTGGAGTGCAGTGGCACAATCTCGGCTCACTGCAAGCTCAGCCTCCTGGGTTCAGGCCATTCTCCTGCCTCAGCCTCTCCGAGTAGCTGGGACTTCAGGCGTCCGCCACCACGCCCGGCTAATTTTTTGTATTTTTAGTAGAGATGGGGTTTCACCGTGGTCTCGATCTCCTGACCTCGTGATCCGCCCGCCTCGGCCTCCCAAAGTGCTGGGATTACAAGCGTGAGCCACCGCGCCCGGCTTAGCCCTGGCTGTTTTTCTTTTTTTTCTTTTTTGAGACGGAGTTTCACTCTTGTTGCCCAGGCTGGAGTGCAGTGGCGAGATCTCGGCTCACTGCAACCTTCGCCTCCCAGGTTCAAGTGATTCTTCTGCCTCGGCCTCCCGAGTAGCTGGGATTACAGGCGCCCACCACCATACCCAGCTAATTTTTTGTATTTTTAGTAGAGACGGGGGTTTTGTCATGTTAGCCAGGCTGGTCTCAAACTCCTGATCTCAGGTGATCCACCCGCCTTAGCCTCCCAAAGTGCTGGGATTACAGGCGTGAGCCACCGTGCCACACCCAGGCCCCGGCAGTTCTACAGCACCTAGTATCCCCACTTCCTGCCCACAGAGCCCTTGGGGGCTGGAACGTGGGTCCTCAGTACATGCCACATGGCACACTGATAATGCTGATCAGAATAGGTTGGATCTATGTTTTCCTCACTCATTTAGTGCCCCCAGCAGTGCCACAGACAGGGACTGTTGTGATTTTGCAGATGAAGAAACTGAGGCACAGAGAGGGGATACTCACTTGTTAAGGGTCCCACAGCCAGGACTCTCGGGGGTGGGCTTGGAGCCTGTACTTGTGAGTACCATATAGGGCTCCTGGTGGGGTGGGTGGATAATGGAGGGGAGGCTGACACCCACCCGCCGCCCCCAGGCCCTGAGAATCGTCCTGCACAGCCTGGACCTCCGAGCCAACTGCTATCAGCGCTTCGTGGTGCCGCTGCTCAGCATCAGCGCTGACTTCTACGTGCGTGTTTTTGTCCGTGTCTTCACCGGCCAGGCCAAGGTCAAGGCCTCAGCCAGGTCAGCCCGGGGGCAGAGAGTGGTGGTGGATTGAGAGAGGAGACGGGACCTTGCCCTGGGGGATCTGGGGCTTCTTAAGGGACAGAGCCAGTCTAAGGGAGGAGTTGGGGTGTCGTGGTCACGCTGGGAACTCGTGGCCACTGGTACCCCCCACAGCAAGCAGGCGCTGGTGTTCCAGTGTGTGGGCTGCGGGACCTTCCACCTTCAGCGCCTCGGCAAAGCGTCAGGAGTCCCCAGCGGCCGGTGAGCAGGGAGGAAGGAGGAGAAGGGGCGTCCCAGGGTTTTCCTCCCTCCCTACCAACCGCCCCTCTCTGTTTAGGGTCAAGTTCTCTGCAGCCTGTGGTCCCCCCGTGACCCCCGAGTGTGAACACTGTGGGCAGCGACACCAGGTAGGGCTAGGCCAGGGGAGGCAAAGGAGCAAGAGGGTCTCGAAGGTCATGGTCCCTGCTCACCTGTCCCTGGTGCGCCCCCAGCTTGGTGGTCCCGTGTGGGCAGAGCCCATCCATGACCTGGATTTTGTGGGCCGTGTCCTGGAGGCTGTGAGCACTAACCCCGGCCGCTTCCACACCTCAGAGCGGATCCGGGGGGTCCTGAGCGTCATCACTGAGGTGAGGGCCGGGCTGTGACGGGGAAGGGGGCTCCACCTGTGCCTGCCCATCTCCACTCATGCCCATCCTGTCCCCCATCGCAGGAGCTCCCAGACGTGCCTCTGTACTACACCCTGGACCAGCTGAGCAGCACCATCCACTGCAACACGCCAAGCCTCCTGCAGTTGCGGTAAGAGCCCCTGGGGCCGGGAGGAGCCTGTCCCTGACCACAGGGTGGCCTGGGGCAAGTCCAGGGATTCTCATGCATAGAACTTGCGAGGGGGTGGGGAGAACCCCGTGCAGTGTCTCATGCCTGTAATCCCAGTACCCTGGGAGGCTGAGGCAAGAAGATCACTTGAGGCCAACCTGGGCAACGTAATAAGACCCTATCTCTAACAAATTAAATAAATAAATATATATATACACACACACACATATACACACACACACATAACGTATGTATACACACACACACACACACACACACACACAAGCCTCGTATGGTGATACATGCCTATAGTCCTGACTACTCAGGAGGCTGAAGTGGGAGGATCGTTTGGGCCAGGAGTTTGATGCTAAAGTGAGTTATGATCATGCCACTCCAGCCTGGGTGACAAAATGAGAACCTGTCTCTTTAAAAAAAAAAAAAATTAGGCCAGGCTTATTGGCTCATGCCTATATTCCCAGCACTTTGGGAGGCTGAGGCAGGCAGATCACTTGAGGTCAGGAGTTCAAGACCAGCGTGGTCAAAATGGTTAAACCCTGTCTCTACTAAAAATACAAAAATTAGCTGGGTGTGGTGGCACATGCCTATAGTCCCAGCTACTTGGGAGGCTGAGGCACAAGAATCACTTGAACCTGGGAGGAGGAGGAGGCTGTGGTGAGCCAAGATTGCACCACTGCACATCAACCTGGGCAACAGAGCGAGACTCCATTTAAAATATAATAATAATAATTAGAAAAAGAAAAAGGCCAGGTGTGGTGGCTCATGCCTGTAATCCCAGCACTTTGGGAGGCTGGGGCGGGCGAATCACTTGAGGCCAGGAGTTCCAGACATGCCTGGCCAACATGGTGAAACCCTGTCTCTACTAAAAATACAAAAATTAGCTGGGCGTGGTGGCACATGCCTATAGTTCCAGCTACTCGGGAGGCTGAGGCAGGAGAATCACTTAAACCCAGGAGGCGGAGGCTGTGGTGAGCCAAGATTGCGCCATTGCACTCCAGCCTGAGCGACAGAGCGAGACTCCATCTCAAAAAAAAATAAAATAAAGAAAGAAAAGAAATGAACTCTGTAGCCATAAGCCCTTGCCAAAGGTAGTCTGACCTACACTGGTCAGCTCGGGCTTTGGAGTCAAGGGGTCCAGCATCTCCCTCATAATCCCTGCTGTTCCTCAGGTCGGCCCTCCTTCACGCTGACTTCCGGGTCTCGCTCTCCCACGCCTGTAGGAACGCTGTGAAGACGGATGCCCCTGCCTCCGCCCTCTGGGACATCATGCGTTGCTGGGTGAAGGCAGGGCTGACCTCATGCAAGTGGGAGGGCAGGTGGTAGTCACCTGGAGGTCCCTTGGGCCTAGTATTCCCTAACCTCTGACCTCTGCCCCCAGGAGAAGGAATGTCCGGTGAAACGGGAGCGACTATCAGAGACTAGTCCAGCGTTCCGCATTCTCAGTGTGGAGCCCAGGTAGGGGCAAGCACATGCGGGAGGGGCCAGGGCTGCCCATAGGCATGGGAAGCACATGTGTGTGCAAACAACACAGATGCTGCCCCACACAGACTCGTGCCCATTCTTCAAGTGAGATTCAAAATCTGCTGACTGGGGCTGGGTAGGTGGCTCACGCCTGTAATCCCAGCACTTTGGGAGGCTGAGGCAGGTGGATCACCTGAGGTCAAGAGTTCAAGACCAGCCTGGCCAACATGGTGAAACCCCATCTCTACTAAAAATACAAAAATTAGCTGGGCATGGTGTGGTGGTGGGCGCCTGTAATCCCAGCTACTCGGGAGGCTGAGACAGGAGAGTCACTTGAACCTGGGAGGCAGAGGTTGCAGCGAGTCTAGATCACGCCATTGCACTCCAGCCTGGGCGACAGAGTGAAACCCCATCTCAAAAAGAATAAAAAAATAGCTGGGCGCGGTGGCTTATGCCCGTAGTCCCAGCACTTTGGGAGGCCGAGGCAGGCGGATCACGAGATCAGGAGATCGAGACCATCCTGGCTAACACAGTGAAACTCCGTCTCTACTAAAAATACAAAAAAAAAAAAATTAGCCGGGCATGGTGGCGGGCGCCTGTAGTCCCAGCTACTCGGGAGGCTGAGATAGGAGAATAGCGTGAACCCAGGGGGCAGAGTTTGCAGTGAGCTGAGATCGCGCCACTGCACTCCAGCCTGGGCGACAGAGCAAGACTCCATCTCAAAAAAAAAAATTTTTTTTTAATAAATAAATAAATATAAAAATTATTAAATCTGACTGGGCTGGGCGTAGTGGCTCATACCTATAATCCCAGCACTTTGGGAGGCCAAGACACGCAGATCACCTGAGGTCAGGAGTTCAAGACCAGCCTGGCCAACATGGCAAAACCCTGTCTCTACTAAAAATACAAAAAAAAAAAAATTAACCAGGTGTGGTGGCACATGCCTGTAGTCCTAGCTACTCGGGAGGCTGAGGCAGGTGAATTGCTTGAACCTGAGGCAGAGTTTGTAGTGAGCCGAGATTGCACCCACTGCACTCCAGCTCGGGCGACAGTGTGAGACTCCGTCTCAAAAAAAAAAAAAAAAAAAAAAGAAAATTAGCATTACTAGCATACCAGGGGTAACTTTTTGTCCATTTTGTTCACTGTCTATTCCCAGCACTGAGAACAATGCAGGCACACAGTCGTTAAATAAAAATGTTTATTAGGGCCAGGCATGGTGGCTCATTCCTATAATCCCAGTGCTTTGGGGGCCAAAGCGGGAAGATCACTTGAGCCCAGGAGTTTGAAACCAGCCTGGGCAACACAGTAAGACTCCATCTCTACCAGAAAACTAAAAAAATTAGCTGGGCATGCTGGTACCTGCCTGTCGTCCCAGCTACTCAGGAGCTTGAGGCGGAGGCAGGAGGATTGCTCGAGCCCAGGAGTTCCAGACTGCAGCTTTGATGGCGATCACACCACTGCACTCCAGCCTGGGCAGCAGAGTGAGACCCTATATCTTTTTTTTTTTTTTTTTTTTGAGACGGAATCTCGCTCTGTCGCCCAGGCTGGGGTGCAGTGGCGCAATCTCGGCTCACTGCAAACTCCGCCTCCCAGGTTCACACCATTCTCCTGCCTCAGCCTCTCCGAGTAGCTGGGACTACAGGCGCCCGCCACCATGCCCGGCTAATTTTTTTGTATTTTTAGTAGAGGCGGGGTTTCACCGTGGTCTCGATCTCCTGACCTCGTGATCCGCCCGCCTCGGCCTCCCAAAGTGCTGGGATTACAAGCATGAGCCACCGCGCCCGGCCGAGACCCTATATCTTTATTTTGTTTTTTTTAGACAGAGGCTCACTCTCTTGCCCAGACTGGAGTGCAGTGCTGCGATTTCAGCTCACTGCAACCTCCGCCTCCCAGGTTCAAGCGATTCTCCTGCCTCAGCGTCCCGAGTAGCTGGTATCACAGGCACCCGGCACCACGCCTGGCTAATTTTTGTATTTTTAGTGGAGATGGGGTTTCACCTTGTTGGCCAGGCTGGTCTCAAACTCCTTACCTCAGGTGATCCACCCGCCTCGGCCTCCCAAAGTGCTGAGATTTACAGGCATGAGCCACCGTGCCTGGCCGAGACCCCATCTCTTTAAAAAAAACAAAAATGTGGCCAGGCACGTTGCTCACACTTGTAATCCCAGCACTTTGGAAGGCCGAGGCAGGCGGATCACGAGGTCAGGAGATCGAGACCATCCTGGCTAACACGGTGAAACCCCGTCTCTACTAAAAATACAAACAATTAGTCGGTCGTGGTGGTGGGCGCCTGTAGTCCCAGCTACTCAAGAGGCTGAGGCAGGAGAATGTAAAAATACAAAAATTAGCTGGGTGTGGTGGCACATGCCTATAGTCCCAGCTACTTGGGAGGCTGAGGCACAAGAATCACTTGAACCTGGGAGGAGGAGGAGGCTGTGGTGAGCCAAGATTGCAACACTGCACATCAACCTGGGCAACAGAGCGAGACTCCATTTAAAATATAATAACAATAATTAGAAAAAGAAAAAGGCCAGGTGTGGTGGCTCATGCCTGTAATCCCAGCACTTTGGGAGGCGGAGCTTGCAGTGAGCCGAGATAGCGCCACTGCACTCCGGCCTGGGCGAAAGAGCGAGACTGCGTCTCAAAAAAAGAAAAAGCAAAAACAAAAAAACAAACAAAAAAATGTTTATTAGATGAATGAGAGAATCCTGACATGAACAGACACCTCATGCTGTGTGGTGGAGGCGGACAGGCCCTGTGGGGAGTGGGGACACACTCGTGTGGCATCTTCCCCCAGCCCTGACGCCCCACCCCTGCTTCCCTAGGCTGCAGGCCAACTTCACCATCCGGGAAGATGCCAACCCCAGCTCCCGCCAGCGAGGACTCAAGCGCTTCCAGGCTAACCCAGAGGCCAACTGGGGTCCACGGCCTCGTGCCCGGCCGGGGTGAGTGGTGGTAGGGTGGGGGTGGGGCTCAGCCAGGGAAAGAAGGGCTAAGGGGCAGATGGGGTCCCACCTACTCCTCCCCTCGCACAGGGGCAAGGCGGCCGACGCAGCTATGGAGGAGAGACGCAGGCTGCTTCAGAACAAGCGGAAGGAGCCGCCGGACGATGCAGCCCAGCGGGCTGCCCGGCTCAAGACGTTTCCTTGCAAGAGGTTTAAGGAGGTAAGGTCCCTCCTTCCTTTCCCCCACTGCAGGACACGTGAGTCTCCCCTTTGGGCAACAGGGAGAGAGCTAGGGGAGCTGGGGCCAGGCAAGTGTTTGGGAGTGGGCTTCCCATCCCAGGAAAGGATCCCATCAGGGGCTGCTGAGCTCCGGGCCGGGGTTCACACCCACCATCTTCCCACCAGGGCACCTGTCAACGTGGGGACCAGTGCTGCTACTCCCACAGCCCCCCGACACCCGGGGTTTCTGCTGATGCTGCCCCTGACTGTCCAGAGACCTCCAACCAGAGCCCCCCTGGACCTGGGGCTGCCGCTGGGCCAGGCATAGACTGAACCAATAAAGAGATGTCACGTCACCTTCTCCCGATTGCCTGTGGTTTGTGTATTGGTCCATACAGCTGCATGACTGGGATCTGTTCCTCTGTTCCTCTGGGGATCGTTCGTCCCTGCCTGACTGGAGTATTGAGTCTGTATGGGAGGTAGGAGCTGACCATCTGCACAGTAGTCGGCCCCTCTGCAGCGAGGGTCACTGAGCCACCCCAGAGCCGGAGCCTGCGATTCCCGAAGCGGCCACGGGGCGGCAGCTGTGCGCTCGCTCCCGCGGGGGTTCTGCCCCTCTTCCCCCTCCCACCTTCAGCGCGCTCCAGGCCAAGGGCTTGCGCATAGGGGGGCGCTCCTGCCCGGTAGCCCCCACGTGTCCTCGCGCCCCTGCCTCCTCGCCGCCTGGTTTCTTTGGCCCAGCTCTCCAGGGGCCGCAGTGGCGGAAGCTGGACCGGAACCAGGCGCCCTGTGCATCCGCTCCAGACCAGGTGCTTCCTGCCCTGAGGCCCGAGGGGGCGTGCACACAAAGAGGGACCTCGCAGGCTGCTGCCCAGACACCCAATGAGGGGGAGCTGTACCCCTCCCTGCCCTCCAGAGTAGGGTTTAGTAACGTTAACGAAGAGTCCTGGGGCAGGATCCCCTCTCTGGCTCCTGCTCCCTTCATCCCCATCTGTAATGAGGCTAATCTTAGGACCCTCCTTGTAGGGATATCAGAGCGCTTAAACTTTTTTTTTTTGAGGCAAGGTCTAGGTGTATGGCCCAGGCTGGAGTGCAGTGGCGCAATATTGGCTCACTGCAGCCTCCACCTCTCAGGCTCAGGCCATCCTCCCACCTCAGCCTCCAGAGTAGCAGGGACTATAGGCACGCACCACCACAACCAGCTAATTTTTGTATTTTTTGTAGAGATGGGGTTTCGCCATGTTTCCCAGGCTGGTCTCAAACTCATGAGCCCAAGCAATCCGCCAGCCTCAGCCTCCCAAAGTACTGGGATGACAGGCATGAGCCACCACGCCCGGCCTTTACTGCATAAAACTTTAGTTCCTGCTTCTTTGGAGGAAAGCAATGTAGGTGTTGATCGTGGGGTCCTGGGCTCCACCCCATTCCTGGGGGGGTAGTGGTAGTCCTGGTGCTGGGTGCCTGCCTGGGGGCTCTTGCAGTTGCCCAGATACACACACGGGCCAAAGCATGAGTATCACAAGTGGGTGGCAGTCCGGTAGCTGCTGCTGCCTGGCTATGCCCAGAGCCTCTCCCTGTGGGAGGCTCCAGCAGGGTCTTGAGGTTTACCACCAAGCCAGGATACCTGCCCCCCATGAAGGGGACGGGTGCTGTGGGGTGAGGGCCACGGACCACCAAGTTGGAGTTATGTGATCCTGTAGCCAAGAGGCCTAGAATTGTGGGGACCTGTTGAGCATCTACTGGAAGGTCACACCAGCCCCGCCACCCTAGGAAATCCAACTTCCCCACCCCACCCCCGACAGCCACGGCGCTTCCTCTCACCCTCCCGGGCTTAGAAATGTGTGGATACTGTGCTGAGGGCTTGGGACACCTGCCCAGGCTGGACACCCAAGGCCAGACTGTTAGAAGTGTTTCCCTTTGGGTGCCCCACTCCCAGCTAGGGGTGGTGGAGAGGAGGGAAGGGCCTCTGTAAAAAGAGGAACCAGGCAGGGTGAGGAGAGGAGAAGGTGGGGGCCCAGGGTCACGCGGCCCCAACGGGCCGGAAAGGGCTCTCCCTTACCCCCATCAGCATAGACACTTGGGCAGGGAGTGTTCAAAGCCAAAGGGCAGACTCGGACATAGGAGGCAGCTTCCCTTCCTCAGTTTACCCCCTGCGTGCATCCAGGCACCTCCCTCCCCGGCTGCCCTGGGGCCCGGGTCCCCAGAGGCCCGGGGTCCCTACAGTGTCTGAGGGAGCGGAAGGCGGAGCCCTGAGGGGTGGCGGACCGAGTCCTGCCAGCGCCGGCTGGGGGCGGGGCCCGGAGGCCCGCGCTGCTAGGTCCCCGCCCGCTGGTTTCCTCCGGGGTCAGCCAGGCTCCTTATCAGGCGCGGCCAGGCAGCCTGGCCCTTATCTGCACTGGGCCAGCATCCTCCGGCCGCTGCGCCGCCAGGGGTGAGAGGGAGGAAACCGGGCCGCCGGGGGCGGGGAGAAGGCGGGCCGGCCCGGGAGCCGCTCACTTTCCCTGGGGGGGACCTACGCGGAGACCTCGGCTATCCTGGCCCTCCGAGGCCCACGAGGAGGCGCGGCCCAACGCCGGGGCCTGCAGCATTAAGGCCGGACCCTAGCGAGACAGCAGAGCCTGGCCTGACGCTGGAAACCACACCCTGGCCCAGACTGCCAGCCCTGACGGGACAGAGCCAGGGTACTCACCAGGCTGCAGGAACAGTGCTGGGGTAAGAGGGGAGCGGGCCTAAAGGTGGAGGATCCCGGGCCTGGGACCCAGCCTGCATTCCTTTGTTCATTCATTCATTCATCCATTCATCAGCAGGGACCCATTAGTGAGGGGCCAGGCCTGCTTCCCCAGGGCCTAGCTGAGGAAGACAGGGCAGAGAGGCCAAGAGTCTCACACCTTGCTGGGACATCCTGGACTCTGGAACCAAGAGCAAACAGGGATGTCAAAACAGTATGCAAAAGTGTGGATGATGGCGGGGCATGGTGGTGCATGTCTGTGATCCCAGCACTTTGGGAGGCTGAGGCGGGAGGATCACTTGAGCCCAGGAGTTCCAGACCACCCTGGACAAGAGTGAGAACCTGTCTCTACAAAAAAATTAATTTTTTTTTTTTAATTAGCCGGGCATGGTGGCACATGCCTGTACTCTCAGCTACTCAGGAGTCTGAGACAGGAGGATGGCTCGAGCCCAGGAATTTGAGGCTGCAGTGAGCTATGATTGCACCACTGTACTCCAGCCTGGGCAACAGAGGGAGACCCTGTCTCTAAAAAAATAAACAAATTTTTAAAAGCGTGGATGCTGATGAGGATGGGGGCTTCCAAGCCAGAGGGAGGGTTGGGGCATGACTGGACTGGACTGGGCAGTGGGGTCAGTGTTTGGGGGTCTAGGGTCAGCATTTGAGGTCATAGTGTCAGTAGTGGGGTCACAGGGTTGCTATGGGGGACGTTTGCAGTGGGAGTGGGGGTCACTCAAGCAATTATGGAGCACTTTCAGGGACAGCAATGGGAAGAACCGCAGGGTCATTCCTGAGGTGCAGAGGGTCAGCCTGGGTGGGGGCTGGGGGCCATCCATGAAGGGTCAGAGTCCATCTTGGAGGGATCCCAAGCTCACATGGCATCAATGAGTCAATGAGGAGTCTCTGGATTGGATCTTTGATCTGAGGATAACAGGGTTAATCTTGCGGTTTCTGGGGATCCCAGGATCAGTTAGGGACTCCCTGTCTTGTTCCCTCTCCAGGCTGCAGAGGTGAGGGAATTCTGGAAGGAATATTTGCTCAGAGGCTGGGCAACAGCGCCCCTCCTGGGTCACAAAGAGCTCAGGGACACTGCACTGCCTAGCACTTAGGGGGGCGCCTCCTACTCTAACGTAGGACCCCCTCCCGTGTCCTGGAAGTTTCTGGGCCTGTCCCCGGCCTTCTACCTTTGCCTACTGAAACTCCTCCCCTCGTCCTTTCCCCCACCCCCTCCCTCCTTCCCATTTGAGGGGTTTCTTGGGCTAAGCAGGTGGGAGCGGGGCACCTAGTCCTCCTCCCCACTGGCTGCCTTCTTTCCCACAGGTGAGTACCCCCACGTCGGGGTCCATGTGCCCGCCTCAGGCACAGGCAGAGGTGGGCCCCACCATGACTGAGAAGGCAGAGATGGTGTGTGCCCCCAGCCCAGCACCTGCCCCACCCCCTAAGCCTGCCTCACCTGGGCCCCCGCAGGTGGAGGAGGTGGGCCACCGAGGAGGCTCCTCGCCCCCCAGGCTGCCACCTGGTGTACCAGTGATCAGCCTGGGCCACAGCAGGCCCCCAGGGGCAGCCATGCCCACCACAGAGCTGGGCACCCTGCGGCCCCCGCTGCTGCAACTCTCCACCCTGGGAACTGCCCCACCCACTTTGGCCCTGCACTACCACCCTCACCCCTTCCTCAACAGGTCAGTGGGGATCTGGGGCGGGGGGAGTGGGGATTGGGGGCCAGGGTCCTTGCCCACAAGGCATTAGTGACCCACAACCCCTTACAGTGTCTACATTGGGCCAGCAGGACCTTTTAGCATCTTCCCTAGCAGCCGGCTGAAGCGGAGACCAAGCCACTGTGAGCTGGACCTGGCTGAGGGTGAGTGTGGGTTTGTGTGCCTTGTGGGTTTGTGTGCCTTTATGTGCACTTGTGGGTGCACAGAAGGCCTGGCCATCTCTGTGTGGAGCTCATGTCTGTCCTCTACTCCACCTTGGGGAGATGTGCTTCCAGCACACACAGAGAACAGCCTACACAGGTTCTACCCATGTGCAAAACTGCAGTCCCACAGCCAGCACCACACAACCACCGCCACCCAACAGGCCAAGCCTTGTAGCCACAGTCACGGCAAAACAGAGCATGCCACACCAGGGCATGGGAGCCACAAAATGACAGCTCCACCGGAATGTGCAGCCACGCAAAAGACAGCCACAAGACCACAGCCATGCAAGAGACAGCCACAGGACCACAGCCATGCAAGAGACAGCCACAGGACCACAACCACACACAAGACAGCCACAGGACCACAGCCACTTAGGACCATGGCCACACAAGAGTCAGCCACACAACCACAGCCACTCATGAAACAGCCACATGGCAACATCACACACAACCACAGCCATGAGACATAACAAGTGTCTCACAGTCATACAAGACACAGGACACAGACAGTCATAATGAAAGGACCTCTCAGACCCATGAGCACACCCAGCCAGCCGTACTTGGGCACAATCAGAATGAGGGCCCCAGGGACAGCTTCCCAGACCAAACAACCACAAGGAAATCTTTCTTTAGGGAGTCTCAGTCATTGACATAAAGGTGCCCATAGTCACAGATACAGCAGGCCCTTGTCCCTAGGCCGGGTCTGTGATGATTCTTGTCTGGGTGGCTCTTGGGAGGGGTGGGGAGAGCTACTCGTGGACCCCTTGGGTGGAGAAAGCCCCAGGCCATGGCCTGGGTTTAAGTTCCCACTGGGGTGCTGCGTGTCTAGCGGGAGGGCAGGAGGGGCCGCCCTTTGGGCCATGGCACCAACCTGGCCCTCCTTGTCCACAGGGCAGCAGCCCCAGAAGGTGGCCCGGCGCGTGTTCACCAACAGCCGGGAGCGCTGGCGGCAGCAGAACGTTAACGGCGCCTTCGCCGAGCTGAGGAAGCTGCTGCCGACGCACCCGCCCGACCGGAAGCTGAGCAAGAACGAGGTGCTCCGCCTAGCCATGAAGTACATCGGCTTCCTGGTGCGGCTGCTGCGCGACCAAGCCGCAGCTCTGGCCGCAGGCCCCACCCCTCCCGGGCCCCGCAAACGGCCGGTGCACCGGGTCCCAGACGACGGCGCCCGCCGGGGATCCGGACGCAGGGCCGAGGCGGCAGCGCGCTCGCAGCCCGCGCCGCCGGCCGACCCCGACGGCAGCCCCGGTGGAGCGGCCCGGCCCATCAAGATGGAGCAAACCGCTTTGAGCCCAGAGGTGCGGTGACCGCATGCGGCAGCACCTCTGAGCCGGAGGGCACCAGGGACTCGGCCCAGGGCTGTCGAGGAAAGGGCAGTGGACGTGCTGCGCATGTTCGGGAGCGAACTCTCACGAAGAAGGACCCGTGAAGACGTCAGGGGCAAGGTCTCGGGGGTCCGGAAGGGTGATCATCGACCCCCAAGGGATCCGCAGACCCTTAAAAAAATCACCCACCACCCTCTGGAAGTGGCCTTGCCTGGGTCCCCTTCCCAGGGGCGAGGTCGGCAAACCAACATGGCAGAGCAGTCATAGGACTCAAGTGGTGCCTCATTTTTTTCCGGGCTGGGGTCGCGGGGGGAGGCCAGGAGGGGCTCTGAGGCTTCTCTTTTCTCACCGTCGGCCCCTCCCGGAGACCCAGGGACAGACGCTCGTCGACGGCGTCTGCCGCGCTCCCGGCGCTTGGAGAGAGGCGCAGAATCCAAGTCGGGGACGCACCCTACCGACCCCGACTCAGTCCCGCACGGTCGCGTTAGCGAAGGGTCAGGCGCTCTTGCGTTTGTTTTTCTTTATTTCTTTATTTCACATACACATTAGCCATTCAATGGAGAAGCCGGAGAGAGTCAGGCAAAGATGGTATAACAGAAGCGCAGTGACGGGGGTGGGGCGGGGCGGGGCGGAGAGGGAACAGACGGGCTGGCTGCCTACTTGCATTCCGCTAGGACACTGAAAACCCAGAAAACAAAACAGACAGTAAACTACCCTTGTTTCTTATGTATCTCAGTGCAGAGACGGGGGTGGAGGGCAGAGAAGAGGGGGAGACCAGGCTGAAGGAGGAGGAGCAGAGGGAGGGGGACGCTAAGGGGGAAGCACACCAAATCCATTAGTACTATATATAGAGATACTCGTATATACTGCGTTTCTTAGCCTAAGAAGAAACTTGTTTGACGGGACGGGCGGCCTTTGCGGTCCGCGATGCTGGTGCTGGTCGGGCGCACGGATCTCCCGGGAGGGGCCGAAGCGGGGCTGGCCCAGGCTGGCTTGCGGGGGGAGGGGGGCGCCCCGAGGGTGGATGGGGTTGGGGGGAGCAGAGGCGGGGCTGGGGTGCCCCTCGGGCTCTCGATTGGGGGACGAAAGTTCTCGTGACTTTATTGCTCCTTTATTTTCTCTCGTGTGGGGGGTCTGTTCAGCACGGTCGGGGTGGGGGAGTGGTGGGTCGTCTGAGCCACCCGGCCCCTCTGGGACCCAGAGCGCGGCGTCCGCTCCGCCAGCACGGGGGTGAGAACAAGGCACTAGGTCGGCCGGCCAGCGCGGGGGCGGGTGTGTAAGGCAGTCGACAGGGCTGGTTGCGGGGTGGGGCGGGGCTGTGTGCGGGGCCGTGTGCGTGCGTGCGTGCGGGCGCGGGCCTGGGCAAATCGACCTGTCAGCGTGGCTGGTCCTGTCCTGGAGCGTCGAGCCTTCCCGGTGTTCCCCGGAGGGGTTCGGGGATAGGATAAGAGATGTTGAATGGGGGCGGGAGGGGCGCCGGGAAAGGGGGGAGGAAACTACCAACTTGCTGAGCGCGCTCCTGATAATGCTGGTGAGGGTCAAGTTGGCGTCTGGCTCAAAGAAGGGCGCTCGGGGCGGAGAGGGAGGGAGGGAGGGGACGTTTGTTCGTTGGCATTGACCTCTGCGGGGGAGGGGCCGGGGACCCCTGCCGCGCCCCCGTACCCGGACGGGGATGGGGCGAGGAGGGGGTGCTGGACCCCAGGGAGGGGCGCCCGGGGAGACCCGCGGCCGGAGCAGTCCAGCCGCCGGGGGCATGCCGCTGTCCCGTTCCGTTAAACTCAACAAAGAAGGGATATGCGTATTCCTAACAAGTGCAGGATATTTAATTGATTCATAAACTTATGTATAATAGTTTGTGGGTTCTTTAAAACGTACTTTATAATGTAAGAAGCACCAGGGTTTTATGTTTAATTATCTTAAAAATAATTTTTCTCTCGTCCTTTTCCTTTTTGATCTTGTGTTGGTTGATTTTTTAAATGTCGAGGTGTTTTTTTTAAACTCTAAAATGTGAACGTTTCCTTCAGCCCTCCCACCGAAACAGAACGAACGACGAAACAAATAAAAACCCCAGATCATCCTCGTCAACGCAGGAAAACGACTTAAAAAAAAAAAAAAAACTAAAAACGAACAAAAAAAAAAGGGAAAAACACTCAGCTTTCGTTATCCCCGCGCAGGGCGGGGCAGGCCCGGTTCTTTTAGCGTCCCCAGAGCCGCGAGGACATTACAACAAAAATAGAATTTTTTTTTCTTAATCTCTTAACATACAAAGATAGGAAAACTCTCTGATGCATTGCACTTGGTTCAATGAAAAAAAAAAGTTAATTTCCCCCATATATATTTTTGTTTTTTTTTTCTCTCCTAACACGTCCCCACATCTCCTGTTGCCCTCATTGCCCCTCACACCACCACTTGGGAAAGGAGCAGCCCCCACCCCCTGCCCACCCGGGCAGCCCCGCCGGGCACGCTCCGGCCCGGGCCCAGCTGGCCTGCAGCTTCCGACCTCGCCCGGGCAGGCGCCCCGCAGACCCTAGCTCCCACAGCCCCACCGCGCCCGAGCCCCCGACTGTCGTCGAGGGAAAGGGCACGTGCGGCCGGACAGGGAGCCCCTTCTTCTTCGCTCTCAGCTCTGACCCTGTTTAGCCAACCGAACTGAAAAATCATTGCACTTTGACCGCGCGTCACGCTCGGCCCACCCGGCCCCCCACCCCCCCCCGGGGCCTTACTCCCCACGCCCCGGGAGACTCCCGCAGGATCCACTGCCCCTCAGCCCTGGGGTCCTCTGGGGCTGCACGCTGAGGACAGGGGGAGGGCTTCACTCAACTTCCAACAAAAGCCGCCCCTGGGGCCAGCCACCTTGTGGCTTCCAGCTGGGTAGCAGGCACCGCTTGCCTGCCCCTTCGGCCCCAGGTCGTTGACCTCCTCCCCTCCCCAGTCACTCCCTCCTCTTCCCTCCCTCCGCCTGCTCGGGGCCACAGCCTCACAAACTAGATTCACAATAAATACAGCCCATAGCCCACCCCTACGTGGTGCAATGTTGATTTTCTCTCAGAGGATCCTGACCTGTGCTTTGTGTTTTCATACAATTAAGAAAAAGAGAGAAAGAGAGAGAGGCACAAGGACTCGAGAAGGGGCCAGGGACGGGAGACGCAGGAGGAGGGAGTAAGGCACAGAAAGACAAGCCAGAGGGGCCAAGTCACACCCTGGAAGGGAGCTGGGCATGCTCATCCTCCCCTCCCTCCCAGGGGGGCTTCTGAAGACCCTCTGGACAGGCCCCCCAACCCTCCCTTGAGGGAGGAGGGGGCTGGGGGGGAGAGCTACTTCCTGTGGTGTGTTACCAAATTGTTCCCAAGTTGCTCAAATGGAGGAGTTCCCATTCCAACAGCAAAAGACCCAAACAATGAATGCCCCACCCCTAAATAAAGAGTAAAGACATTACAGCTAAAATCCAGAGAAAAGTGGCCACGGGGGGAGGTGGGGGGGTGGGCAGGGGGAAAGTCGGGGGCACAGAAAGCTCCAAAACACTTTTGAAAAGGACGACACCCAACACCCTCCCAAGGAACTGAAAGTCGGCGAGCAGGACGCCTACCTAAGCGCAGGTGGTGGCTTAGCGCGGCAGCGGCGGCTGCCTGGTCCTCCTCGCTCGGCTCCGGGGTCCCCTTTCTGCTCCACCCTCCGGCCCGGCCCCAGCAGGGCAGTCTGCATGAGGGGCAGGGGCAGGGACTGATGGGGCGGAGCGAGGGCACCTGCATGCAGGGCTGGGGGCGGGGGCGACCTGGGGCCTGACTCCCCTCCCTCGTGGCAGGAAGGAGGCCCTCCTGGCCTGCAGAGAGAGGGGAAAGGGAGCCTGTCCCAGGCTGGGACGAGGCCGTCGAGAGCGTTCCCACTTTTTCCTACGGACTGTACAGAGGGGTCCAGGGCCCCAGGAACTGCTCTTGCGGCTGAGGGTGGGGTGACAGAACACCCTCCATTCTGGGACACGCAACTAGCTCCAGGGGTCACCCCCTGCCCGCCTGGGGGCTTTTAGCCCGAGGGTGGGGTGGGGTAAGTGGAGGCCGCTCTCCCCCTCCTGGTCCGGAGCAGCTGGGGGAAGAAGCTGGAGCCTTGGCAGGGAGGAAGGGAGGGAGGGAGGGAGGGAGGGAAGGGCGGAGTCTGGAGGGGAGAGCCTGAGGGATCTAAACCCCATCATCTTTACGAGCTGGTCCTCCAGGCTCCCTAGGGCAGCTCCGGCTGTGTGGAGGGTGGGGTTCCCCTAGGAAGGGGTGAGGGTGGAGGCCAGGCCCCTTCAGAACTGTGCTGGTTGCTTTGTTTGGGGACTTTGTTCCTTCCCCAGAAGGCCGGGGCGGGGTGGGGGGGAGGAAGGCAGTTCTGCATCCTTTCTTGCTTTCTGTCCTCTACTTGACAGAGTCCATGTCGCGTGTTTCTTTCTGCTTGGCTGCTGGTGCACAGCTCCACTGAGACCCCTTCCAAGGGCTCTCTGAGAACTGGGCTGCTTCTGGGGCCCGCGGGGGTCCCCGGGCTGGAGGAGAGAAGGGCTGAGTGGCTGACGACGTGTAATTTTTGCTTTTCGGTGGGGCTGGGCTGGGGGATTTTTCCATGTCTCAAAATTTCTTCTCCCCCCTTTCGAGGAACCTCTTCTTTTCATTTTGTTGTTTCTTTCGTCGATCTTATCAGAGGAACCAGGACTGAAACAGGATGAAAAAGAGGCGATACTGAGAACAGCTGGGGCAGGTCCCATCTCACTCCTACCTGGCCCAGTGACCTGGCCCCTCAAGGGCCCAGCTCCCAAAGAGCCAGGGTGCCAGGCAGCCACCACCCACCTTGTTCCCATGGAGAAGAAAGGGCATCCCCATTCTCTCCCTCCCTCCTGTGAGAACCCCACCCCCTCAGAGACTCTGCCCCTAGTGCTAGAGTCCAGCTGGCCTTCCCGTGGGCACTGTGCCCAGCGGGTGGGACCCCCATGGCTGGCGCTGGCACAGCCCTGAGATCTGGCCATGTTTCCAATTGTTTAGGTTTTTGTGTGGGTCCTGGAGGGTGGGGAAGATGCCAGGCTGGGGCTTTTGTACCCAGAGGGGTTTTAGGAATGGGTTGGGGGTGGCCCAGCTTCTTGCTGAGTTTTCTTTCTGTCTCCTTGGATTAAAAGCAGAAATTCCCATCTATACACTCCAGCCAAGGTCCCATAGGCTGAAAGGCTGGGGGCAGGGGAACCACATGGCTTCAGTCCCTAGTAGCGCCAGGCCTGGGGGAGGGGCCACGTAGCCCACGGTGCTGGATCCTCTACCCTCAGGGCACTAGACACTGAGGAAGGACCTGAGGCTCCCGGGGGTGAGCGTCACTTCCTTCACGTCGCCAGCAGGGGGCGCTACCTTTCCACAGACAGGGCCTTGTCTGCCTGTGTCTGGTGGCTCAGCTCAGAGCACAACCAGGGCGGACCCCAAGGGTCTGGGCTGCTTGGCTATGCCCTCCATTCAAGGCTCCAGCCCCACCTCCTGGCAAGGTGGTGGGTCAGGATCTACTGTGGTCTACTGGGCCTGGGTGCACCTGGTGGTACCCTTGGGGCAAAATGAGGGTCCCTGAAAATGCATCTTGGGGCCTCTCCCAGGCTGTCACAGACTCTGGTCTGCAGGGGCCAGGCAGAGCCAACTACAGAGCACATACCAGGTCCTGGTTCACTCCACCCCTGCTCTGACTCCACAGGGAAGCCAGGCACAGAGGGGGTGCGTGACCTGCCGGAGGCCACACAGCCCTCGGGCAACAGAGCCAGAGTTCAAATGTAAGAGGCAATGCAGGCTGTGCTCCTAACTGCTGCCTGTGCTGCGAGCACGAGGAAGCAGGGTCTGTGGTGGCCAGAATGCCTGTGCCCTGCCGAGGGTCAGAGTGAGGGCCCAGGGCAGCTCATCTGCTAACTTTTCAAAAGAAGCCAGAAGCCCAAACAGAATTTCGTGTGAAATTTTCCAATATTTAAAACATTGCTTTGGTCAAACATTCTGCCTGCAGGGCCAGACCGGCTCTCAGGCTCTGGTTTGGGACTGAGGATAGGGACACTGAGTTTCAGAAAGGGCCTTGGAGATCATCTAGCACTTTCTGTGACAATGGAAGTGTTCTCATTTCCATTGCAGTAGCCACTAGCCACAAGTGGTTTCTAAGCACTTGAAATGTGGTGACTGTAACTGAGGAACTAAATTTTTCTTTAGTTAATAAGTTAATTTAAATGTAAACAGCCACACGTGGCCCGTGGCTACCACAATGGACAGTGCAGATCAAGAGCATCTGGAAATGCGGGGGTTTGGGATTGCCACAACGACCAGGCACTGCTGGGCAGGCAGAAATGCTAAATTTCCTGTATGTGCTGGACAGTATGCACAAGAGACCTGCCCTCCCTCAGCGGGGCTCCTCCAGCACCTGCCCCAAGTCCAACCGGTCAATTGACTACAGGCCAAACAGAGGCTCATTGGGGCCTGGCGAGGCTAAGGCGGAAACCCAGGCCTGAGGCATCCCCAGAGTGGGTTGAGGAGAACCGGCCCACAGCCAGCTCCTGGGCTTCTGGCCCAGGCCCGGGGGTGGGAACCGCCTGGGCTGGGTGACCCCCACCTGCCACAGGCTTGGGCCTGTTCCCTGGGACCCCCTTCCCAAGGGAAGACTATACAGGAACCCTGTGCCATTGCCCTGAGGTTGAGGGGGAGGCTGGCTCTGGTGGTGAGCCCACCCCTCTCCTCACCAGGCAAATGAGGCGTGTGGACAATAGGACAGGGAGGGCCCCACCTGCCCTATCTGCTCTTGGCAGATCATGCCAGGGCCTCACACTGGCCCCTTTGGGGTCTCCTGAGCTGTACAGTTGGGGACAACTGCCAATGCTCAGACTGGGGGGTCCTCCTCAGGGAAGGAAGACTCTGGTTCCAGGTCTGGAGTTAGGGACAAAGGCTGCCCCAAGGGGGCTCCCCAGCACCTCCCCACAGGTCCCAGGAATGGGGAATCTGCTGCCAAGCACAGAGTGGCTTTCTCTGCTCACCCCTCCCTACTTCCTGAGCCAGGTCCAAAATTGATTAAAACTAAGTAAAAAGCGCTGCCCAGGGAATGACAAAATTGCTAAAATTCTCTTTTCTTCCCTCATTCTATTGTTCTCTCTCCATCTGGTGCTCCAGAGATCAGCTAAAGTCACTGGTTACTGTGGAAACCACCCCCAGCTGTACCCCCTGCGCCTGCCCATTGCAGCCGCCTGCCTGCCCCCAGGCCCGAGGGCTCCAGCTCCGCTTGTCCAGCTCCAGCTCCCCCAACCACTCCCAGACACACCTGCCTGCTCAGGGGCCTTGGACCCCCGCTGGGACTCCTTCCTCCTACCTCCTGGAGCCTAAGACACAGGGAACATGCGGGGAAACAAACTTTCCCTAAACTCTGACTTGGCCCCCAAACGTCCAAGCAAAGTGAGCAAAGAAAGTAAAGGAGGCAGCGGAAACAGGGTTAGCAGGGAGGGCTCGTGGCAGTGGTCCCCAGAGCGCACGACCGCAGAACTGTGAGCAGCCCAAGCAGGCGGCAGGAGGGAGGGAGCGATGGAACCCTGCAGCCTGGTGCCAGCCCAGAGCCAGGAGGCGAGGCCCGCCTGCTGTCCCTTCCTCTCGCACCCCCTCCCGCCTCTGCCAGCAGGGCTCTCTCGGCCTCCCTGGCACAGAGCAGAGGGGGCTGGCTCCAGCCCCTGCTCGGAGCCATTGTTTTTCTTCTCAACACCCCCAAGTTCAAGTTCATCTGGGTGTTACATCATGTCTGGTTGCTCCTGGAAACCAGACGGGTCAGACGTGACTCTGGGGAAAGGGGGTGGGAAGCTGGAGGGGGTTGAAGTTCTCTTCCCCTCCCCTCCTTGCCACTAGGGAGCTCTGAAGTTTGAAGTTTGACAAAGTTTTTTGGCTTTTTTTTTTTTTTTTTTTTTTTTTTGAGGGAAGGAAAGGAAAAGAAAAAAAAAAATCTCAAACCACACACAAAACTTCCATCCACCAACTTTCTCTGGACTCAGGCCCCAGAGCAGAGGCAGAGCAGGAGATGAGAGGTGGCCCCAGGGGCTCTTGAGAGAGGTGGATTTCCCAGGGCTGAGGACACCTCCAAGGAGGTGTTTTTGTAAAATGTGCAAAAGAAAGATCTTTGCATGTTCTTTTTCAAAACCCTGGGCTGTAAAAGCCTCAGGCCCCCTAAAGCTGCCTCTGTCCTCCTGAGATGGGTCTTCCCTGTGCCCCCAAGGGCACTGGGCTCTGTGGTCACTGGCCTCTGGGGTCTCCACCTGGAGGGCTAAGAGTAGTCTTATCTCCTGCTTGTGACAGGGATCTGTCTCCTTGTGAGAACTAACGGTGGTGTCAGCAGGGGATAGGAGCAAGGATGAGGTCTCCAGCATGCTGGCCTTCTTCCTAACAGGACTCCTGGAGACTTGGGTGAGGGGCCTCTAGGGTGGCGGTCTGCCCTGCCCTGCCCTCAGTGCCAGTCTCTGGGCACGCAGCCCACCAGGCCCTCTGTCCTTCCTCCACCCATCACCCAGCCCACCCAAAGCCAGGGGAAAGGGGAGGGCTAGGGGCCAGGGCTTCCAGCCGGGGCAGGTGAAAGCAGTGAGGCAGACTCTATTCTCCTCCCGATGGGCCTCAGGCTTCCATCTTTGCTTCTACCAGGCCTGGCCCAGAGGGCCTCTAGACTTGGGTCCTTGGCCGCCTTCCCCAGGGCCAGGGCTGTCAGAGCTAATTATCCAATTAGCTGATTAGCCAGGGAGCCTGGGGGCTGCCTGGGGAGACAGGCTCAGCTGGGCGTGCAAAAGCCTGGGCCCTCCAGCCCCACCTCAGACCTCTCTCTCCCTGTTAGCCCCACGGACTCCAGGCTCTTCCCTAACACCAAGATGCCCCCCAGCCCTGCCTGCTCCCCTGGTCCCTGCATCCAGGTGGTGGGCAGGTTCTCCTACCTGAGACTGCTGTGGGATGTTCAGAAAGTTGCCGTCCCGGGGTCCGATGCTGACAAACCGGTTGGCAGAGGAGGCGCCTGTCGTTGCGAATGCTGTGGGGAGCAGGGGAGAGAGGGAGAGACCCTGTCAGGCCTTGGGGCCCACCTGGGCACTGCCCCTCGGGGCTGCTGAGAGAGGAAGAGACTGAGTTAGACCATGCTGCCCGAGTTTAGGCTAGCAGTGGGAAGGACGGGCCAGAGGGGCATCCGAGCTGAAGGCCAGGCTCCGAGCCTGCCCCCCACTACAGAGGGACACCCTCATCCTCTCACTGACCAGGAACACACACTACACCCCTGACACACCCCCACTCAGAAGCCACAGTCTCAGCCAGGCATTCTTTTTCACGGCTGGGATGAGGGAGAGGCCCTGGAGGCTGAGATAAAAGTCTCTTGGACCCAGTTCCACCCGCTAGTGAGGCACTGGGCAGGGCTGGGGATAGCCCTGGTCCCCAAGTACCCTCAGTGGATACCCCTGCTTTCCCACTGGCCCCTCTCAGGTACTGAAGAGAGGGGGCCAGGGGAGGGTGGAGGCTTTGGCAGTCCGGCCCCACCCTGCTTCGGGAAGGCTTTCCCAGCCAGGCTACCTCTCCAACCTGGGTGGCCTAGCCTGGGCTTACCACCCTGGGCAGGCCCAAGGACCAGGCAGGCAGGCTTGGGGAACCCAAAGGGTGCCCAATGGAGGGCTGAGCCAGGTAGGGCAGGGTCAGAGAAGGGTCTAGGAGCTGGCTGCCTGGCTTGGGCCCAGGGGTGGCAAGGCTCAGGCCTATGGCATTCTCCTCCTCTGACTGATGCACCAGGTCCAACAGGCCTGTGGTTCCAGGACCAAGGCAATAGGGGAGGAGGAGGCTGGAGAGCCTGGCAGAGCACTAGGGCTCAGACGCCTGGGAGCAGCCATCCTGGGGCCCAAGGACAAAATGATCTCAACAGCCCTGAGTTCCTCTCAGGTTGTCCAGTTGGAGCCCTGCTGGAGGGAACAGGCCCTGCACCCCCGGAAGGGAAGATGCCCCCAGAGGAGGCAAGGAGTGTCACAGGTTACCTGGAAGGCCCGCTGCTGCCCTGCACCAGACACACCCAGGGACTCCATGCTCACCAGATTCTGCCCACCTCTCTCCAGAAGTGGCCCCCAAACCCTGTAGCCCAGCTCCCATCTCCCACCCTGCCCACCTCCAATGACTGTGACTTCATGTCTTATGGTGGATGCAGATGGGAAGATGGCATGAAGAGGATGGAGAGGTGAAAAGAACTCAAACCACGAGAAAGGAGGAGAGACAGAGCGAGCGGAGAGCAGTGTGAGATGGGCCACCCCTCCCACCGCCACCGAACTGCCCTGGCCTGTGGCCTGCCCACCCCCAGAGCTGCCCACCCTGGCCCACAGACAGCACCCGCCCCATCCTCCTGTCCTTCACGCCGGGTCTACCTGGGACCTCTCGACTGATTTTTCTTCTTTTCCCTTTGACAAAATTTGTCATTGGTTTAAGAGGAAAAAAAAAGAAAAGAAAAGAAAGAGAGACAGAGAGAGAGATGAAGTAAGCCAAAGCCCGCAGCCCTCCCTCGTCCTTGGAACATCTAACCTGGGAAAGGAATTGCGGAGAAGGGAGGGGAGAGGGATGGAAGGGGGAAAAAAAAAGAGGAACAACGAGAAACCAAATGTGAGACTGAGGGGGAAGGGGTCAGGGGCTGGCCTGCTGCGTCTTTGAGGCCCGAGGGCCCAGGGATGGAGGTGAGGGGCGAGGCAAAAAGGGGATGGTGGTGGCGTCGCCTTGTGGTTACATTTGATTTTCTTGGTGTGGGGGGAACAACGAAACAACAAAAAAATTAAAAAACAAAAACAAAAAAACAAAAAAAAACAGCAATCAGGCATGAAGATGGCATGGCTGTGCCTCCCCGCCCCCTCCCACCCCCGCCAGCACCCCTGGCCTGCGCGCCCCAGCTGTGCTCTCCCTCCCGCCCCCCAGAGGGGCCTGGGCCACGGGCCCAGGCTGGGAGCAGCGGGCAGGGGGCTCATGGGGTGCTGGCTGGTGTGACTGAGGCCCGGGAGGGAGGCTGTGGTTGGGGGGCTCGGCTCTGCTCTTGTCCATGGTGCTCTGGGTTGGGGGGCTTTGGTGGTGGGAGGGGGAGGCTTTTCTTTTTGCAGTGGAGACTGTTTGGACGGGCCGGGGACACTGGGCGTTGTGGTTTCGGTTTCATCGTCCACTTACAAGGTGATGGAGGAGTCAAGGCGGCGCCGTCTGGGGCAGTGCTGGTGGATTTGGAATCAGGCATAGGAAGGGGCACAGGTCTGGCCACTGGAGGCGGCGGCGGTAGCAAAAATGACCCCGGGACTTTGCCCTGGCCGCTACCGTTGGGCTGCGAACAACATAAATAGAGTGACGCATGAAGGCACATCACACACAGACACACGCTCCCCTGCGCGGCCGCGCCAGCTCGCTCCTGAGAGCGGGCGCTCCCGGTGGAAGATCCAGGATTCGGTCCTCTCCTCCAGGGCACGGGATGGGTGAGGGTGTAAGGCCTCTATTTGGTCTCTCAGGTGTTTCTCTTTTTTTTTTTTTTTTTCTTTTTTTGGTCCTCTTTTGAAGTTGTGGGAGGGAGGGAGGGAGTGTTCGACGGGTGGTTTGTTACTTCTGAGGGAAAATGTTTTAGGTACCAAAATGTGCCACCTAGCAAATACGTGCAGCTGCACCTAGAACTCTCACACTCCTGAAGACCATCTCCTACAGCAGGAAAGATGAGTGCGCTCACCCTCCTCCCCTGGCTCCCCAAAGCACATGCCTGCCTCCCTCTGAGGGCTGTCGGGCTGAGCTGGTTCACCTAACCAAGGACGGCAGGCCTGCCAGCACCCACCCCACAACATGTCCTCAGGAGGCCACCAGAAGTTGGGGAGCTCGTCCTCGGCTCCAGCAGCCTGAGTCCTCACTGCCTGTGGGTGGTAGGGCGCTGACCTGTTCTCTCAAGAATGGCCAGGGAAGAAAATCCGTCGCTGCCAGCTCTAGTGCCCGTGAGGTTCTTCAGGAGGACTTCCCTGTACGACGCCCTCAGACGCCATGGATGCTCGGCCGCCAGGATGCATTCCTTGTCCTTTATGCCCTCATTTGCTTCTAACTGGATTTTCTCCTCCAGGCCCTGTGCATGGCCTTGCATGGGTTGGCCTTCTGGCTTCAGGACACATAGGTGCCAAAGGATAGACAGAGGCGCCCCTGCCTCTCCCAGGCAGGTTCCTTGGAGAGACCTCCCTGGAGGTTTGGGCACACACCTCCTGCTGCTCTGAACAGGACCCTGATGACCACTGCGGCGTGGGCTCAGGAAGGCCTGGCCCGCACTCTTCATCCTAAACTGGCAACTCTCCTATGGGACAGAGTTCCACCCTTCCAGGCACCGATAGAGTTCCGCCCTTCTGGGCACCCAGATGCGAGACCCAGAGAGGATCCTGTGTGCTCCTCCTATCGGTGAGCAAGCCCTGAGAAGCCCATCCCCTTGATGTCTCCAGCCAGTGCCTCGTTCTGTCCTCACTGATTTCAGCTGGACGATGACAATGAGCTGGTGTGTGGGGCTCCCCTGTGCTAAGACTGTGCTTATCAGCTCAGGACCCTCAGTGTCCAGCCCTGGACTAGGTGCTTTAGTTCTGTTGTGTAACCCCCGACCCACCCCAGAAAGCATCAGTTCTCACCCAGGGGTAATTCTGTCCCCCTCAAGGAGACACTGGCAATGTCTGGAGACACTTTCAGTTGTCACAACAAAGGGGCTGGAGGGGCTGGGTGGAGGCCAGGATGCTGCTCGACATCCTGCGGTGCACAGGACAGCCCCAACAACAAAAGATCATCAGTCCAAGCATTAACAGGCCTGCCCTGGGAAGCCTTGCCACAAAGGAAGCTCTATTCTCCTTATTTCACAACTGAGGAAACTGAGGCTCTGGGCCATTAAATGGTTTATCCTAAGTCACCCAGCTGCAACTGGCTAGACCTGGAATTCACAGCCATGCCTGCCTGACTCCAGGGATGCTAGGATTCTTTCCAGCAAGCTCTTCAAACCTCTCCCCCAAATCCACATCAGCTCAGGTTTCTCCAGTCCTCTGAAACCTTCCATGGCCCCAGCTACACCCAACATGAAGTCCAATCTCCTCAGTTGGGCATTCAAGGCCCCCATGGATGCCTCTACTGGTCCAGCCCCTACCGCCCCTCTGCACTTCCCATTCCTAACTGACTGGGGTTTGCAGAACACAGGCTGAGCAGGCAGTACTGCACGCTGGCTTGCTGTGGAGCTCCCTGTATGAAAGACTATTTCCCACACCCTTCAAGGCCTGCTCAAAAAACACTGTCCTCTCTGTGGGGACCAGCCAGATCCCCTGAATCACAACCTATCTTTCTCTGCCCTGTTCCTCTAGGACATTCTTGATCTCACTGGAACCTTCAAAACAGGCCACTCCCCCATCCCTGCCAGCTCCCCAGTGAGTCGGCAGAAGCATGCAGCACTCAAGTACCACTAAGCGTGGGATCAACTTGTCCTTCCTGCTGCACTTTAAAGTCACGGAAGCCCAGGCTGGCCTGTGCACCCACGCCCTTCTGAACTCTGGCTTCTCTGCCCACTGTTTTTTACCACGATGACCAGCATCTAGGTCTGACACACTGTCCCTCTAAATGGTTCCTTTGACCCATTCCTGCCCACTCCAAGGGTGACAACTCTCAGTGGCCCCTGACAAAAGCAAACAGTGGCTGCTGGTCCCCATGTGTGTGTGGGCTGGAGAACTTTTGTGCAGGTGTTTGGGAAAGGGACCCTCAGTTCCAGGTAACAGTGCAGGTCAGAGCGTGGGGGTTTGCAGCTCTGCAGAGAAAGGTGATGTGACGCCTCCCCTCATCTCCATGCCTGCCTAGAAGGAGGGAATGGGATGGTCTTATCACAGCCTCACTCCTCCTCTCCAGGTGTCCCAAGCTCAGGCTCCCAGGGGACTGGGACACAGAGGCCTTCCAAGCAACCACAGGACGGCCTCTGCCTTCCTCCAGCTTCAGAGCCTGTCTCCCCCAGGAGTATCTAAATCATTAATCCCACCCGATAATGCTAATATCCGCCTGATATGACCAGACATTGAAACCTGCTGATTTACAACATTCAGTTTCTAGATGTAACTTCCAACCAGGCTGGCATGTCTCAGCTCTGATTGGGGTACAGTTGAGGTTTTAAAAACCTCAAGGTCTTGTGACTGTGCAGTGCCTTAAAACCTCATGAGTTAGGAGCTAGAAGGAGCCTGGAAGCTGGTATAGCTCCTCAATTTCTCTCTTTTTTTTTTTTTTGAGATGGAGTCTCACTCTGTCGCCCAGGCTGGAGTGCAGTGGCGCAATCTTGGCTCACTGCAACCTCTGCCTCCCGGGTTCAAGCAATTCTGCTGCCTCAGCCTCCCAAGTAGCTGGGATTACAGGCACCCACCATCATGCCCGGCTAATTTTTGTATTTTTAGTAGAGACGGGGTTTCTCCATGTTGGTCAGGCTGGTCTCGAACTCCCGACCTCAGATGATCCGCCCACCTCGGCCTCCCAAAGTGCTGGGATTACAGGTATGAGCCACCGCGCCCGGCCAGCTCCTCACTTTCACCTTACAGATGAACACATGGGCCTGGCTGTTCTGACATTGGTGGTCAAGGTTGAGCCAGGACCAGGCATCCTGCCTCCCAGAGTCATGCTCTCCCATTGGGCCCTGTGATTTCTCCATCATGTTCACTTGGCAGTCTCTTCCTTCTCCCTGAAACACAGCTAACCAGGCATCCTCTTAACTGCCCTTTGTATCTCCTCTGCATAGTGTCTCCATATGGCCTTGGCTGTTATTACCCTAGGGTTCAAGGCCAGGCTATAGGTGTGCCCTGGGAACCCTTCTGCAATTGTCTGTAAAATTCTGTTTTTTGTTTGTTTGTCTGTTTGTTTGTTTGTTTGTTTTTGACACAGAGTCTCACTCTGTTGCCCAGACTGGAGTGCAGTGGTGCAATCTTGGCTCACTGCAACCTCCGCCTCCCGGGTTCAAGTGATTCTTTTGCCTCAGCCTCCTAAGTAGCTGGGACTACAGGCACACGCCGCCACATCCGGCTAATTTTTTGTATTTTAGTAGAGAGGGGTTTTACCGTGTTGCCCAGGCTAGTCTCGAACTCCTGAGCTCAGGCAATCATCTGCCTGCCTCAGCCTCCCAAAGTGCTAGGATTACAGGTGTGAGCCACTGCGCCCAGCCTAAAATTCTTCTATGCAGACATTTTCCTGCAAAACTGATCTGTGACTTCTGATTCTCAAGGAGGTTAGAAACAGCATCAGCATCACCTAGAAAGTTGGGAAAAATGCTAATTCTCAGTCCCCACCCCAGACCTGCTGAATCAGATGCTCTGGGGGTGAGGCACAGCCATCTGTGTGTTAGCCAGGGCTCTAGTTGACTCTCGTGCATGCCAAGTCTGAGAAGCACTGCTTAACAGTGGCTGTAGTGCAAGCACAGCTGGGCACTGCCACTCCCTGCCCACTGGATCAGTGGCGAAGCCGGGCCCTCTGGCTCTCTGCAGCTATGCATCAGCCTCTTGTGTAACACAGTGCTGTCTCTAGCCTCCTCCCAGAAGCTGGGGGTGGGCTCCATCAAGCAGGCTCCCCGCTGAGCCCCCTCTCCCTCTCTTCAGTACAACAGGCCACACAAGGAAACTCAGAGGTTGCTCCCCAGCTGGGCCACACTCCTTGCTTAATCAAGGTGCCTGTTTGTAGTGTTTTGTCCATGGTCTGCTTGGAGCAAGTGCCTGCCTCAGGAAGAGAAGGTTCTAGGCAAAATGAGTCCTCTGTCTTTTTTTAAAAAACTATGGCTCTATATTAGAGTCCTCAATCTTGAACAGTCAAGTCAAGGGAGAGGCTCAGGACCCAGCCCTCAGGACCAGAGGCTCAAAATGGCCAGGGGACTAAATGACCCCAAGGGTTCTGTGGCTAGGTTTGGCTCCTTGGCCTAACCTTGGCTGGTCTCTAGGCCAGCCTGAATTTGACTCCAAATCCTGGCTGCCTTGGTAGTTAAGAAAGCAGGTAAGGTAATGTTCCAGGCCTCTCTGCCGCATATCCCAGACCCCAGGCCCCTTGGGGGCTGGGCATAGGCTGGTAGCTCCCCGTGAACTCTGCTGGCATCTCTGATGCAAGCACAGCAGCTGTCAGAGGTCAGGTCTGCTCTTCCCTCCATGACCCTAAAAGTGGACAGAGCTTGTCCAGAGAGGTGGGCGAAGCTACCAGTACACTAAGGAGCTGCAGAGTCAGCCAAGAGAAACCCTCTAAGGGCAAAGGGGGAAGGGAGATGAGGAGGAAAGGAGCAGGAGGGGAACAGGAGGGAGGGAAGAGGACTGGCTTCCCTTAGGGACAGAGTGAGGAGGCGGAGCCACGGCCCCACTGCAAATCAGTACACCAGCACTTAGCAAATGCTCACTCTGCCAGAGCACACCAAGGCAGCACGGGGCTGGTGGCTGCAGGCAGCCTCTGGTGTGTGCTTCCGGGATGCCTTTCCCCACCACAGCCCTTTGAGCATCCTCCCTGCCTGACCTCTCACAGCAGGCTTCCAGGCTGGGAGGGCTGGCTACAGAGGAGCTGGAGCTTCTCCTATTACAGCATGCTGCTGAGGCTCTGGACTTTTCCCAGAGGTCTAGAAACCTCCACATTCCAACCAGGGACCGTTGTCCCACTGAAGGGTCATCTCTGGCCCAGCACCTCCTGGGATCATTCTTTTGCTGACCAACCCTGAGTTTCTGTCAGTGACAGAGAAGGGCTCTGGGGGGAGCCAGTGTGTCTCCCAGGGCTGAGGAGCAGCAGGGTTTCACTCTAGAACCAGGACTGTCCTGGGAACCCTTTGTTAAAAGTCCTGCCAACAGGAGTCTCCGTGGCAGCTATGTGGACTGGGGCTTTCCCTTGACACAGTGCTCCTCACTAGGGATGGTCATGCCCTCCTGGGCACACTGAAATCTGGAGACATTTTTTTATTATCAAGACTGGGGAGGAGGAGGTGCTCCTGGCATCTAGCAGGTGGAGGCCAGGGATATTGCTCAACATCCTACAGTGCACAGGATGGTCTCACACAATAGTGAATAAACAGCCCCAAATGTCAACAGTGCTGATACTGGGGAAACCCTGGTCTAGAATCTAGCAAATCCTTGCAGCCCCGAGGTTTAAGAGGAGCACTGGGAGGTCAGGGCCCAGATCCAGGTTGGATCATCATGAGTTCACTCCTGCTGAGGGGCCAAGGACCATGGGAAGGGCAAGGAGCCTGGGCAAGGGGGCCCAGATGCTGCCCCCACCTCTCTGGACCATGATAGGCCCTGGCATAATACACAGACCCCCGTCCCCAGACCCAAAAAATCGAGGCGTTTGGTACTACCAGCTCCCTGCTGCTCCAGCCCCAGGCAGGCAGGCTCCTGGCTTTTGGGCCCTCTCCCTGTGAGCCCTGAGACAGACAGATAGATGTGGAGATGAGGCTGTAGCCGGGCTCCTGGGGCCCTCTGGACTCACCTGTCCGGTGGCCTGGCCCGAGCCATCCGAGCACACAAACTGCACAAATTCCTTCAGTGAGTCCTGCCCGTGGTGGTGGTGGTAGCGGATGGTCGGGTGCGTGAAATACGGGCTCGACTGCTGGATGATGGACGTGGAGGGGAAGTGCAGGGCTGACGCTGTGGCCCGGGGGCTCCCTGCATGCACGTGGGCAGGGAAAAAAGGGCATCAGGGCCAAGGAGGCAGCCAGTGGGAGGGACAGGAGAGGAGGGGAGCTGCTGGTCAGAGGGCTGAGGGTCCTGAGGATCCTGAGCAGGTGAGGCAACCACCACAGGCACAACAGTTGAGGTGGCACAAAAAAGTCAGTCATCAGGATCCATGATGTTTTAATGCAATACAAAAAAATAGTAATAATAATCAAATAGGCAAACTAGGGTCCAAAGGCCAGCCATTTGTTTTTGTAAATAAAGTTTGATCACAACCAGCGCTGGGAGATTAGGATGAGGCAGATGAGGCAGGGTAGGATCTTGTCTTTATTTTATTTGGCTTTTTAAAAAAAGTGTTATTATTATTATTTGAGACAAGGTCTGGCTCTGTCATCCAGACTGGAGTGCAGTGGCACAAACACGGATCACTGCAAGCTATCCTCCTGGGCTCATGCAATCCTCCCGCCTCAGCCCCTCAAGTAACCAGCACTACAGGTGCACGCCACCAGGCCTGGCAGATTTTTGCATTTTTTTTTCTAGAGATGAGATTTTGCCATGTTGCCCTGGTTAATCTCAAAATCCTGGGCTCAAGTGATCTGCCTGCCTTGGCCTCCCAAAGTGCTGGGATTACAGGCATGAGCCACTGTGCCCAGCCTAAAGAATTTTTTTTTTTTTTTTTTTTTTTTTTGAGACTGAGTCTCGCTCTGTCACCTAAGCTGGAGCGCAATGGCGCGACCTCAGCTCACTGCAAGCTCTGCCTCCCGGGTTCACACCATTCTCCTGCCTCAGCCTCCCGAGTAGCTGGGACTACAGGCGCCCACCACGACGCCTGGCTAATTTTTTGTATTTTTAGTAGAGACGGGGTTTCACCGTGTTAGCCAGGATGGTCTCGATCTCCTGACCTTGTGATCCGCCCACCTCAACCTTCCAAAGTGCTGGGATTACAGGCGTGAGCCACCGCGCCCAGCCAGTATCTTTTAAATAGAGATGGGATCTCGCCCTGTCATCCAGGCTGTAGTGCAGTGGTGTGATCACAGCTCACTGCAGCCTCGAACTCCTGGCCTCAAGCAGTCTTCCTGCCTTGGCCTCCCAAAGCACAGGGATTACAAGCATGAGCCACTGTGCCCAGCCTCAACATTTTAAACCATTTTAAACAAAGACATGGCTGAGTGCTGTGGCTCATACCTGTAATCCCAGTGCTTTGGGAGGCCAAGGTGGGAGGACCACTTGATCCAGGAGTTGGAGGTCAGCCTGGGAAACATAACAAGACCCCGTCTCTACAACAAACATTTAAAAATTAGCCAGGGTGGCACACAGGAGGGATCACTCGAGTCTGGGAGTTCAAGGCTTCAGTGAGCTATAATCGTGCCACTGCATTCAGCCTGAGTAATAGAGCAGGAAACTGTCTTTAAAAAAAAAAAAGAAAAACAAACAAACAAAAAAAACTGGTGTTTGCTTATCATACCCTTTTTTTGCAATAGTTTGGATTTTAAAACATATTCCATTAAAATATTATTTATCTTGATGACTGAGTTTTTGATACTTGCTGACACTCTGCACCTAAGGTGAGTGCCTTACTAGCCCTGTCTTAATTCAGGCCCTGGGTGGGAGACTGGGTGGGGACAAGAGGAGGCAGAGGGTTCCCTGGGGCTCCGGATGAAGACAAAGCCAGCATCTGCTCAGGATGGCCGTCTGACATATGCACACACATCTCCTGAGTGCGAGCTGGTGTGCACCCAGCCACTGCCACCTAGGCGGTGTTCTCATGTGCTCAGCCTCATCACTCACACACGTGTCCTCACATACGCGTCCCTGCACACGCAATTCCCAACCCAGAGCAGGCCCCAGCTCTTCCCCCTCCTGTCTGTTTCCAATCAGCTCGCTCTTGCTCTCGGTTTCATTAGAGGGCTGAGGAAACTTGGCTTCTCTCTGGAGTTCATAAAAGCTGAGTTGGAGCCGGAGGAGCCAGGCCTGCACCCTCCTGCTGCCTGTGTAGAGGGCCTGGGCTCCCCACCCCCACCTTGCGGCCACCACACCCTGCCCCAGCACCGGCTGCCTCTGGGCTCCCAGCCAGGAGGCCCCAAGGAGGAAGCCAGGAGGTAAACCTCCTCGTTTTCTGTGTCCTACATACGAGCCCAGGAGATGGCAGGCGGACATACGGCCATGTCCAGAAAAAGTCCAGGCCTCTTGCTGCCAGGTGGGTGCCCAGAGAGGGAAGAATAAAGTGAAGGAGTGACAGGGCTGAGGTCTCAGCTTCCACAGCCTCCTGCCTGATCCTATCTCCTCAGGGCGATCTATGTGTTCTCATCCTGAGCACCTTCTCAACTGGGACACTGAAGTCAGATAGCAGCCCCATGGCAGTGGGCAGTTCCTTTTCCTGGGGAGCAGCCCAGGTACCACCTGTCCCCTAGACCCATCCCTTCCTTTCTAGAAAGTGGCAGGGAGGCCCAGACAAGGTAGCTACTTGCCGCAGGAGCCTGGGCTCCTTAGGAGTACTCTTCTCCATCCAGGCCCCACATCAACCTGGGCTCATGCTGGCAAAAAACCAGAGCCTGGGCTCAGCCAGGAGCTGGGAGAGAGGAGCCGGCAGGAGGGCAGGGCAGAAGGCTGTGCCTTCCCGCCCACAGCTGGCAGGACAAAAGGAGAACTGGGCCAGAGTTGGGGAGGACTTGGGACAGGCCTATGTTGTGTGTAGCACCCACGCACGTGAGGAGTGAGAAGTGGGAGGTTGCTCAGGAGCCAGGTGGGCAGCCCAGGGGCCCGGCCTGGTCCTCGATGAGGTGCTACGTGAAGCAGGGGCCGGCTCCCATGCCCACCTGCTGCTGCACCACAGCCCACTCGGAGAGCTTGAGGCTGTCACTCGGGGTCAGCCCTGGCCCCTTCACCAGGCCAGCTGCCCCTAGATACTCAGCCACCTCCCCAACTGCCCCCCTCCGGGGCCCCCCATTTCTCACCTGGTCTGACTCCAGCAAGCACAGGCAGCGGGTGGTGGGTGAAAGCCATGCGCGGGGAGCTGCCCTGAGAGGAGAGGGCACTGCAGAAGTCCAGCTTTCCTGACTTCTTTAGAGAAGCCGGGCCTGGGGGGAGGAAGCAGCAACACAGGGCAGGTTTAGCTGGGCTGGGGTGGGCGCGGGGAAGGCGGGAAGCCAGCGGTTTGTTCCTTCTCTCCTCAGCCCCTCCCCACCGCCCCTTCCTCCACCGTGCTCCCTCCTGCTGCTCCTTGCCCAGTCCCAGGCCTTGTTCTGGGCCCGGTTCCGAGGCCCTGTGTGTAGGCCAGCCAAAGGGTGCTTCTGACCAGAGAGGAAAACGAGGCCCCTGGGTAATGTGGGGTGGTGTGTGCCAGGCAAGGGGTGAGCAAGGGGCCCAGACTGTGTCCTGGCAAGCAGGTAATGAAGTGAAAGGGTGGGATGCAGGACCAACATTGGGAAAAGAGTACAGGAGGAACCCCAGGGCACCAGCCTGAGAGCCAGGAATGGGTAAGTTTGGGAGGGACAGGCTGGGGTCTATGCCATGGTGCCCTAGGCCATGGGAGGTTCTGGCGGGAAGAAGCCAGGGCCCCGTTTAGGGAAGGGAGCACACAGCCATGAGCCCTCAGGAGGGACACAATGCCCAACGAGAGAGCAGGGACAGAGGCCAGAGGACCCAGAGAGTCCTTGGGCTGCTCAGGCCTAGCCGAGCTGTGGAGGCAGAGCCAGAGGGGAGAGGACTCCCCCAGCCAGGGGACCCAGAAGCTCAGCTACCATAGGATGGGTAATTTCAGGGCTCTGCCCTGCTTCTGGTGCCAGAGGTGTGGGTGGCATTCAGCGTGAAACAAGGGCACAGAGAACACCTTGTTTGAGGTCTGTCTTTAGAAATTCATCTCTGCCCAGTGGCCATAGCATCCAAATGACAAAGCAGGGCCCCCAGGGGGCCAGGTTCTTCTGGAAAGATCAACTCCCATCTTAGGCTTCGCTTTCAGGTTGTGCCCAGGCTGGGAAGGATAAGGTAGAGTTGGGGCAGATCTCAAGAGCTGCCATCCTTGGAGGACAAATCAAGTCAGTTTGGGTGAGGGGTGGAGGGGCTGCAGAACAGAGAAATAAAGAGCCATCTTAACTGCAGAGGAAAGGGGCGGGGGAAGGGCGAACTCCCAGCTGCCAGCAGAGGTGTTATCTGGCGGCAGCTGTGTGCCACCTGATAGCTGGCACAGTGGGGAGGGGGGAGCATCCTACCAGCTGTGCACAGCTGTCCCCACGGCCGCACAGTGCCTCCCCAGCTGTTCCCTGTCCTGCAGCTGGGCCGCTTAATTGGCAATTTGTTGCAGCCCATGGAAACAACACACAGCGGAGTGAGGGGGAAAGGGAGCCGGAGAGTGCTGCAGGAGGATGTTGGGGGGCCGTGCGTGGCAGGACTGCCGGAAGGAGCAGAAATGCAGAAATGGCAGGCGCAAAAGCAGACAGCCAAGAAAGGAGAGAGCAGGAGCCAGGAAGGGGGTGCTCCTCAGGAACTAGGTCTGGGCACAGGAGCCCAGGAGCCCAGGAGCCCTTGCCCCAGGAGCCAGCTGCAGACACAGTCCTCTATGCACCCCAGGGGCAGTCCTTACAGAAGGGGTCACCTACTGAGGCCCTGGCCAGGGACCCAGGATGTAGCCCAAGAGTCTCCTGGGCCTTCTCAACTCCTCTCTCTGCCTCTCAAGGCTCCCCTAGGGAAGCATGTGGCCCATGCTGGCCCAAGTCCCTGCCTGCCACGAGGAGACCCTGGAAGGGGCCCCAGAGTCACGCAAGGAAGCCTTCTCACAGAGGCCAGCCTCTGCTGGCCGTCTAGAGGGTCTCCAGCCCACCATCTCAGCCTGAGGCCTGAAGGCAAGCCCTCCTTTCCTCCTCTCAGGAGGAGGAGAAGCTGCCGGAACTTGCATTCGTTCTGGGGCAGCAGAAAAGCAGGAGTGCCTCCCAGCCCCACCCCGCTCCACCCCAGCGCCTCTGCCTGCCCACTTGGCCCGTCCCAGTAGGGGCATATCTGGAAAACATCAGACAAAGTACCATTAGGTCAGACCCTCATCTTTTGGAGGAGGAGAATGATGCGCAGGGCCCAGGCCTGTCCAGAGCAGACATGCCCTGTGCACAACCCACACGCGTGAGTCTGCACTCCCTGGCCCTGTCACACCCACAGTGAGGATAAACACAGGCTGTACCACTGGCACGTCAGCGGGGGGCTCTTGCAGCCAGCCTCCTCACACACATGTGCTCATGTACATGCACACACACACGCACGTGTTACACGCTCTCTTCCAGAGTCCTCTCTAGGTCTGTCTGCACCCTCAGTCAAGAATGGAGGTGAAGGGGGGTGGGTTCAACAAGAAAAAGATCCCTAGAGGGGACTGGGAAGGTCTGAGCTGGCTTCCTCTGTACTCTCTCCCCTTCACTAGCTTCCCTACCCGGTCTCAAAAGGACTCTGCTCATTCTTCACTAGACTCTGAGCCTCTCTCTGTAAAGCTGGGCCCTTGAGACCAGTGGTTCTCATCCTGGGAGGATTCTGTCCCACTAGGGAACGTTTGACAATGTCTGGAGGCGTTTTTGGTCATCAAAACTGGGGGTGGGGGTTTTGCTGCTGGCATCTTGTAGGTGGAGGCCAGGGATGCTGCTAAACATCCTGCCATGCACAGAACAATCCCCCCTACACAGAATGATGAGCCCCCAGGGTGAGAAACTGCTTTAAACCATGAGGCCACAGGGTGGGGCAACCTCTAGAGAAATACCAGGAGGGACTGCGGCCATCCCACTGTGGGGCACCAGAGGCTTGGCACCCCCTCTGCTTCCCACCGCCATACCACGGGCTCTGCTGCTGACTCTGACAGCACCCCCCCTCACCTCCACTCCCTTCCTTCAGCCTGCTCTGCCCTCCCTGGAAGATCAGGAGGCAAGAAAACAGATGGGTAATGCCCCCTAACAGGGGGACAACTGGTGGGAGGCTCACTAGGTAAACTGAGAAGGGGACAAAAAGGCTCTGGGCTGCCCTTGCTCTGGGTCAGGATCCCTCGCACCCATACCTGCATCCACATCGTTGGGCCACCCGCTGGACTGGCTGCTGCCAGCTGCCGGGGAACGGCCTGTCCCGGGATAGAACACGTCGTCAACGGGGCTCTCCATCTCGCTGTCATCGATGGACTTGGGGCGCTTGGTGGTGCTGGGGAAGGAAGAAAGGGTCAGATGGGCCAAGGATGGGCCGAGGCTCCAGGGAGTGACCAAGTGTCCAGGATAAAGAACTGTGCATAGATGGCCCTCTGGGTGGGGAGTGGTGCCGGCCGACAGCAGCATTGCTGGGCACTCGCTGTGTGCCCAACCCCAAGATCAGCCCTAGGGCCCCTCAAGCCATCAGCTTCAACCTGCTCCTCTTCCTCAAGCTCCTTCCCAATCTGTGATGCCACGATCCTCCAAGCTGCCCACATCAGAGAAGTCGGCAAAACCCTCAGCTGCCTCCTGTATCCCACCTATGATTTCCTGGCAGCCCCCAGGGCTAGGGTGAGGTGAATGACGTACTCGCAGGGACAAAAATGTCAGGGGGACAAAAATGCCATAAAACTCAGTCATCAATATAAAAAATATTTTAGTCCCTTTTTTTTTTTGATATGGAGTCTCGCTCTGTCACCTAGGCTGGAGCGCAGTGGCGTGATCGTGGCTCACTGCAAGCTCCGCCTCCCAGGTTCACGCCATTCTCCTGCCTCAGCCTCCCAAGTAGCTGGGACTACAGGTGCCCGCCATCATGCCCGGCTAATTTTTTGTATTTTTTAGTAGAGATGGGGTTTCACCGTGTTAACCAGGATGGTCTCGATCTCCTGACCTCGTGATCCGCCCATCTCGGCCTCCCAAAGTGCTGGGATTACAGGCCTGAGCCACCGCGCCTGGCCTAGTCCCATATTTTTAAAAAATCAAAATGAATGCCAAAAATCTCACAATTAATATAAATACCTATGTTTAAAAAAAAAAAGTGGAGCGGACCTTGCCCAGCACAACTTGCCCTGGCCAGAACCCACATCCCTGCCTCCCAAGCAGCTCCCTCCCTCTCCATCCACCCCACCCCCCAGGCCCTCCCCCACTCTAGCCTTTCCAATGGCCTCCTAACTGCCTATCAGTCCCACCCACACACACTGCTGCTGGAGAGAGCTTTCTGGAACACATACCCTCAGCATCCCCTGCTTAAAACCCCTCAGGGGTCCCTACTACCCAAGGATGAAGTCTAAATGCCTTCTTCTGGCCTCTGCAGGGTGGTCCCGCCAGCCTGTGCAGGCTGAACTGGGATACAGGCTACCCTCTTCTCCTGGAACATTTTCCCCACATCCCCCAACAACCCCTTCTGTGTCTGGGCTCAAATGTCACCTCCCCAAGACAGAGACCTTCTTGGACTCCCACTTCCAGGCAAAGCTATGCCTCGTGCGAGTTTGTGTCCCCAGGGCTGGGTCCTTCATGAGAGCACAAAGCAGGAGCTCAGTGGGTGACTGTGCATGGTGGACTCTAAAGTGTTAGAGCCAGTGCCCTCAATGAGAGGTGACATTCTGAAGCACCCCAGCCTCGGTGACACAGCTGACTATAGCCATTGGGACGGCCCTGGCCCTGGCGGGGAGTGGAGAGAAGATGGAAAGGCAGGGCCACTGGGCTCACCTGGTGGAAGGAGGGGAGGTGATGGACCGCCGCCCCAGGGTCACCTGGTTGATGTTGTAGTAGCTGGGACTCTCCAGGTCCGCCAGCGAGAAGTTGGGCCCTGATGCTGTTGCAACAGGAGCTGGGAAGAACGAGAGGATGATGAGGTTTGGAGGTGGGGGGAGGCCTGATGGGGTCTGTTTCGTTGTCATGAACAGCTTCCCAGAAGCCCAGGGTGAGTTTACTGCGGGGCCAGGAGATGGGAGAAAGTGGGCCATCTGGGCTGCTGAGGAACCTCCTCCCAGCTAGTGAGTCACAGAAGAGTCTTTGGGTGTGACTTTTTCTTTTTCCTCCAAAGCAATGGAGACTGGAGACAGGCATCTCTGGAAGACTCTATTGTACCCAGCCCAGCACCAATGGAGCCGAGAGTGTCCCAGAAAGCATCTGTCCCCATCCACCTGCCCTAAGACCCCATTAGGAGGACTTCCCATGAGGTCCCACCTCCTCACTTTCAATCCCCATCCCTGGCCTGGAAGAAAGGACTCACTTACTCTGTGATACTCTCACCAGCTCCGTCACATTCCAGACCCCGGAAGTCACAAAACAGTCCTGGAAACTTAAGTGCCCTGAAGAAGGGAAAGGATGAGTGAGTCAACACAAGGCCAGAAGGGGGCTGCCTGGCTATTTCCAAAGGTCTTCCCCACTGTTGCCTCTCCCTTCCAAGTCCCGTTTCCAGCTCCAGGCTGGCCCTCAGGTCTACACCGAAGAGGGGGGATTCTCTAGGTGTGCCCCCATCCCCTCAGGACGGCAGGCTAAGCTCAGTCAAGGGACAGCTGAATGAAGGGGAAGAAGTGAGGGTGGCCAGGGCAGCCAGGGTGGGGGAAGGAAGTGGAGGGGCATGAAGGATAAGGGCAGCTGGGCAGGTGGGGGGCACTGACCGTTGGGCAGTGGTTTGATGTCCGCATCTCCTTGCTGGTTTGAACTATCTGATTGTCCGGATTCTGCAGGAGACACAAAAGGGGAGAATATGTCAGGATCAAAGTTCCCCATAACCACCAGCCAAGCATTGGCCCCTCCAGCCTGGTGCAAGAGCAGGGAGGGCCCACTCTGGCCACAGAAACCTTCACCCCACCCTCTCCCCAAACCAGCCCCGGGAGGCTCTGGGAGACCCAAAGCAGGGAAGGAAAGACAGGCCCAGTGCAGGTTTCTCAGCCTCAGCACTGCTGACATTTGGGCTGGACTGCTCTCTGTGGTGGGGACCATCCTGTGCAGTGTAGGGTATCTAAGCAGCATCCCTGGCCTCCACCCACTAGATGACAGTAGCACCCCAGTTGTGACAACCCAAACTGTCCCAAGACATTGTCCACTGTGCCCTTAAGGGCAAAGTCACCCTCAGGTAAAAAGCACCAGCCAAGAGTCAGGAGCAAAGAGGGGTCCCAAGAGAGAAGTCAGAGACCATCTCTCTCCACAGTGGGGACAGACCCAAGGGTCCCCCATCCCCCACCCAGCTCCAGCTCCCAGAGGAGCATCCCCTTCCCTAACTTGGTTAATTGAAGCCATTCCTGTCTGCCTGCGCCTCCCCCACCTCACCTTTATGCTCAGAGGCAGTGCCTGGCAACCCAGAGGGGGGAGGTTTGCCCTGACGCTGTCGCCCGCTCTGTGCCAGCCTGTCTGGGCTGTCTCATGCCCCGGTGCCACAGCTGCTCAGAGGGAGCCCCGAGACAAGGGCTCATTGTGCAGTGGGAGCTCACAGAGGGCTGGGGGCAGGGTGGAGTGTGTGTGTGTGTGAATATTTTGCTGAGCTTGGGAAAGCCCCCCACCCCTGTCCCCCTGGTCCTCAAAGCTTTGTGTGCCAGGGGCACAACGGGGACCTCCAGAATGCCTGCCTGGGCATGACAGCTGGCGAGAGGGTGGTGGAGGGGGGCCAGGCAGGTTGTGGGGCAGGAGGAAGCCAGGCATTTGGTGAAGAATCAGCTGCTCGCAGGGGGACCACATGGGGGTGGCATCTGAAAAACGTGCCTTGGTATTGGCCAGGGCTTTGCCTGACTTTAAAGAGCATTCCTGCCTCCTGGGTCTCACCACCACCCTGATTCAATCTGCGGGCCCTCACCATAAAGGAGGTTCCCAAAAGGTGACATCAGCCCTAGGGTTGGGGCGAGGGACCCCATTAGTCACTTGGGAGGCAAGGAACAGAGCTGGGTTCTGGGGCTGGAGGGCAGGATGCAGCCCACCCGGGTGGCATCCCTGCTTGCAGCATGAGGGCCCCACCATGTCTGGGGCTGAAAGCACTGGCCATGCTCCAGGCTGCCTGCCTTAGTGTAATGGGTGAAAAAGGATGACTGTTTCAGGCCCCACTTCCCCTCCACCCCATCCCCACTTAACTTTTGATTTTTTAATTCCAAAAAATAAATACTATTGTAGCGAGTCAAGAAATAGTAGCTCTTTTTAATACAAAGTGCTAACACATGCTTTTAATATGGAAGGATATACTTCACCACCTCTGGTTTGGGGTGTATCCTTTCCATACCTCCCCTTTCGCTCAGCCCTGGTGGTATGTTTGGCAAAAGAGGTTCCCACCCTGAGCCATCTCTTTGTTAATGGCACTCTCTGCTCTGGAGGAAGCCCACCCATGTTCCCTGAGAGGGCAACCTCTCTGTGCCATAGCATGGTGTGAATGTGAACTTTCTTGATACTACCTCACTCTTTCACCTTGGCCCGTTGCTGGGTTTTTGGGTCTGATTTGAGCCCCAGCCGGTCCGGGAGTGGCAGCCAAGGGGTCTACCGAGCAGGCGGCCCGCCCCAGGGCGTCCTCAGACCCCAGTCCTGTGGCTGCTCTAAATCATGGCTCGGGAAGGGCACAACCTCAGGACCCATGTGCAGAGTTCAGCGAGGGGCATGTGGTCTCCACTCTGCTGCCCAGGGGTCTCTCTGCTATGAACCCCACCCATCCTAGGGACAACTTGGTCCCCACCAAGCCCTCCAGAGCTGGATCAGTGGAGTCAGGGGGAGAAGGAGGAAGTCTCACAGTCCACCCCATGGGAGCGGTCCCGACCCACTGCGAAAGGCCAAGTGGAGATGGCAAGCCATGTGCCCATGCACACGCGTGTGTGGATGCGCACGCGCGTACCCAGCCCAGGGACAGCCGAGAGGGAACCCGACAAAGAGATGGAGGTGGGCCAGCGACTGAGGCAGAGACAAATGGGGCTCCAGGAGAGCGCGACAGACAGGAAATCCTTCTAAATCAGGACACAGCCCCAAAACGTTATTGCTGTTATTACTATTAGCTCTGTGTAAAGGAGCAAGTGGGAGCAAGGATCTGGTGCGAGTGAAGCCCCTGCCACGCGCCTCCCGGCGCTGCTCCGGGCGCTGCTGGCAGCCATTTTAGACCTTGGCAGCCATCTTACGGCTGGCGGCCTCAGCCGGAGGCCCACAATGCCACGACCGCCGGCCCCTGACATGCTCAGCTCAGCTCCAGGACAAAAGGCAGAGACATGGGAAATCTGGACCCAGGCTCGGAGGCACAGGAGCCAGGCCTGCGGCCGGAGCAGCTGCAAACAGGGCCCCACTGATCTGCTCAAGTGGTGTTCCCCTTCTCCCCCCTGGCCAGCACAGTGAAAGGAGCAGGGAAGGCTGAGGCCAGGGGCAGGGAACACTGTAGCTCTACTCAAAGGTGGCTAAAGTCCTCACAGGCCATCTCTAGGCCCAGGGCCTTAACTAGCTCAGCAAGAGTAGACCCCTGCCCCAATAGGGCCGCAGGTACCTCGCGACACCAGGGATGTGACAGGGGAAGGTCTCTGAGCACCCTGTCAGCTCAGGGATGTGCCTTGGATAGATGGAGGAAGGAGGCTGGCAGGAAGCAGCCAGTGGCTGCAGGGCCCAGAGAGGCCACTAGGTCCATGGTGAAAGGGCTCCTGGGGAGGCAAGGAGACGTCCTGCCCACCAGAGGCGCAACGTGGGCCAGCTTTCTTACCTGGCGGGCTCTTTGAGGAGCCTTGCCTTGAGGTCTACACCTGCTCTGGACAGGTGACATTAGCTGCAGAGCATCTCCATGTCGTGACTGCCTTCCCTGTCTGGGCTTCCCCGGGGGAGGGGATAACCCTGGGATTTGGGACAGAAAGGAGGAAGGCCCCTTTAGGATGCCCCTCCCCAGGCCCTGCCTCGTGGCTGCTCTGCTTTTATCTGGCAGAATGGGGCTTATCAGAGCCACCAGCTGAACAAATACACAAATCCACGGTTAGTGAGAAAAAACACTCTGCCTGAACTCTTTATCTCCTGTTCACAGGCCCCGCACGCTGCCCACTGCCAATAGCACAGGAGGGGACCTGACTGCAACATGGCAGGGCTCTGTTCTCCACTCTGAAGGTGGAGGGCGGCCTCCCGGACTCTGGCCGGGCCTCCCACTCAGTCTCCACACTCTGTCTCTCGGCCACCCCCCTTCTTCCCTCCTTGCCCCTGAGCCCGGGGTGGCTCTCCCCTGGCAGTCCCTGCCAGGCAGGCGTACATGAGTGAGCCCCTGCCTACAAGGGAGCCCCCTCCAGTGTCTGCTCTCTCACTGGGGACAATGGGCCAGCTAGTGGCCTGTGGGCCAGTGGAGAGGCAGGGACAGTGTTGGCTGGCACAACGCGGGCAGGTGCCGGGCTCCATCTTTCATATTTTATCCTCTGTCGTCGGCCCATGCCCCTGAGGGCTGTCTCTCTGATTCCCCAGTCTTCTGGGGCCATGTCCCCTGGAAGCCTTTCTGGCCTCAGGCTTCTCTCCAGCCTGCTTGCCAGCCAGTGGGGACACTAACTGTGCACCCCCAAGTTCAGGGCCACCCAACCACCCTCCCAGTCTCTTCAGGGACTGTGGCTCCCAGCGCTCCCTGGAGATACTGGTTGGAGATGGGATAGAGTGAGTGCTGCTGCTTCCCCTCGCCCCACACCAACTCAGAGTTTCCCTCCATGCTGGTGCTGGAAGCTGGAGAGTTCTTTCTGTGCTCTCAGCTGCTTCCCACTCGGCCCATCAAATGCAGCTGCCTAAAACCTGAGCCCAGCCACTGTGTTCGACAGGTGCCTTGGCCAGGCTGGCATTCGGGGTCCCTGGTTTCTGGGCCAGGCTAGGGGAGGGAGAGTACCTCAGAGCCCACAGCTCATTCTCGATGCTGTTTGGGGGTGTCAGGCTGGCTCGTGTCACACAAACACGCAGCTCTGCTGGCTGTCCTTCTGTGGGGACCTGGGCTACTCGTGAGATCCATGTCTCTGAGGCAGAGGCCTCCCCTGCCCATGGTTCTGGCCACTTTGCAGGCTTCTGGAAGGGAGGGCTATGAAGGAGCAGGCGATAAGACTGGACTCTGTCTCCGCATGGGCCCAAGCGGGCTCTGCTGAAGAAGCCTTTGAAACGGGATTTGGCTCCAGGTTCTGGGCCCACTCTGTATTCATCTGCACACCACTGGTCATTCCACAGCAACAACAGCTTGTGGGCTGGTGGCCTCTGGCAGTGCCCAGACCAGAGCCAGGCTCAGCCAGGTGGCCACTCTGGGCCCCTCTCTTCCTTGGGGGCCCCTCAGTATCCCCTGAAACAGCCACAAAGTTCCCCTGCAAAATTGCCCTTCTCACACCCACACCAGCTCCCCTTCTCAGCCCCTGGAACAAGTCTCCACCTTACTTCTTTTATTCAGCTCTCTGCCTTTCCCCCTGGATCCCCATTTCTGATCTTACTTCCCTGTCTCCCTTGGCTCCCCTCCCTCTGTCCTTCCTTTGCCTCCCCCTCACCTCTTCAGCAGCCCCCCCTCTTCCTTCTGCTGTTTGCAGGCACGTGTGCTTGTGCGTGTTTCCGAGAGGACTCTGCCTCTTCAGTAGAGCTCTGGAGGGGAAGCTCCAGGAGGAGCCTGGGGTTGCACATAAACTCCAACTGACAGCATGGTTTTTTTTGTTTGTTTGTTTTGGTTTTTTTTTGAGATGGAGTCTCTCTCTGTCGCCCAGGCTGGAGTGCAGTGGTGCGATCTTGGCTCACTGCAAGCCCCACCTCCCTGGTTCATGCCATTCTCCTGCCTCAGCCTCCCAAGTACTGGGAACTACAGGCACCTGCCACAGCACCGGCTAATTTTTTGTATTTTTAGAAGAGATGGGGTTTCACAGTGTTAGCCAGGATGGTCTCGATCTCCTGACCTGGTGATACACCCGTCTCAGCCTCCCAAAGTGCTGGGATTACAGGCGTAAGCCACTGCATCCAGTCGCATGTTTTTAATATATATATATATATATATATATATATATTTTTTTTTTTTTTCCAGCTACAGATGGGGAGATAGTTATGGCTCCCACTAGGGTGAGGGAGGAATTCCTGCTGGCTACAGCCAACACTGGCCTCAACTCCCACTCGAAACAAACTTGTGCTGTGAAAGGGGCCATGTATCATTTGCTGGCCAATTGCCCCCACGGACTTCGGCCTAACAAGTTTTATGGAGACTGAGGGGTGTGCACAGATTTGGCCTTAGCTGAACCCACATATGCATACCCAGGTATGTGCATACACTTGGATGCATACACTCATATGCTCAGACTCAGACACACACACACACACACACACACACACACGGAGCTGCCACTAGCCACTTCTTGCTGTCAAGAAAGGGTGGAGTGAGATGGTATATCTGGAGCCACCAGAGGCGAACCCCCTTCAACTCTGCAGGAACCGCTGGCCTTTGGAAACGGGGAGAACAGCCCTTGGGGTGTGCCTGCCCATTCCCTCGCCCTCCCAGTCCTGACATTCCAGAAGCAAGTGGGGGTACATTCTGTTCTGGGGGTGCCTCTGGGCAGCTGCAACACCCCATCCTCTGAAGGGCTGATGCGATTCTGGGGCCAGTCACTGGCCCTCCCAGCACTGTACCCCCCTCCTACTTCTCTCCCCCTTCCTCTGAGATTCCGGAGCGTCCAGGGCACGGGAAACCCAATCTCAAGAGGAGCCAGAGGCCCCGCCTGTAGCAATCAGAGCTGGAGAATGTAACTATTGTGCCTCCTGAAACTCAAGTCTGAGAATCTGAGACACCCTGAGGAGGGGAACGGTGGATAGATGGGGGGCTAAGGAGACGGGTCACAGAGGGGTTCTCCCCGTCTCAGCAAACAGGGGACTCAGGGGACCAAGGAAGTCCTTGAGAATGCAGGGCAGCCAGAGGGCAGACCGGGGGGATGAGGCTTGGCCAGGGCCTGGGCCCACGGGGCTTCTAGGATTTTCCTCTCCTTCTCTCCATTCCTCACCCTGCCCCACCAGCCACCATGCATGTGCGCACACACGTGTGCACAAACACACACACACGCGCACACACATCCTGGAGTCATCCTGAGGTGGCAGGTTTTTCCTTCTCTGTCATCCCTAGAGTCTCACGTGGTTTAAAGCAGGAGCCTGAACAAGAAGCATAGCCCTCAAGCTGTGGGTGGGGGCAGGGATAAGGACAGGGGAACATGTCACCCCATTATCGTCCTCTCCCCTTTCCTCATTCCCTCCCTGCTCATAGGTCCAAAGGGGCTTCTGCCTTTGACTTGACTGACCTGCTGGAGATGGGGGAAGAGGACATGGCAGAGGGGATAAGTGACAGGAAAGAGGAAGAAACCGAGTCACACCCACATGTGGTCTAGGCCTGCTCTGGCTGCCCCTAGGGCCTAGGCTCAAGGAAAGCCATTGTGGGGCGGGGGGGGTAGGGAAGGCACAGGAACCTGGCAGACGAAGGGCCAGCATCTGGATGGGACATTCCCCTCTCCATCCCGACCCCAGGAAGAACTACTTTCTCCATTCCAACGCATCCTGGCCTCTACGGGTACCCCTGGAGCAAGTGCCAGGCTTGGCTACTGCAGGACTCACAGCTCGGCAGTGAGGCTTCGGGAAGCGAGGAGAAAGCAAGTCCATCAGTTCATCTTGTACCCAGGAGACCAGCAGAGCAGTCTCACGCTTCATCTGAAAGCCTCAGGCCCCACACAGTGTCGAGGTGAAGAAGGCCTGTCTCCTACAGTCCTTGGTTGCCTCCCCTCCCCATGTGGAGATGGACTCCTAGCCAGAAGCCTTCCAGCCACACAGCCCATCACTGCCTCCCTCATATAATGAGAAAGGTGTTCCTAAGCTTAAAATTTTCCTCCAAGAAAACAACAGAACTCCCGCCTCCCTTCCATCCCCAGCAAGTGGCCCCGGAGCACTCCAGGGAGTTCTTTTGGTGTGAGCTACTCGGTGTTCTCCTGTTCATTAGCAGCCGTCCCCAGCCCAGGGAGAACTCCTGGAGATGGGCCCAGGCATGGAGCGGCAGAAGCAGCCAGGAGGCACTGGGGAACTGAATGCTCAGTTGCTCTTCCCCAACGGATGACAGGCAGTGGCCAGCAAAGGAGAGAGAGAAGCGATATGCCCCCTGGTGCAGAGCAGAGCACCCAGCAGGTGGACAAAGGCCCACCTGCCAATGGCCACTCCAGGACCAGCCCAAGAGTTAATAAATGAGACCCCCAGCCACAGCAGCAATGGGATATGTGAGTGGGCCTGCAGGCTCCTCCTGTGTCTGCCCATGGCAAGGTGACCCAGCACCAAACTTGGCACCTCAGATACCTGACTATGGAGGGAACAAGTGGACCCAGGGCACAGCGGAAACACTGTCTGGGGTGTTTCAGAGATACCTGGGGTAGGAGTTCCCATCACAGCAGAAGAGATTGAAGATGACAGGCAAAGATCAGGCAAAGAAGAAGGCAAAGAAAAACATCTTGGGGAGATGGAGAAAGGCAGGAGCCATTGGCCTGGGTCTGCTTCACCTGTCGTCTGAGCCTGCCCTTGGCCTACCCAGGGAGGTGCCCTTGGTCTGGAGCCTGTGTCTACTGAGGGTGTACAACACGGTGCTCTACCACTGTGGATACCCTATCCTGGGTGAGCTGGCCTTGCCCCAGCACAGAGGGGCCAAAGGGGGCATGCTGAAATGGAGGGTAGGAGGAGGAAGGAGGTGGGTGGCCAGCAACGGCATACCAAGGCTCCCCGGGATTCACATCCGTGCTCCAGAACCTACCAGCCTGTGACTTTGGCCAAGTTATGAACTGTTTCCTCATCTGTAAAAGGGAGATAACACCTACCATTAGCATTCCTGGGTGAGGAATAAATGAGAAAACATGTATAATAAGGTGCTTAGCTCAGGGCCTGGCTCATAGTTGGCGGTACATAAACGTCGCCTGTCCTTCCGCCTGGATTACTATTTCCCTTCGTCTCCATTTGCTGAATGCTTATTCCTCCTTCTCAACTCTGGTCAAATGCCACCTCCCACCCTGGTGGGGAAGCTGTGGCTGACCCTCAGCTCCCCTCCCCAGGAGCTCATGCTCTTGAATACATGGTGAGTGTGTCCTAGATTGCAGTTTTTGGTGTCTTGCCCCAGAGACCACTGCCAGTGAACAGAGGGGCTCCCTTGGGGCCTGGCCCACTACCATCTACAACGAGCAACAGAGAGGTTCCTCTGCAAATATAATGGCAGAGCCTGGGCAGACACCTGTACAGGCATATCCCTCCTCACATCAGTGTGCAGTAGCCATCCAACGGTCTCAAGACAGTCACCATACTAGAAACAGGGGTGGGGGAAAGAGGGCCAATAGGGAACAGGGAAGATAGAGCTTGTCCCCCTAGACTCTGGGATTGCTAGGCCCGAGGCCTGCCCAGCCCAGCCCAGCCTTGGAATACAGAGAGCTGAGAAAACCAGGAGCACAGGCCCAGGCCCATGGGCGGCCAGGCCAGGCACCTCTCCCGGCAGTGCTGGCTGGTGCCACGATTCAGCCAGCAGCTGGAGCCAGCATTTCTGAGAGGGCCTGGGGCCAAGAGTCATGTGATGGTGGGGTCCAGGCAAGCGGCCCCCAGCCCCGGAAGCTTCTATCCCCTCCCCAACTTGACGAAGAAAACCTGACAGTGGAGAATGCCCTCCATACCCCACATGCCAAGAAAAGAGAGGGGCCCTGGGGCGGGGGGGGTCCCATCCCAGCAAGGGGCCTGCAGAGCTGCTCTTCCACCCCCACCCGCTTTCTCTATTTCCAGCACTGCCCTTTCTGGCCCTTTGAGCTGCCCAGGACAGGACAGGCTGGCCAGACAATCACCCTCACCCCCAGCTGCTCTTAGGGCTATTAATAGTGTCTCCACCTCCCAGGGCTGGGCATCACCCTCCTCCTACCCCCAAATACACTTGCCCTTGGTCTAATTATTCATAAAGGGACAGAGTCCTCCAGACCCTAATGCCGACCTGGTATGAGAAGCAGGAGGCGGAGGCTCTGCAGGCCACTCAAGGAATGCGCCTGGGACAAGCAGGAGTTTGGAGGAGGGATGCGAGAAGGCAGGAAGCCCCAGAGCCAGAGAGCAACCAAAAGATAAAACTAAAACTAAAAGACAGAGAGAAAGGGAGAGAGAGAAGGAGGAGCCACAGTAGAGAATCAGGGCCAAAGCGAAGAAAGAAGACTGGGGCAAAAAGAATCAGAGAAGTACAGTACAAGATTCTGAGAGAGGCAGGGAAAGGGGACAAAAACAAAAAAGAGCAGAGAGGAAATTATTCCTTTGGGCAAAGAAAAAAAACAGAAAGAGGAAAACTTTCCTAAAGATACTCAGGAAGAGGAAAAGGAAAAGGAGGAGGCTCAGAGAAGGAACAACTGGCCAAGAAAAGGAAGGTGGAAGAAGTGAGACCCTATAGAGCAGGAAATTCACTTTAGCCCAGGGCATGGGAAGGTCCCTAAGCTCTCTGCCTATTTGCCTGAGGAAATCAAAAAGGACAGAGGGTCGGCAGGGACTGGGGAGCATCAGCCTCCCCCACCACCTCTCTGCCCCCTGCTCTCTTTCCAGCCTTAAGCAGAGTTCTGCTCCTGCCTCCCTCCACTGTTCCCTTTCCTTGGAAGAATCCATCCAGGAAACCTCAGGGCCTGGGATTAGAACTGTAGAACCCACCTCCTTCAATTCACCCTGTGGGGAAGAGGAAGTGGGAGTTAGGCTGAAGCCACCTGCCTCCCCTCCTCGGGTGCTAACTTCCTCAACCCCTATGACAGAGCACTCAATACCCAGGCTGGTGACTCCAAAGGGGCCTCCTTCACCCGGAGACTTGCCTTGGTGCAGCAGAGGCTGACTCTGGCTCATGGACAAGCAACAAACACAAATGCCCACCATAATCAGATGTTTAAGTGGGGCCCTTCTCCCACCTGGAGGCTGGAAACTAAACAAATCCCACCTACACAGGGAACCTCTGGCTGGTCCACAGCTGGGGAAGTGGGAGGCTCTAGCTCTGGAAGGCATGAGAGCCTCAGAGACCTGGCCACCAGGCCACTCAGGCCAGGAGATCCTGACCAGGAACACCCCACTAGACCATCAGCCCCTTGAGGACAAGCCCTCTCTGTTGGTTTTGTTTGCTGCTACATCCCCCACATCTCAAAGCACAGCTGCAGTGGATGATAAGACTCCAAAGAGACCCTTCTAGATCCTTCTTCAAACTATGGCTACACTGACCACCCAGGAAACAGAGGCACCAGCTAGCTGACACCTTCCCCCTCCTGAAGAAAGAATAGCTTTCTTGCAGCCCAACCACTGACACTCATGTCCGGTGAATTAATGTGGAAATCCTGATGCTGCTAATCCTCCTGCAAAGCCGAGCTGGTTCCAGACACAGGACTGAACATACTTGTGCCATACTCAAGGGCTGGAATGACCAGAGGAAGGAACTGGAGCCTCACGGAGAAAGGCACAGCAAGGGAAGGCAGCAGAGCACTCTCACAGGACTGCTCCTCTCCTTGCCCTGGAGACCCGAAGGCAGCCACTGTCCAGAGCTGTCCAGAGGAAATACGAGGAATCTAGGCCTTTGACTGCAAATTTCCAGCTTGGAGCCCTAAGAGCCTGGGCAGGGCTGGGCTGAATAGGACGGCACCGAGTGCTGCACAGAGCCCTGGGCCTGGAATCAGAAGCCTAGGCTCCAAATCCTAGACTTGCTGCTGTTAGACCTCCAGTGTGCCTCTCCTGCTTCTTGGTGCAACACAACCAAGACCTGCTCAGCACCGTGAGATGTGAGTGGGAATTTTTACAGATTTTTTAAACATATTTTAACTTTGAGTTTTATATACTATAAAGTACCAAGCTTGCATAAGGACAGCAAAGGCTGCTGAAGGAACAAAGTGACACTGGTCCTCCGACTGACAGGTGCCAAATTCCTCATTCATAACTCCCTGAAGGACCAAAAAGAGGTTTTCCCCAGGCTGCCGGGCAGCAGGGCTCAGGGAGCGGCGCGGCTCAGGAAGCGACGCGGTTCAGGGAGCGAAGCGCTGCACTCCTGGACGCCATAGCTAGGTGGCGCAGCGAGTTAACACTAGCTGCCCTCCGAGGGCTGCGGCGGGGCGCGGCCAGCGACCAGCCCAGAGCTCCAGGGGATGTGGTTCCCTCTGCATACCCAGAGGGTCCCAAGAGGAAGGAGAAGAACCCACTTAGGCCCAGGCCACTTGGACCCTGGGTTATGCACCAAGGAAGGAGCTGCCCGTGGCAGCGGCTCCTGTTGCTGTTGCTGCCAAACACATCCCGTGATGTGATGTGAGGGCCGAGTTTCCCGTTCGCATTGATTAGGAACAGCTTGCGGTGCGAGGGCCGGATGGAAAGCGGGCCGCGAAATGGGTGGGCGAACAGAAGGCGGGGGACCTGCCAGGTGCATAGCTTGACTGCGGGTTATCCAATGAGCCCGGCCCCACCCTGCGTGGCTGCCGCTCTGAATCCTGCCTGCTTCTTTCAGAATGGAGCTGCCCTCGATTTGGGGTGGGGTGGTGTCTAAGGCCACGTGACTCCCGGAGTATTCCTAACGCACCCAGGATGCCCTCACCTTTTGGCAGTGCAGACTTGTCTCTGCAATTGGTAAACACTTGAAGCTCTCTACCCCATCCCCATAAAAAGTGAAAAAATGGAGACTAAAACTCAGAGATCAGGAACCAGAGACAGAGAAATGGAGAAAAGTCAGGAAGAAAAAAAAAAAAATCAGCGCTCTCTGCAGTGGTGGCAGCAGCCGGGCGGGCACACCCTCCCGGGCGGGCGTGGAGAAAGGCCCCTTTGTTCCGCTGGGAGGTTAGCCGAGGTGAGGCCTACCCCCACCATCCCCTGACCCTGGGCAGTGCAGATCACTTCACAGGGCCTAGGGCTGGGCCTGGTTGCTTCCCTGGCCCCCCAGTCCTCAGGCCCCAGAGCAAAACAGTCTAGCTGGCTGTGCGAGGGCTCCTGCCTTGCCAAGCACCAAGGGTCACACATGTAGGGCTGGACTGAGCTCCTCCAACAGGTCCTTGGACACCCATACTACCAGACATTAGCAGCTTACCCAGGCTTCTCCTAAGCTATAGGTTTCGGGGTAGATTCTGCACACAGCAGGCGCCCCACAAAGGCGTGGTCAGAGGGTGCAGCACAAGCTGGGAGCTGATGCCCCAGGAGGCAAGGCTGGCTGACGACGCCCCTCCCACCCACAGTGAGGCTCCTGGGCTCTCTCCTTCACCCGTTCCGGATATAGGCCCTTTCCAATGGCCTCAGGCTCTGGGCCAGGAATGGCCCGTCCAAGGCTTCCTCAGAGTGGGGGCTGGAATCTGTACTAGGTCCCTCTGAGAGGTGGGGCCTAAGTTCATCCACTCTGTTCTCCAAGGAGCGGCTAGAGTGGAATCACCTGTCCCTAGTAAAGGGGCGCTGAAAACAGGCTTACTCCCACCCCAGAGCCTGCCAAAGCAGAGGCTGAAGTGGAGGGAAGAAATGGAGGCCAAAAGCATTCCTTCTGGCCGGGTACGGTGGCTCATGCCTGTAATCTCAGCACTTTGAGAGGCCGAGGCGAGTGGATCGCCTGAGCTCAGGAGTTCGAGACCACCCAGGGCAACAATGGTGAAACCCCGTCTCTACTAAAAATACAAAAAAAATTAACCAGGTGTGGTGGCACATGCCTCTAGTCCCAGCTACTTGGGAGGCTGAGGCAAGAGAATGGCTTGAGTCCCAGAGGCGAAGGTTGCAGTGAGCTGAGATCGCACCACTGCACTCCAGCTTGGGCTACAGAGTGAGACTCCGTCTAAAAAAAAAAAAGAAGAAGAAAAGAAGAATTCTAATTAAATCAAATTAGAAAGAAAAAAAAAGCATCCCTCTTGCCCCACAGCACACCCCATCCACTGGCACCACTCCCCCAACCATTATGGCTCCTGGCCACTCCGGTAGGGTTCCCCAAAGCCCTTAGACCAGACTCTCCACCTTTTAAAGCCAGGTGGCTTACACTTGGCCAAGAAGTGTGTCCACTTTCCAACCAGTGGCAAGCAGCCTCCAGCTCCCACTCCAAGAATGGGCAGCAGAAAACCTGGAAGGAGGGATTTGCCTGGACTGTTCTATTCTGACAGTCCCCTGGCCTCACACTGGGGGTACCTCCTCCTCAGGAGGCCCTAACCTCCCACTAGCTTCCAGAATGCAAGTAAGAGAAGGGAGGAGGAGTACATTGGGTGTCCCCCAGCCTCCCCAGGCCCTGTGCCAGGGGCTGTGGCCTAGGAAGTAAAAGGAGAGAGAAGGGGAAGGGGAGAGGGAACAGGCGCAGACCCAGCCACCTGCCCACAGGGAGCAGCAGTGGCTGGAATTACAGGGAGCCTGAACCATCAGCCCTTGAAACGGCTGCAAGAGGCTGCAGCTCAGATACACAATGTCCTGCCAAACCCCAGTCCTTTAATTCAATTAAGTACGGGACAGACTTCCCAGATTTGTCTATGTGTGTGAGTGCATGTGAAAATCCCGATGTGCACAAATCCCGGGATCTATGCGCTTGTGTGCACGTGCATGTGGATGTGTGAATCCTAATGGTGGAGTAAGATGAGAGGAGGCAAATGAGGATGGGGGATGGGGACAAGAGAAAGGTGAGATGGTGGCTCCGGGAAGAGTGGGGACCTAAATCTTCCTGGAGGGACAAACTCCAGACCAGGGTTCTCAACCCCCACACCCTGGGGATTGGGGCTGTTTCATTCACTCAGTCTAGCTCTTTTCTCAGACCTACCCCTCCCCACCTTGTCTGTCTGGCCCCCAGAAGGAGGCTCAGCAATGATTTCATAAAGCTGGGTACATTTCATGTGCTCCTGTACTTCTCTCCCTGCAAGTATCCGGGCCCTGAGCTTTTTTTCTTTTCTTTTTCTTTTTTGCTTTTTTTGAGACAGGGTCTTGCTCTGTCGCCCAGGCTGGAATGCAGTGGTGCCATCATAGCTCACTGCAGCCTCAAACTCCTGGGCTTAAGGACCCTCCTAGCTCTCCTAAAAAATTAGCCGGGGGTGGTAGCCTGCACCTGTGGTCCCAGCTACTTGGGAGGCTAAGTAGCTGGAACCACAGCTGCATGCTACCACCCCAGCTAATTTTTTATTTTTTTAACTATTAGTAGACGCAAGTTCTCCCTATGTTGCCCAGGCTGGTCTCGAACCCCTGGGCTAAAGCGACCCTCTGGCCTGGGCCTCCTAGTGCTGGCATTGATTATGGATGTGAGCTCCTGTGCCCAGCACACATCCTGAGCTTTTAAAGTCATGAGCCTCAGGTCATGCCTACCAAGGTTCAGATGGAAGCCTGTGCTCTACATAATTGCAGGCAGGGCCTACAGGAGAGGTGAGGGCTTTCCTGAGGACAGATCCCTGGAAAGGTGTCCTGCTTAGCCCCTGGAGCCTGGCGGAAGCCCATGCAAAACCCCTCTTGCCATCCAACCACCCCTCCTGCTTGAAGGCTCCAGAGAAGCAGGAGGTGGGAGGGTCCTGCTCACCCCAACTTAGGGCAACTTAGGGCCCACCTCACCCCAACTTAGGGCAACCCCCTCCCCTGTTCCTAGGGTCACTTGTAGCTGTACTGTCCTGGGGGTGGGGCCAGTTCCAGCTGTCTTTCTCCCCTCAGGCCCCAAGGAGCTTGCCTCTCTCCCCAGCCCTCCAGGATCCCTGAACAGCCCCCTTCTGGGAGCAGAGCCAAAAAGATGGGAGAAGGATGTTTATAAGCTGCTAAAAGGGAAAAGGAAAAAGTGGGAGGTGGGGCAGAGAGGCCCAGGCTTCCAGGTAGTATAGACTAGGGCCTCGGTTGCGGGGAGGGAGGGAGGCAGGGAGGGAGGCTGCCTTCCCCAGGTAGTCCAACATCTGGCTTACTGGACAAAGAAGTGCCCCCTGCTCTGCCCAGCCCACCACAACCAGACCTCAGTGTACACACTCAGGGGTCTCTAGGCCCCATGCTGGCCTGCCAAATGACAGTTTCTGACATTCTTATCCTGACCCACAGGACTCTGAGACGCTAGTGGGTTTTCTTTTTATGTATTTATTTACTTTTAATAGCTTGTTCCCCTCTCCTCAGCCTGAGGAGGACAGGAGCAGCGGAGGGCCTGGGGCCCTGGGGAGCCGAGGCTGGGGGTGTGGCATCAGGAGCCAGCTTGGTGGGAGCGAAAGCCGAGTCTGCAGCTCGTAGGGCTCCTCGCGCACAGCTAATGGGAGGCTGGCAGCGGCAAATTGTTGTTTACTTTTAATTAAGTAAACAATGTCGGCTTTCCGCCTCCTCCCCTGCCATCCCAGCCAGTAATTTGGGGGATGACAATGGGGTTGTTTCCTTCCTCCTGCCTTCTTCCCTCCCTCCAAGCACTCCTGCTCGCTCCCCGCTCTGCACAGGCACAGCCGTCAGAACTTGTCATTGGTCGGGGAGGCTCCACCCCGGAGGAGGGGAAGGTCCCACTGACCCACTACTGGCTGGGCCCAGCAGGCTGCAGGTTCCACCTCACCAGGGATATGGTTCCACTGTCAAGTTCACCTAAGGGTGACAAGTGCAGCCTTGCCCTGAGACTCTCTAAGCACTGAAGATGTGATCCATTCTCATTCTGTTCCCTCCCCTCATAGCCCTCCTCCCTAAGCAACATCTCTAAAATCCAGAAAGTAAGCGTCTCTGAGGGATGCGGCAGCAGGGAAACCACCGTCCCAGGTTGGGAAGAGATTCCCCAGGATCCAGGAAACAAGCAGGTGGAACCTCCTGTTTCAGATCAGGACAGAGGCCACAGCCCCTGAACCAGTGGGCTGCTGGGTGGTACCAGCTTTCCTTGGAAGCAGGGCTGGCTTCATAACCTTGACTTCCACTGTTGCTGTCTTGAAATTCTTAATTTTTGAACAAGGCGCCCTGAGTTTGCATTTTGCACTGGGCCCCATAAATTCTGCAGCTGATTCTGCTCAAGGGCCCAAGTAAGTGAGAAACAGAAGAATGTAAGCTAAGCCAGCTTTTCACCCCTGGGTCCCCTGGCCTCGGGTGTAGGCACTGGGCTCCCCTGAGTGGAAGGACAGGCAAGAGGGTCCCACCCCATCCCAGGGAGGCTGAATTTCAAATGAAGCAACCTAGAAGGTGGGACTCCACGCAGGATCTTTGTGAAAACAAAGTGCTCCTAACACCCTTTAACAGTAAGAGTGAATGCCACCGGGTGGGTGGGCCCACCGTATGCGGGCCCACCCTATGCAAGCTCACCTCTCCAAGCCCTCTGCACACAGTGAGCACCTCATAAGTGCAGCAGAACTGAGCAAGAGAGAAAGGAAATCCCTCCCCACTCCCTCCTCTGCCTCCCAAGGATCAAACGGTCGGGTCCGGAGCCAAGCTTGACCCTCAAGCTCCTCCCTGTGAGGCAGAAGAGACTCTTCAAGGTGTGTGCATATAGAACGGGGCTGGGGGGGGCCTGAGTCATGTGCAAAGCCCGCTCCTCCCCCTGCCCGCCTGCTTCCCCAACTCCTTCCGAAGGGCGGGTACTGCGGCAGCAAAGTTGGCTGGGGCTGGATGCAATTTCAGCCGCAGAGCAGGGCTCCCTGGCTGGAAGCAATTTTCTCATTAGGACCCCAAGCCTGCTTGCTCGTTGCTTTTCAGCCCTCACTCCCCTCCTGCGAAACCGCACCCCACAGGCCTCCCCACAGACCACTCACACGCACAGGGAACCACACGTGTATTGAGTTGAGGGGCAACTGGGGGGTCACCCCCATGGGGCTGGGTGCAAGGAGAGATTTGCTGGCCAAAGTCCCTGGCCAGGGAGGCTCGAGGTGAGATGAGGACTCCTCCCCCAGGCTCCCACACCCAGAAGCCGGTCCCTCCTGGCCTGCCCTACAGAGAGGATCCTAGACTGCAGGACCCAGAGGAGAGGCCGGGGAATCTGGGGCCAGCCGAGCCTGAGGGCTGGCCTCACTCGACACTCCCAAAAGAGACCCCCAAGCACTCAGCCTGCTCCCCTTCTTCCTCAGTTAGGCCTGGGGCGAGCAGATGGGCTCTCAGGAGGCAGACCCCCCCTCCCCCAGCCCTGAGGCTGCTCCAAGTGGAGGGTGGTCTTGGCTGAGGGAGGAGGAGAGCCGAGGCCCCGTGAGGGGCGGCTCCTCACTCCGCAGACACATGTGGTTGGACTTAAAAAGCTATTAGGGAGCAAGGCACTGGCGGGAGTGCGGCCGGCCCTCGCACCAGAGGCAGGGGGAGGGCAGATGCCGAGGCGGTGAGCTCAGCACTGCCCTCCCTGGCGGGGCCCCCGGATGCAAAAAGGACTAGGGGGACCCTCACCCTGCGGGAGAGTGGGGCAGGCCCTCAGGGAAGGGCAGGCAGGCTGCCGGGCCTGGGTCCAGGCACAGATTCTGGGAAGCTTAGCAATCTGAAGACTCTAGGCCTGTGGGGGCCAACCTCTCAGTGGGAGGGAGGAGTGGGGGGGGGGGAGGGTTGTGCCTGGCGCTTGGATGGGGCCCAGGAGGGCACAGACAGGTCCTCGGCTTTCCTCCAGCTTTCTTGGGGTGACAGCCGGCGGGAGGTCTCCTAAAGGGTGTGTGTGTTTGGTGAGGCTGGAAAGGGGGGATTATTAGGAGAGCGGGGGAGAGAGAGAAGGAAGGGAAAAGTGGGCCCCACCCATCACGAGGCCAGAAAGAACCGACGGAAAGTTCCCTAGAGCCGCCAGCTTGTAAAAAGCTCCTTTTCTTTCCAAATTACGAACATTTTTTAACAAGAGGGGGGGAAACCCCCCAGAGCAGTGATCTAGGACTTCATTAGGACCGTGTGTGTCTCTGTGTGTGACTGTGGCTGGTGACTGAAGGGTGTGCATCTGCTGACATTCGAAAGTGTTCTCCAAAAGCTGGGCCATCCTTCCTTGGACCCCCTACCCCCACCCTCCTCAGGTCTGCTATTTTCAGGGCTCTAGGCACCAACCACCCTGCTATGCCTAACCCAGGGAGGACACCCCACTGCTGTTACAGAACGACATGGATGCCAGGAGCGGCTGGGGGCACACACAGCAGGACCAGGCCTAGGACAGGCAGGCCACTTGCTAGGGACCCAGCTCCAACTCTTGGAGTAGGACTCCCTGGGGTACTGGCCTCAGCACTCCCAGGAGTGGGTCATAGGTTTGGGGGCCCCACAGGAGTGCAGGGAAACGTCCCACCCAAGACTCTGGAGACTACTCTGAGCTCCTCAGCCACCCACCAAGCCCACCTCCAGCCCCCTAGGAACCCAGGGAGCAGTGCAGAAATGGGGAGATCGAGTTACACACTGCCTCTTCCACTCTGCGGCAAGCAGGAGCTCTGTGTTTTGGAGACATTGAATCTGCCTGATAGCCCCAAGGGGTGGTTATTTTCCCCATCTTTACAGATGAGAACATATCAACAGAGGCTCAGGGAAACCCACCAAAGTCAGCTGGAGCCGGGATGGAGTTGAACCTCCACTTGTCCCCCAACCCCCACTGAAGGCCCAGTGGCCAAGCTCCTGGGAGTTTCCTTTCTCTGTCCAGATCTGTCCACGGTAGAGACGGGAACTGGGGAAGGACCCTGGGCAGGACAGGAGAGGGGACTGCTCTGAGCCACCAGGAGTCAGGCCGGGAAGCAGGCTGGGTGGGGGAGGAGCTGACCACGAAGCTGGGATCCGTGCTCAGGAAACACGCAAAGAATGCCGTTGGCCGCAGGCCAGTAGGCCAGGACCACAAAGAGGCCTTTGTTTTAGGAGGTGTCCAGGGAGTGGATGGACAGAACGGTAGAGGTGGGGGCAGCACCCCTTGAGGGTGGGACTGGGGAGGGCAGTGATCCCTGTACTGTCCTCACACACCACCCCCTCCTGTCTGTTCCCCCACACCTCAACCCCAGTAGTGGCAGGTTCTTCTATCAGGCCCCAGACTCCTGGGGAGGGCGCCCTTGGCGACAGGTTCTCCTACTTCTCAGCTCCTGACCTCCCTCGGCTGGTGGGGGGATATGTCCCAAATCCACCCTTCTGAACCCCAGAAGTTCCTAGGTGCCCCACTGACATCCTTCTCTGCCTCTACCTCTACATGCTGCTGGGGGCTTTGGGAATGAGGATGGAGGATGGGCTGGGGGGTAGCAAGGGTGGGATGGTTAGGGGCCTTTCTGCCTTCCAGGTGGACTGTCTGAGGGCACCAGAGTCACCCTGCTCCCCTAGTTATCCTCGCCTCCAGGCGGAAGGGAGGGAAGGCCTTGGAACATTTCCTCTCCCCTTCCCCCTTCTGCAGTTGCAGTTTCCCTGGCCCCTTCTTGGCATCTGGAAAAGTTTGGGAAACTTAAAAAAATTTTTTTTGGAGTTTGTCTATTGCTCCCCAGCCCTGTGAGGGAGCTACAGCCAAGAGGAAGACAGAAAAGGGGTGGGTTGAGGTGATTAGGGGATAGAGAGTAAAGTCAAAGAGAAGCAGAGCACTCGGAAAGAGGGCAGCACCCAAGGGTGCTCCCTCAGCCAGCCTGACCCCCATCTAGGTTTCCTGGACCTATAAGAAAGACCCCCACAAAACACTGTCAAACCCACTCAGCACACCAGGCCCTGCTGAAGCCCTACTCTGCATTCTGCTTAGCACCTTCTCTGGGCCATCTCCTGCCAGACGTGTGCACTCTGCAGGAGGGGCAGCCTGTGGCTGTGGGGCCACACGGAAGGAAGGGACGTCTTAAGGCTGGATGGCCAGAAGCAGTACCAGCAGCTTCAAGTGGAGATGGAGGAGAAGGCAGGTTTCTGTCTGGATTTCCACCTCCCTGTGAACAGGACGAAGGGAACATGGGAATACACAGACTCCTGGGGACTGGGACTGCAGTGCCAAGCAGAACAGAACTGTGATTAATGTCCCTGTCCCCATCATCCTCGCTCCTCTGGTCTCTGTGTGTGGACGGGTGCAGGGGGTGCCAACCTCATGGCCCTGGAGCCGTTCCAAGAAGCACAGAAGCGCAGCCTCAACTGGGTCGAGATGAGCACAGTATACGCAATCGGCAGGGTTAAGGCCAGGCTATGAACAACTCTAGGTTCAGCCCAAGAAAGGGCACATGTCTGACATGTGACTGTTTCTCTGAGAGAATCTGGATTGTCTTATCTAAGCCAGGAGTATGCCCCCTTCACTCTGACATGGCCCTCAGCAGAGCCAGGGCCAGCAGCGCAAGAAGCTCACTGGCATGACCCCCAGTGACTCACGGTGGCCCTGCCTGGCAGCTCCTGCATCATCACAGGACATCCTTAGGTGACCCACCTGTGTTCTGAGAACAGGGGCATCACTCAGGTCGTTCGTGACATCCAGGTGGGCTCCCATCTGGGCTCTACCCCCAGCCTAGATGGCCAGTAGTGTGCCCCTACCTCTTAAGGATGGCTCCATCCCTGGAGACAAAAGAGCACACCTCAGAGAGGGGGCAGCTGGCAGAGGCAGGGGGACAGCCTGGAGGACCAACAGCACTTGGGTACTAGGTGGAAATGCAGACTCACGAGCCCTGCCCAGATCTACCCACTTGGACAAGCCCCAGGATCTGCATTTTAACAAGCCCCCAGAGGTGCAAGGGCAGGCAGCTGCATATCAACCCGGGCACCACCTGGATGCCTGGGGGCGTTTGGTCCCAAATCCTGCAAGCAGAGTGCACAGCAAAGGAAAGAAAGACAGAAGGGAAGTGGGGCACAGAGGAGTGGGTAATCGGCAGGAGGGAGGTCTGCAAAGGAAATGGAGAAACCTGGAGAGCACGAAGCCGGAGCGGAGAAGGCGGGCGCTGTGAGGAGGAGGCGGCGCCTAAGAAGTGCCTTCCTGCAGCCGCCCGGCTGCTCCCGGGAGCCACCCCGCCCCCTCCAGGCACCTGCTAAGGCGGCAGCGGCGGGTTGTGTTTCTTTAACCCCTGGGGCCTGTTGACACAGATTAGTATCGCTGGTCAGGGGTCAATAGGGAAGGCTCTTGAGGTCAAGACCTGAACAACTGGAGTTGTAATGAGCCACGTGGGGAAGAGGCCCAGGGAGAGGAGAGGGCCAAGGAGGGAGGAGGAGGAGGGCTGGGCTTCTCCAAGGAAGGGCCTCTGGAGCTCACTCGCCTGAGAGGCTGTCTCCTCCCCGAACCTGCCTGACTTGAGGCTTGGAAAAAAATCTGGCTCACTGACCCGGGTGCGGGGGAGATGTCACTGGCTGACTAGAGCTGGAATCCCAGCTAGAGAAGGACAGGGGAGAACCAGCGGGAAGAAAAGGAGCAAAGAGCCACCTTGCAGGACGGCTGACTTGTGCAATGCTGTCAGGTCAGACAGCATTCCCCTCCTCTTCCCTTCCATCCCTAGTACCCTGAGTGAGCCCTGGGTAGTGGCCAGACATACCCCTCTTCCTCCTTGAGTCTTTGGCAGCACCGTGATGTGCCCACCTGAGGCATCTGCCTACCCTGGGCCACCTGGCAAAGCCAGAGCTGAGTGACTCATTTAGAGCCCTCTGGCCCTGAGTGGGGCTGGTATAGGGGCCAGACAGCATCCCAAACACCTGGTGAGACAGCCTTAGCCACACCTTCAGTGATGAGATCTGCAGCACAGCACCCAAGCCATGGGGCAGCTGCTCCGTGGCTCCCCTGCTACTATCCTCCTGGAGGTATGCACCCTCCTTCCTCCACTGCCAAGTCATTACCAACAATACCAGGGTAGCAACAATGCTTTTCTCCTGGGACCTGGAGGCTGCTTTGGGGCCTGCCTTCTCCCTGCCCAGGGCCATCTCCAAGGGGGCTGGTCTGGATGGATGGAAGGGACAGGCCATCTGTCTGCAGGCTACTCAGCCACATGCTTAGAGGAGTGAAGGGAAAGACCCAAAAGACAGGTTGCATGTCCCCTGTGACCAGAGCTTCCCCAGCAGTCTGGAACAGTAGGTCACCTGTTTGGGTTAAAGGGGACTGGGTTTCCTCAGAATCACTCTGGAGTTCTCCAAGTCCTGTCTGGGTCACAGAGAAGCAAATGTGAGGCCACCGACACCCAGGGGTCCAGAGAGTAATGGGAGGTACACCTTGATTCTATATTCATTTGTATGTCTGCAGGGGCAGACATACAAATCTGTGTGGGTCACACACAGATCTGTGACATGCACACTTGGAAAAGCACATGCAGTGCCTTAAAGTTAATTCCACATGTGTTTGTTGGCACCTGCTAGATGCCAGGAACCACACAGATACAGAGCCAGAGAAGCTGCCTGGGTAACACCCCCCCGCAGCTGAAAGCTGGTGTGTAATGGACAAAATGGAGGCCCCCTCAGAGGGAGGGACTGGCCTCAGAGGATGAGAAGTGATGCGGGAGAAGCCTGCACCAAGGAGGTGACAGCCAGGCCGGGGGTAAAAAGATAGAGGCCGTCAGACAAAAGGGGAAGGGACCACGCCAGATACACATGAGCAGAAGCCCAAAGGCAGGAACAGCACAGCACACTCAGGGGCTATAGAGAGCTCCAAATGCTGGAACACACAGTATAGGGGAAGTGAAGGAATGCGGTGATGGAAGGGTCGGCAGGGGCCCGACCCAGAGAGACCCTGGGTGCCCACTAAGGGGACAGCACCACTGGGCAGACAAGATGCTCAAGGAAGGCAGTTACGAAACTCTAGGACAGGGCAATTCCTCTCTAAGTATATACCCTAGAGAATCCAAAACGTACATCCACATAAATGCTTGTACATGCATGTTTATTGCAACATTACTCACACCACAAAGTGGAAAGAGCCCAAATATCCATCAATGTATGAATGGATAAACAAAATGTGGCACAGCCATACAATTAAATATTATTTGGTCTTAATAAAGAAGGAACTGGCTGGGTGCAGTGGCTCACGCCTGTAATCCCAACACTTTGGGAGGCTGAGGTGGGCAGATGACGAGATCAGGAGTTCGAGATCAGCCTGGCCAATATGGTGAAACCCCATCTCTACTAAAAACACAAAAATTAGCCGGGCATGGTGGCGGGCGCCTGTAGTCCCAGCTACTTAGGAGGCTGAGGCAGAAGAATCGCTTGAACCCAGGAGGCAGAGGTTGCAGTGAGCAGAGATCGCTACTGCACTCCAGCCTGGGTGACAGAGTAAGACTCTGTCTCAAAAAAAAAAAAAAGGAACCACTGACACTTGCTGCTACAACATATAGGAACCTTGAAAACATTATGCTCCGTGAAAGAAGCCCGACATGAAGACCACATAGTGTATGATCTCATTTATATGAAACATCCAAAACTAGGCAAATCCATAGAAACGAAGCAGATTAGCGGTCACCAGGGCCTAGGAGGAATGAGGAATTGGGACTAACTACTAATAGGTATGGGGTTTCTTTCGGGAGTGATGGAATTGTTCTGGAATTAGATGGTGGTGATGGCTACACAACATTGTGAAGGTACTAAATGGCACTGAATCCTATGCTTAATTTTTATTATTTTATTTTTTTTTAGAGGCAGAGTCTTACTCTGTTGCCTGCCCAGGCTGGAGTGCAGTAGCGTGATCATCGCTTGCTGCAACCTTAAACTCTTGGGTTCAAGCAATCCTCCTGCCTCAGCCTCCCAAGTAGCTAGGATTACAAATGCACACCACCACCATGCATGGCTAATTTTTGTTTTGTTTTGTTTTATTTTTAGACAGAGTCTTGCTCTGTCACCCAGGCTGGGGTGCAGTGGCACGATCTCGTCTCACTGCAACCTCTGCCTCCTGAGCTCAAGTGATTCTCCTGCTTCAGCCTCCCGAGTAGCTGGGATTACAGCCTGCATCACCACACTTGGCTAGTGTTTTTTTGTATTTTTAGTAAAGATGGGGTTTCACCATGCTGGCCAGGCTGGTCTCGAACTCCTGACTTCAAGTGATCTGCCTGCCTTGGCCTCCCAAAGTGTTGAGATTACAGGCATGAGCCACCACGCCTGGCCCTGTACACTTTAAAATACTGAATTTTATTATGTGAATTAAATCTTAATAAAATACAAATCCAAGTACTGCTAATTATTTTTTATTTTTTGCAGAGATGAGGTCTCCCTGTGTTGCCCAGGCTGGTCTTGAACTCCTAGCCTCAAGCAATCCTCCTCCCTCGGCTTCCCAAAACACTGGGATTACAGGCATGAGCCACCATGCCTGGCCTTGTACACTTTAAAATAGTGAATTTTATTATGTGAATTATATCTTAATAAAAGAGAAATCCAACCTGAGGAGATGGGGAATTAAAAAAAAAATACAAGAGAGAGGAGAAGATGCTGAGTTCAGAAAACTCAGCCTGGTGAAAAGGCAGGGAGGCTTCAGCCCTTTCACGGGTCTGTGGTTAGTCTGGTTGTGAAGGCTCAAGTGCTTGGCTAGGTGGTGATGCCCACAGCCAAGACAAGGAATGGAGCAGGGAACAGAGGGCAGCCGGGAGTACAGGGAGGTACCTTGTGGATATGGGGGCAAGCTGTCAACAAGGCGTCTGCCTAGTAGCTGGAAAGAAGAGTTTAGAGTTCACAGGGAGAAATCAGACCCTGAGATAAGCCAGGGTGGTCAGCAGTGAAGGGCAGATGTGCAGTGCGGGGACAGGCCCCGGGGCTGCTGCTTGCTAGCAGGTGGCCTTGAGCAAGGTTCTTCCATCTGCCAGCTTCTAGGTATAACACAAGGATTATAAAAGTGCCGAGTTCACTGGACTGTCATGGGCTTAAATGAGATAGGGTTCAGAGACACTGACAAGTGGCATTGCTGATTACAGGTGAAAACACAGGTTGAGAAGCAGAGCATGGGCAGACCCCAGGGAAATCAGCCTTTACCTTCATCGAGCAGATGGAACAAGAGGACCTGGGAAGGCTGCATGCAATTAACCGGGCCGAGATGCTGCCACCATGGGACAAAGAGAGGGGCCTGTCTTCCCCAAGTCCACAGACCAGCCATACCATGGGCAACTGCAGATGGAAAGCCAGGAGAGAGAGGGCAGGGGACATGGCAAGTCCTCAGGTTCTTGACCCAAGGTACGTGGGGATGTCCGGGAAGCAAGGGTCTCCTCCCCATGGCCTCCTTATCCTATGCTTCCACACTCCTCACCCTGAGCAATAACCCTGCCCACAGTTCTGGGGCCTAGAGCTCAACACATGGCACCACTCAGTGGTTTCTGGCACCGAAGAGGAATTTATTTCCTGGACGAAGCAGCCAAAATCGTTCTGCACCTTTGTTCGCAAGCATGGTGTAGTCAGAGCCGACATTTTCTAATGGGGCCAGGGAAGAGCAACTCAAAATGGATTCAGGGAGGGTGTCAGCTGAGGAGCAGCTCAAAAGCAGAGCATTCTGTGGTCTGGAAAGCTGATGGCGGGAAAATGGATGTGGCCACGTTTTTGAAATCAAATTGACCAATGTTTTTAGCGAGTTTGCTGTAAATAAAATCATAGGATAGGTAAGCTACCTGAAGCTTAACAAAGGAGCCCATCTAAAGCAACAAGGAGTCCTACTTTAAAAAAAAAAAAGAAAGAAAGAAAGAAAAAAGAATAAGGGAGTGGTCTTGCAGAGGAACCTGTCTCCAGGGAGAAATGAGTTTCCCATTCACGGTGGAAGACTGATATTGATCCCAAGAATCCAAGGCTCATCGTTGATGCTGGGCAGGAGAAACAGTCTCCATTACGACCTACCCTCAGAGCCTTAAGAGTCCTGGATAACTAGACTTCAAGGTCAAGTTCCAGATCTGGCAGCCTTAGTGGGGAGTACAGCCCCATCATCCCATTCCAGCCCTCTGTGAATAGCCAACCCACAGCCACCTCGGATGGCAGTAGCTTCACTTCTGATGTTCTTCTTGACTCTTCAAGAGTTTGGAACTCTGACCCTCTTCTGATCAGGCTCTGTGATTTAGGCCAAGAAGGAAGAGAGCCATCCCAATGCCGCCAAACACTATCCCTCTTCTCTCTCCTCCCTTCTTCTTCCCTTCCCTTTCTCTCTGCTCCTGACATTCACATGCTTGGAGACATGCTCAGACACAAAAAGACGCTGGCATACACAGGGATCCATGTAGAATGACTGCCTCACAGCCTATTTACAGACATTTTACCAAACAAAACATCAACTCCCAATGTTTGACAGGAAGCCCCTCCCCTCTTGTCAGGAGCAATCTCTCCTAAAGGGGGTCCCCAGCGATGAACGGCAAAAGCCCCAGGAACGTGAAAGGGAAGAAAAAGAGTGTATGCAAGGAAAAAGAAGGTAAAATTATAAGGTTGGAGCCGTCAAGGCAAAAAAAAAAAAGCGGCGGTGGGGGGCGGGGGGAAGGCAACGCGATTCCACTATTAGGGACTCGGTGTGAAACGCAGAATTCACAACAGCTGAAAATCTCCAAGCTTTGTCTGCAGAAAACACAAGACACAGTGGCCCGAGGGCTGGGAGGGCATCAGAAGCCACCCTGCCCACAGCAAGCAGGCAGCACACATACCCTTAAACACAGGGCTGCGTTCCCACACCCATCTCACCCAGCCCCACAGACTATCCTCCACGGTGCCCTCCTAACCCACAGGCCTACCCTCTTTCCCAAGAACGCCTTGGTAGTGGGAGTCAAAGTTGAAAACAAAAGTGGAAAAGGAGGCAGGAGTGCCTGCAGGGAGGCCCCTTTGGTCAACAGGAATGAATGGTGGAAGAAGGCTTCCTACACTCCATCCAGAAAACAGCAAACGGGTTTACTTGCCAGGCCTCTGCCCCACCCAGCTCCATCTCTCAGAGCAGAAACTAGGCCAGATGTGTGTTAGGGAGAAGCCAGGGTGGGGCCTGTGTCCTTGCAAGATGGAAGCTGGAAAGTGTCAGCCCTTCCCATTTCTGCGTATCCTCCTCTGGACTCCTCCCACCTGGAGGGGTCCATGGGGCTCAAGCTGAGGAAGAATATCCAAGCCCCTCACTCCCAGGTGCCTCAGTCAGCAACGAGGACATGGAGAGGTGGGCAAGAGCAAATTCTCCAATCCTGGATCCAGCTCTTGCACTGGAGGAGGAAGAAGCCTACCAGCAAAGGGAGGGAGAACAGACAGGCGCAACCACAGCGTGTGGTCCCCTGATGCCCGCCATGGGGTCAACACAGTGCGGTTGTCAACCCAGTGTGCCTGCTGCCCCTCTCTCCTACCTCCCTGGCAACAGACTGCTGAGCACCGTGGGCCAAGGTCTCCAGACTCAGCATCAGGGAGTTCTTAGAGTCCTCCTTGGGCCTGGCTTGCCCTGCTGCCGTTCCTTTCCTTGGCTACAGTCAGGGTTTCTCAACCTCATTACCCCTCATGCTGGGGCTAGATACTGTCTTCTGTGGGGGGTCGTCTTGTGCAGTGTAGGACGGCTAGCAGCATCCCAGCCTCCACCCCACGAGATGCCAGTAGCAACCCCATCCCAAGTACTGACAACCAAAACTGTTTTCAGCCACTACCAAATATACCCTGGGGGCAGAACAACCCTCACTGAGAACGCCTGTGCTATCAGAAGCACATGCATCACACACAGCTCTGGGGCCCATGCTGGCCACAGACCAGGATACCTCTGTTTGTCCACCTAAATCCATGGTGGCTGTGGAGCTCCCTCAGAAGAGAGCCACTGTCTCACCCTGACAAGTGCCACCAGGTCTCTTCCATTCTATGCAGGTGAAGGCCTGTCCAGAAGTAAAGCAGCCTTCAGCATGGTGCCCATGTGGTCAGGGTGCTGAGCCCTGTGCTGCTCCCAGGTATCTGAGCTGCCGGCGGGCCACCGCTGTTCTCACCATCCTCAGTCCTGCAGTCATCCTGTGTCATCCCACAGCCTGCAGTGGGATCTTAGCCCACTCCTCACCCCCGGAACCTGACCTGCCTCTTGTCCCAGATCTCCTTAGCCCCCGGGAAGGGTTGTTGTCCTTGTGCCATATCCAAACAGAGGGCTTTTAATAGCAGCTTCCTGTGGGGCTGGGTTCCCCCCATCCCTTGCCTCTCACTCAGCTCAGTCCTGACGGTGGAGACGCAGCGCCCTGTAATTACGACAATTGTAATCTCTTTTACTAACAGGTAGATTAATAGCAAGGCAGGTTCACAAAGAACCCCAGAAAGGAACTGCTCAGCTGCTGAGCGAACGGGAAAGGCCTGACACTTCTCGGCAAGCACGCACGCCCTCTGACTCAGAAGCTACAGGCCAAGGGGGCCAGGTTGGAGTTGGGCCCAGGGGGTACATACCTGCTGTGCCCCCTACTCACTGCACTCCTACTACAGCTCATAGGAGTAACAAGAACTTGAACCTCATGACTGAGAAGTTTCCTCTTACATTCTTGGGGTGTGAATTAAGCTGACATTTATACACATACACCCCAACCCATACTTGTACACAGACACCCACCTCCTGACACTCAGACACCCACACAGACACCCGCAGGTTAGCACATCCTGAACACCCTGCAGAGGAAAGAACAGAGCAAACCTCATGAACATATGCATCCCACCCACGACTGCATGGCCACAAGCCCTCTAGACACTGGATGGCCCACACTGCCATGCCACAGCCCCAGCTGAAGGAAGAAAGGGGAGAGACGATGCTGTCACCTCCCTCTGTCCTACACAACTACCCACCTCCACTGCTGCAATTCAAAATCCTCTTGTGGGGCCTCAGGAGTCTTGAGGCAGCTCCCACCACCCAGGGCCTGAGGACAGTCAGGTTCTGGGTAAGGTGGAGTATCACAGAGAAAGGGTGGGGGACAAGGGTCAACAGAGGCTGAAGACACTTAAGCTTCCATGGGCCGAACAGGATGTAGAAAATGATATAAGGCCCAATTTTCTTTTTTTTCTTTTTTTTAAATTTTATTTTATAGAGATGAGGGTCTTGCTATGTGGCCCAGGCTTGAACTCCTGGGCTCAAATGATCCTCCCACGTCGGCCTCCCAAAGTGCTAGAATTACAGGTATGAGCCACCACACCTGGCCCTACAGCCGAGTTTTCGAGGTGAATAAGCATGCATATTCAGGCACACAGATAAGAGTGCCATGGCAGTGGGGACCAAGTCTGATGAGAGCATGCTCACTTACACACAGGGACTTGGGGCAGGGCACAAGGGGGCTGTGTGTCTCTGCCTGCATGGCCCTGGGGGACACTGTCTGGGATGCAAGGGTGAGAGAGTGGGTGTCTACGAGTGATGTCAAAGTCCACAGTCCACAGCAACAGCTCGCCCTCCCCTAGTCCCCCTTCAAGTCCTGGGAGGACACGTGCGACATTGGCAGCCCCAGGGGCCTGGCGGCAGACTGCGCAGCTGGCCTCAGGTGTCAGCAGCAGCTGCTTCCTCAGGAGGTCTCTGGCACGCGCTGACGGCCAGCATGGGCTTGCACCTCAGAAGTGGACCTGGGGGCTGCTGCCATTAAGATACCATGGCCAGCACCTGCTCACCACCAGCCTCAAGAGCCACTTCTGCAGTCCCAAGGCCAGGAGCTGAAAGGAAACTGCCATGCCACGGTGACCCCCAAGGGTCCCTTCTCTTCCAGCAGTGCTAACAGGAAGTGGCTGCAGAGGCCTGGAAGGGGGCACCTCAGATTCATAAAAACATGGATTGGAGGGTGTGAGAATATGGGCTGATGTCCATGATTAGCTTTTACAGTGGGTAACACCATGTGTCCATCAAGGAATGTGTGAGCTGATGCAGAGAATAAATACAGGAATGGGACATACACCTATGACAGGGATGGGAGACTTGACTCATAAAAGTGCATCCTGACAGGACATGTACGTGAAATGTACACGATATGTACAATGATGGCAACATCTTTCTGAGGCTCTGAGGAATAGGAGCAGGGTACAGGGACAGAGTGAGATGGATCCTTACGTGTTGCCTGAGGGTGTCAAGTTTCCAGATGGCAATTTAATCGGATAGACGAAGAGCCTTCAAGAGAGTCCATACCTTTTGCCTAGTAATTCAACTGCTAGAAAGCATTATCTGAAGGTAACAAATACAGCTACAAAGCTTGGTGCAATAGGATGTCCATCCCAGCAGAATTTACAATGGGGATGAACGCAACACAACTCAAAGGCCTCAGTGGGGGTGGGGGTGGGGTTTACATCAGCTCTGGCATGATGAAATCTCATGAAGCTGTTTAAAAGCAGGTTTTTCTTTTTCAGGCCAGACATGGTGGCTCACGCCTGTAATATCAGCACTTTGGAAGGCTGAGGCGGAAAGATCACTTGAGGCCAGGAGTTCAAGACCAGCCTGGCCAACATGGTGAAATTCCATCTCTACTAAAAATACAAAAAAAAAAATAGCCAGGCGTGGTGGCGCACACCTGTAAACCTAGCTTCTCCTGAAGCTGAGGCATGAGAATTGCTTGAACCCTGGAGGCAGAGGTTGCAGTGAGCTGAGATCGTGCCACTGCACTCCAGCTTGGGTGACAGAGCAACTCTGTCTCCAAAAAAAAAAAAAAAAGCATGTAAAAGCATGTTTTTATTTTTCAGTAAGCACCTATTACACTTATAATAAGAGGTAATTTCTCATTTTCAAAAGGAATAGGGGACAGAAGTCATTAGAAAAGTTGACAATTTAGGGGTAACGCAGCTAATAAGAAAAGATGCTAAGGCTAGGCACAGTGGCTCACGCCTGTAATCCCAGCACTTTGGGAGGCCAAAGCAGGCGGATCACGAGGTCAGGAGATCAAGACCATCCTGGCTAACACGGTGAAACCCTGTCTCTACTAAAAATACCAAAAAAAAAAAAAAAAATTAGCCAGGCGTGGTGGCAGGCGCCTGTAGTCCCAGCTACTTAGGAGGCTGAGGCAGGAGAATGGCGTGAACCCAGGAGGTGGAACTTGCAGTGACCCGAGATTGCACCACTGCACTCCAGCCTGGGCGATAGAGCAAGACTCCGTCTCAAAAACTAACAAACAAACAAACAAAAAAACAAAACAAAAAGAAAAGATGCTAAACCACTAAAAATTAGATTTTGAAAAATAGTGACATGGTAGAATACACAATGGTACTGATTTTTTTTTTTTTTGAGACAGAGTCTGGCTCTGTCACCCAGGCTGGAGTGCAGTGGCACGATCTCGGCTGACTGCAACCTCTGCCTCCCGGGTTCAAGTGATTCTCCTGCCTCAGCCTCCTGAGTAGCTAGGATAACAGGCATGCGCCTCCACGCCTGGCTAATTTTGTATTTTCAGTAGAGACGGGGTTTCACCATGTTGGTCAGGCTGGTCTTGAACTCCTGATCTCTTGATCTGCCTGCCTCGGCCTCCCAAAGTGCTGGGATTATAGGCGTGAGCCACTGCGCCCTGCAGTATTAAATTTTAAAAGCAGCATCCCTAAGTGTCTATACTATAAATTCCAGCAAAAAATAAAATATGTGCATGAATAAGTAAGGGAAAATGCAACAAAAGTTAATAGCAGTTATTTCAGTGGCAGAATTGTATAATTTCCACCTCCTGACTTCATGCTAATTTTGTATTTTTATTATGAATGTACAGTAGTCTTATAATCAGAAAAATAACCTTTTTAAAACAGTGGACAGATGAGGGACTGTACGTACCAGGCACACTCCCCAAATCATAGAACAACATAATCAGCTGATTGTGAAACTAAGCCCCTGTGTGTCCAGAGTTTGTGAGAGGCAGGCTTGGCCTCCTGAACTTTCATGCCCAAGTGGACTCCAGCCCAAAGAGTGGTGGCAAGGAGGGAAATGTCCTCATGTTACTGTCATGCTGTGGCATGTGACACTACCAAGACTGGGTGCCTGGTGGGCCTCTAGCTACCCTTCCACTGAACAAGGAGGACTTTGGGGGGAAAACTGGTCTCAGAGAAAGTCAAGAACTGGCACATGGGGCCAGAGGAAAGAGGTTTAGGACCAGGTGAGAGGGGAGGAAGGAGCTATCTAGAGAGTCTTAAGGTGGAAAGTGGAGTCCTGGGAATTCACTCAAAAACTACTGGAAACAGTTCTAAGATCTGAGGCAAGCAAAGGTACAGCAGCGGCAGCAGAATCAACTTTAAGATCTGCTTCGAGAAGTGGCTGTGTGTGTGCGCAAGTGTGTGAGAGACAAACCTCCCTCCCTATTCACATTCCTTTAATAATTCATTGTTAATAACCAAACCCAGCTACCAGAGCCGCAAGCACACGTACCAGCTGGGGGACGGCAGTCATCTCTGACCTGAGAGGCCCAGACTGAAGGGGTCTCCAGGAGATGGAGGGCAGGAATAGCAGCCATGAGTCTGTCCACACAAGGAGCCTGGAGGCCAGGGCTCCTGAGGAGAGGGAGGGAGGTGAGGAAAAGCCTCAGAGCAAAAGGCAAGCAATCTCAGTGGGCCCAGGACTGATCCCTGCCAACCCCTGCCGCAGGGCATCCGCCAGGCTAGCGTGGCAGGGAAGACCTGGCACGGGAAGAGACCCTGTCACGAGTGAGTTTGGCTGCTCCGCAGACCAAGTCTGGAGAGGACATGGCCTCTGGGGGCTGTGTGCTTTGTGGCCAAAAGGGAGGATGTCCCCAAAGATGACTATCTAGCAGGGACAGCCAAGGAGACCAAGGAAAGGCCTATGAGAGGGTGGGGTGGGCTGAGCCCACCAAGCAGTAGCCCCTGTAACAAGGTACCCAGCGGGGGCAGGGGTGAAGGAAGGGGCTGAGAAGGAGGCTGCTCCTTCCCCATTTTCCTGAGAGCTCATTCACGTAAAATAAAAATTAGTATTTTGAAAAACCAAGTCTCTTTGAACCCATTAACCCACAGCTTCTCACTTGCCTGCCACACTCCTTCCAGCATTCTGGAAGCTTCCACTGCCCCTCCTCTGTCAGGATTCTCCCCTCATAATGCCCACTCAGAGAGCACACCTGCCACTCTCCCATCTTGGCTCTCTTCCTTCATCAGCCCCCTTTCTGATTTTTATACCATCGTGAGCCTTTACATCATCTCAAGGATGGGCCATGGGCTGCTTCCCATCTGAAGGTAATTCAATTTCAAAATGGGTTTATGGAGCCTATAAAACTATAAGCTGGGCGAGAGACAGATGCAAAGGCGGACAAAACACAGTCCCAGCTCCAAGATTCCAGCCTAAGAGAAACTACAAAACTGCATGCTAAGTATCACAGCGGAGCAAAATAAACTGGCCCCCAGCTGAGCCCAGGGCCAACTTGCATAGAAACGGGGCCTCGCCCAGCAGATTGCTCCCCTCTGCAGCAGACTTTCCAAGGTCCCTGTTTTCGTGACAAGACACGTAAAGGCAAGACTTGCCACCATGGGGATGCACTGCCTCTCCCAGGGTGCACTGAGGAGGCCAACACATGCCTTCTGCCCCATTCACAGGCAAGGTAGCAGAGCTCAGGCTCACCAGGGGCATTTCTGCAGCCGGAGCACTTTGTTGAAGAGGAACACAATTCAGAAGGCCTTGCCAAGCCAGGCTGGCATCTGAGTAATTGTATTAATGACTCTCTGAGTTACAAAATCTAATATTAGACAGTGGCTTCAGTACCATCATCCTCAGTTACTGTCCCACGTGGCTGGGAACACTCCTGGGCAGCAGCACGGCTTGAACAGACCCTACACACACACGTGTGTGTGTGTGTATGTGTGTGTGTCTGTGTGTGTGTGTGTGTGTGTGTGGTGTTTAATTTAAAAGAAATGCATGTATTTGAAACTATGCCCAGAGATCTGTGTGCTGGGCCCACTTTGTAAACCACGATACCATAAATAAGTGAGAGAAATCTGGCCTTTGTCCTCAGGGCAGGGGCCTCTCTCTTGGCCATATCTTTTGGGTTGGCAATATCCTGAGGATTATTGCTCCACGGAGCAATGGCCTTTGTGTTCAGAGCCAGCACTGTTCCCCACAGAGTCCCCTTTGGCACAGCAGGCAGGACCTTGCATGCAGACCCTTGGGCCCTTCCTCCCCATCCACGCTTATTAGCTGCCTCAATCTCAAGTCCAAACTCAAAAGTTGGGCCGGACACACACAAGGGGTAGCCCACAGCCCAGCTGATCCCCTCTGTCTGGCCAAACCAGACCACTGCACCACCACCACCATCCTGGCCTTCATCTGTGGGCCCTGTCTGAGGCCAGCAGAAATGATGACCCAGTTGGCCACGCTATGCATGTGGTCAAGGCCAGAGGGCGCCAAGTCAACTGCAGCCAGGTAGTAAACTAAACAGGCACTAAAGGCAGGTGAAAAACAGTGTCTGCTATGCTTTCATGATTACATTTCACATATGCCGGGCTAAACGGAAACTTCTATAAATGACATGAGAACACTTAGAACCTAGATTTCTGTAAACTCCATGTGCCAGAATAGGATTTGGCTCTCTTCTGTTCCTGCCTCATTTGTTTCATTTGGGAAGCCTCTTTGGGTGGCAGAGTCCAGCCCTGGCCACAGGGTCTGGGAAACTGGCTTTTATGGAAGTGAGTTCTCACCCTGGGACTGATACGCTCAGGAAGCCCCAGGAGCCGCAGTGGCCTGTTCAGGTCTATATGGGAAGAGTTGGCCTGAAAGGCAGGGAAAATGGGCAGGTTTTGCCTTTTAGAAACTCTTTGGTAGGCAATAAGGGATAGGTATTTGATGATTTTTCCATTCTTTTTAAAATAACAGATGAGGGATCCACACCAATACCATGCTGCCTGGCAAGGCTTGCTGTCAGCACTGTCTCACTTTGAGACGGCACTGTCTCAAAGGGTCTCTGAGCTTTGAGAAGGGAAAGACCCTCTCAGAAGCCACACGATTTCCTAGAAAAGGTTTCCAGGCCACAGAACCCTAAACACAACCAATCAAAGCACAGAAAACAAGAGCTGCAAGAAATTCAGGAAGGCAGCCAAGCAGCCCACTCTGCTAGCAGAGGCAAGAGGCGTCCTGAGGAGAGACCACGCACAGCAGGGTCTGCTTATTCTCCCTCTAAGGCTGGGTTTCTCCACCTCCGCACTTGTGACGTTTGGGGGCGAGATGATTCTTTGTTCCTGGGGGACTGTCATATGCACTAGACTCTTCCCACTAGATTCCAATAGCACCCTCCCCCCACAACTGTGACAACCAAAAGTGTTCACAGACATAGCCAAATGTTCCCTGCGGCACAAAATCGCCCTTGGTTGAAAACCACTGTTCTAGGGTGACCAATAATCCCGGTTTGCTGGAGACTGAGGGGTTTACCGAGGCGAGGGACTGGGAAACTCCGAGCAAACCAGGACGAGTTGGTCATCCAGCCTTCTTCCAATCCCTTCATCTGCTAAAGGCAAATTTCCTCCTCTATGCTCAGGGCTATGAAGACTAGTTCTTCCCCACCCTATATGAAGCAATCTCCCATACACCTAAAAAGATTACAACCCACCTCATAGTTTCTTCTGGGGCCAGAATACTATCCTTGTCTCCTCTTTCTTCCCCAGGTGCCATCTCTCAGCGCCATTACTTCCACGAGGCTCGCTGAGATCCGCATCAAATTGCTCACATATTTCTTAGATTACTAAGGCTGAAACTGGCCTAATACATCTGGTAGGGGAAGTGGTCATGCCCTGGGGAGGATATGACCGGGTGCAGAAGTCGGGTCTCCCTTAAGCAAGTGGCCCCAGAGCCCTGTAGAGGTCACCTGGGAGACAGAAGGACAGGGAAGACTCTGTAGCTCCCCTCTTCTCCCTGACACACAGCCAAGGCTGGCAGAATCTGCTACACACAGGAAAGGGGACTTGGGACCCCCTAAAGATGAAAGGAAACGGAGTCTACTGCCTTGCTTCACGTTGGGTCAAATACCCAAGGGCAGATGGCCTGTCTCACCCATTAAGGACTCTGCCTAGGAGACCCCACCCTGTTCAGCCCCAGGCTTAGCACCCACCCCCCACTCAAGCTTCCTATCCATTTACCTCCTCCCTTTAAAGGCCTTTCTTCACTTGGTCCCCCGGGAGCATTCCTGTTACTAAGGAAACAATGATGTCATGTGTCCGGGTGGGGCCGCAGGTCCCTCCTACCACCCCCTAACTAGGTACCATGCCCGCTGACGTCACTGCTCAGAAATTTATAGCCCAGCACGGGTATTTATAAGGTGGCTCTGGTGTGACCACATATTTGGTGTGGGGCTGGTGGCTATTTATAGCCAGAGGATATACACTTATTACACCCCCTGTCTGTATTCTGGGCCACCTGTTATATAACTGCCATTACGCAATAACGCCCATTATATAATAATTATGCGCTAATGGGGATATAATCTGCAGGCATAATAAGGACACACTCCCCAAGGGCTGCACTCGGCTGGCCTCCTGCAGGTCGCCTCCAGGGATCTCCCGATCGCTCCACACAGCTCCGCCCAGTCCACAAGAGTCACCAGGTGTCACCCTACTCTCGGCTGTCTGGAGAGCAGCCTTCTCCAGACTGGCAGACCCAACCGCAAAGCCCTCTCTGGATTCCTTCTCTGTCTTGTCCGGTTTCTCATTTCCACAGCCCCACCCCTGGCCTGGAGAGGACGCTCTTCTTCCTCTGCCACTCTTCTCTCTGCTGTATTGTTAAGCCCGAAACAAACAATTATGATGAAATAAATCCTGGAAGCATGACTGACGCTTCATCCCCCCATTTTAAGAAAGGAAGCCTCCTGGACACACCAGGCCAGTTGGCGAAGGGTCTGCTCCACACGAAGGAGAGCCCTCGCCTTCCTAGAAGACTGGGAAGTCGACTCCAGAGGCCAAGCCAGCCAGGTGCAGCCAAGCAGGATACTTCCCAGGGGCCCCTCCCTCCAGCCGCAGCCCCCTTGGCGGGGATCTCAGGGCAGGCTGAGGCTTAGGCCCTGACTTCTGTGGTCGGGGTTATACCACCAGCAGGAATCCCCCAGCGTGGGATCCTAACCGCTCAGACAGCAGTACATGCCCTGCTGGTCACTCCTCCCAGGAATGACACGCTGAAACTGTCACCTCAGGGAAAAGAAGACAGGGACATTTGCTCTGCACTTGGGATGATGCGGGCGAGGGTACAAAAGGCAGCGGGTGGGAAGAGTTAAGACCACAATGGCACTTGACGGAGCCAATTCAATTAGCCTAAACATACCATCTGCTCTTAAAATAGATACCTCTATATTTAAAAGTTACTTGATATATGAATTGAAAAAAATTCGAAGAACTAACATGGATCTGCGAAGTGAAGTTGTCTCAGGCACAGGACAGTAGTTTGGGGAACCTGTCTGTCTCTCACATTCTCTATTGTTAAATTTTTACAAAGAATGTGTTTTACTACTATAATAAAAAAAAATCAAATCATTTAAAAAGAGTAGTACTAAGACCCAGACAACAGTTCTGGTCTCCGTGCCTCATGCTGCAGAAACAAACGTCTGCTGTTCTTTGGGGTCTGATATGGGCCTGACAGGATTACCGGTTGCTGCACAGGCCTGGGTCAGCCCAGTAGCAGATCCCCTGTCCTGTTCCCCAGATCAGCAGCCCCAGCACACAGAGACCACTATGCAAAAAATCAGAGAGGAATAACTCAGTAGAGGACTTGGAGGCAGACTTACAGTTCCAACCAGGGGGAGGTGAAAGCGGAAAGCCCCCAAACTGCTTCAGCCCAGGGCTCTGCTATCCAGAAAAGCTAAAACAACACAGGATGCACAGGAGCAGACGATGCTCAGAGGTTCATCGACATTCAACACAAGGTAAATGAGGACCTAAACTGGCGGTGAGGCACGAGGTGAATGCAGGTGGCATTCTGTCTGAATCCATGTTTCTTCCAGGCCAGAGGTTCTCAGCCATGCATAATTCTGTTCCCAGGGAACTCTTAGAAATGTCTGGAGATATTTTTGGTTGTCACACCTTGGGGAGGGAGGTGCAACTGATTTCTAGTGGGTCAAGGCCAGAGATTCCGCTAAAACTCTACAATGTCCAAGACAGTCCCCCAAGACGCAGAATGATCTCACTCGAATGTCAACAGTTCCGCAGTTGGGAAATGCTGCTCGAGGGGAGCTGATATCAATGGTGAGAGGTAAGCCTCTGTCTAATTAGCCATGGACACAGAGGAAAATCTAGAGTGGTGAGCCATCCTCTCCCTGAACCCAGCCCTAGTCATGCTAGGAGAGTTTTTATATACACAGCCCGAGAGTTTTCCAACTTTAAGAAAGGGGTAAAGGTGAGAGTCAATGTGAAGGAGCGAAAAAGGCAATGAGTAGCAGATTATTGTAAAACTTCCAGCAATCACCTGGTTAATTATGATAATTACATTCATTTTTATTTCAAACTGATTCCAAGGACACTCCCAGGAAAAGGGTGTGACAGTGCAAGGATCAGGAATCCCAAGGTCTAGCAGAACCTGCCTGGCCTCACACCTAGACTTCCTGCCCCCTCTACCTGCGAAGGTCAGGTGGGATCCCTCCCGCATGCTCCAGGGAGGTATGAAAAGAAGCAGAGCTGGCTGCGGCAGGGTGAGAGCATCCAGCCAACCTGGCCCCTGTCTATGCTAGACTCAGCCCGTCTATGCTAGCATGCTGCCTCTCGAGGTTGGTGGCAGGGATCCAGGGAGCCATGGCCTGTCAGGAGGGAGGGAGGCCAGTGTCAGGACAGGGCCAGGTGCCCACTCTCTGTTTCCACCCCACATACTCAGCCACTGGGGGAGCCCTTGAGCTGAGCCGCAAGCTGGGCTCTCTTCTAGAGAGTGACAGAGACCACAATGATGAAACTGGCTCCAACAGGGACCCATGAGGTTTTCTCCTCTGAGACTCTGCCAAAGCCAGTAATCCTGATGACGTTCAAGGAGCAGCGATGCCCTCAGAATGAGCTCGAGGTACCAGTGGCCTAGAACCTGGTCCCTTCTGCCGGAAACTCATCATGTGACCAGAGTCTCCTGACATCTCTGTACTTCGGGTCCTCCTCTGTACAGTAGATAAAATAATACCTGCCCTGTCTATATCACTCAACCATTGTGAGGAAGGAATCAGCTCCAGGCACACTGAGAAGGCTCAGGCAGCTGACAAAACGAGCTAATTCCTCACTGTCTTTCAAGGTGCAGGTCAAGTAGGTTGTCTTCTAGGAAGCCTCCCTGGTCCCCAGGTCTGGTTTGCTGATTCCTCACTACACACATTATACACATCACCTGAGTGCACACACACCCAGCCAGGAGCACAGGTTTAAAACTAGAATCAGGGTGAGAATTCAGGGAACTAATATATAGAGAGGACTTAGCCTGGTGCTAAAGCCATAGAGGGCCTTCAATGGAAAAATGGAATTAAAGCAGGGGATAGAGACCAAGGGCATGCCCACAGGGGACAAGAAGTTGTTAGGAGCCTGGACAAACAGGTATCCCTTAAGTTACTGGGTGTCCCCAAATAACAGCTAATAAATACCCTGTACGGGGATGGTGGTGGCATGCCATGTCATCAGTAAGGCATCAGGAGTGAGAGAAGAGCCAAGATGCCCCCTACTGATAGGCCATGGCAGCTGGTGGTGAAATAAGTCACTTGCGAGACAGACCCACAAAGGGCAGCCCCAGAATATTTTTTAAATCCCCAAAGGGCCAGGAAATAAGGTACGAGATATCCATTATAGACAAAGTAAAGAACCCAGGCACCTGGGGGGTAAGGTCCAGTCCAGCCAAACTTCTCCTCCCTAGGCCCTCCGCCTCCTGGGACCCTATTCTAACGCCAACAACCCTTAAACTCAAACGTGCTTAAAATGGCGACGGCGGCCTGCAGGGCCGGGCGTTTGTCATGCTGTTTTCCACGGTGCCCTTGGTGCCAAGAAAAACCTATCATCAGAAATGCCATCAGCTATATTTATCTATCTCTCAGCCCCCCAGCCTCCTCCTCCCGTCTGCCAACCAGGCCCTGCGAGCCCCCCCTCACCCAATGGGCACACTTCCCTGTTGCTGATGCCCGTGACCACCTGCCCGAGTCTCGGTCTGTGGCACTCTCTTCCCAAGCCCTGACAATTAGACCTCCATACGGGCATGTAAACCAGCAGGCTGCACCTCTTCTTACTGGGATGTAGGGAGGTGCCCACATGTGTTAAGGTATGCACCCCAACAGGCACTGGTTTGGGTGTCTCTTGTTCGAAACCTTGGGCAAGCATGGCCTTCCATCTCTTTTCGGCCTCAACTCCCTACTCACCAAGGTCTCAGCAGTACTGACCTGCCCTCAAAGTCCAAAACAAGCTGTGGGCCCAGGTCCTCTGCACACCATTCCCAGGAAGACACCTAGCTGCTCTATAAACCTCTCACTCCCTCTCCCTCATTCTCTGATGTAGAGTGGGAAGCCCCAACCTGTATTCTGAAGTACTGAGTCTCCAAGAAGTGTGTATGCTAGTAGAACCCCCTTTAAAGGCGGAATCTGGGACGAAAAAGGAAAAATAACAAAGTCAAAGTTCACAACTGTGCAAATCCACAGCTGTGAGGAGTCCTCGAAGGATGCAACACACAGGGGAATGTCATGTGCCAGACACCTCAGACCTTTCCTCTACCCAACAGGCAGGGCTACCCTTAGGCCTAGCACATAAGATCTGCCCAAAGTGTTTGTAGGGTGAATCAATAACTATATTTAAACCCCTATACCTCCCCCTGTCACCCTGGGAGCCCCACCCAACCCTCCACTCTTACACTAGCCCTCTCTTCAGAAGGCTGCCGTTCAACTCCGAGCCCCCAACTCAGAAAGGAGTTCCAGGGAGACAACTCCTCTGAGAATGAAGCAACCCAAATAAAAATTTTAAAACCCAGAAGCTCTTTCTCTCCTGCCCCCCTCCCCCTCCACTGGCAAATGAAAACAAACAAGAAATCAAAGAGGCCTTTTGTGCGAGCACCGCGCTGACACGGCTGGGGCCTTTGAAAAGACTTCTGAATCGGACACTGAAGGATAAAATAACTGAAGCGTGGCAGCTCCTGAGACAGAGGGGCGGGGGTGGAGGGGTGGGACGGACAGGGCAAAGAGAAAAAGGGGTGAGGAGGGAGTCACCTTCTTCCTTAGGCAGAAAGGGGGACACTCAGCTGTCCCCTCTCTGCCCAGCTGCTACAGGACGCCAGAACAGAGGGAGAACGTGGCGCTGGCCTCATTACCCCTTCTAACCCATTCTTCCTCTGGCATCCCAGGTCTCTGTAACACTAGAGGGTGGCCAAGAAGGACCTTGCCTCCCACTTCACAGCCCACTGTGAGCTATCCCCCAAATAAGGCCCTTTGGGCCTTCCCTCCCCTCCAGCATGGGTCACTGCAGGTTCACACCTATGCCTACGGGAGGAAGCCTTCTAGAAGATATCATCGGGCCTTTACCCAAAGCCTGCCAGGTACATGCAAGATTCTCCTATTCTTAGAGATCTAGGAACCCCTAGGCCAGGGCCTTGCTCACAGTAAGTTGACTAAGTGTGCATTTCATGGATAAAGGGAATTCTACCATGCTTTGGAAGTGCCAAAAAGTAAACCATGTTCTCAGGAAGTCCTTCTGCACGTCTGGACCCCAGCCCTCCTGCTGCAGAGTAGCCCTGTTTCCTCTGGGTCGGCAATAGAGCACAGCTGCTCACCATGCCCATAATTATGGGATCAGGCCTCTAGGTCCCCTCTGGCTTGTTCACGGTCGGCGCTTTGCTGGCTCAAGCTCCAATAAAGGTGACTCTTTTATCCCCCATGCCATAGCCTCCAATTCAGCCAGCAGAGTGAGCGCTCTACTGAGACACCCCCTGCATGTTGTAAGCAATGGGAGCTCTTGACTGGTTGGGTGGACAGCACTATGAACAAAAGGGACAAGAGCAGGTGGTCAAAGGAGTCTTAGAATAAGACCAAGCCCAAGCATAAGGATTGGGTCTGGGCATTTCTGTTCTCCTCTTTGGGGTCATGCCCCCCTCTGAGGCCAGCCTGAGCCCCATCATTGTTCCACACCACCCAGACCCAGCACCCCAATTTGTATTAACAGACATGAATGTCCAAAACAAAGGCGGCCTGGGCCAGCTTCATGGGTGTGCAACCTGCGTACCCCCCACGCTTGGTTAAACGCTCTAACTGATGTCGTGCTGTAATTCCTAAAAATTTTGAACAAGGAGCCCCACATTTTCATTTTGCACTGAGCCCTGCAAAGTATGTAGCTGAAAGGCCCTGAAAATTATGTAGCCACCATGGCTGGCTAGGATCTGATCATGCTTGGAGTTTCTGTGTTCAGTTCTGAACACTCTAGTTTCAGAAATTTTATGAATCGGAGGGACTAAAACCAGAGGGCTTCCAGGAGGTGGTTACCAAAATGGCAAGGGCACTAGGAGCCATGCGAAATGTGGGAGGCATTAGGGACTGGTGACATTCAGGCTGGAGAGGAGACAGCTTCCTGGGGAGAAGGGTGCAAGGGAGACATAAGAGCTGCCTTTGGGATTTCAAATGCTGTCCTGTTACAGAAAAATCAGCTTTCACCTGGGTCATCCCTTAAGAGAAAAAAAGATCAACAAGTAAAGGTGACAGAGAGTCAGCCTTGGGCTCCCTAAATCATAACAATTGTTCTCAATCACAGCAGCTGCCATCCTGCTATGTGCCGGTATCTTTACATATTAGCTGGTTTAATCCCTGGAACCATCCTACAAGCTAGACATGGAAGAATGGAAGAATTTTACAACCAAAGCTGACCTTTGAATGACAGTGACACCTCTTCTGGGATGTTCTAAAGGGGACCCTACATTGGGTTAAAAGATAATCTGTAGATCCTGCTAATTTTAGGTGTCAGTTCCAGGGCCCTGCGATCTTTGTCAGCCCTGGCACCAGATGGCGCTGCCTCAGAGACGCAGACCAGTGGCATTTCTGGGACTTGAAAAAGGAGGCAATGGATGAGGTGGCACAGGGTCCATGGTGGGGGTGGACCCGGAGAAAGCGGCGGGTGCTCCTGTGGACCCTCCCACATACTAGTCCCAGAGCCAACAGACGGGCTGGGCATCCAGCAAAGGCTTGGGGAACCTCGCTGGCACCAGCCCGGTCTTGGCAGTATGGACACAGCTGAACAATGCCCTCCACCGCCAAGGAAGGACGTGGATGGGCAGCCCTCCCTCAGACCTGAAAACTAGTGCTTGCTACAAAGCCCCAAACCCTAAACTAGAGTGCCGAAACCAAGAGGCTCTCATACCTGAGAAGGCAACCCCACAGGTGAAAAAGTTCACTTGGACAAATCCTCAGGTGCTAACCCATTTCCTGCAACAGGACCTGAAGGTAGGGAGGGAGGGGAGGCCAAATCTGCTCTCAGAGCACCACACTCACTGAATAACCCGGGGCAGCGCAGCCTGCAGAGTCCAGCTGAGGAAACCTCACAGGACAAACAACCTGTTTCCTTCAACGACAACAACGACAACTGCCAGAAAAGAAACCAAGACTAAGGAAGAGGAAGAGGAGAAGGACTACCTAGAGATTATGATGAGTCTTTAGAGACTGATCAACCCATCGCAATGCAGGACCGACCCCATCTGGATCCTGATTCAAACAAACCATAAACAAAAAATTAAGTGATATTTAGGGAAATGTGAACATTAACCAGTATCTGATGATACTAAAAAAACATGCTGAATTTTTAATGGGTATAATAGTGGTATTGTGGTTTGGTTTTTCAAGAATCCTTATCTTTAGAGATGTGCACAAAAACATTTACAGATGAAAAGCTATAATGCCTGGATCTTCTAAATAACTCAGCGTGGGTGGGCAGTTGGGAGGATGGTTGAATTGAGATTGGCCGTGATCTGGTGATTGCTGGCACTAGTGGTGGGTGCACAGGAGTTCTTTCTATGTGGGAAGCGCTCCATCATTAAAGAATTTAGATAAAGAAAAGAGCCACCACTCAAATACCTGGACTTCGTGGGGATTCCGCTGCATGCCCACAGGAGGGATCTGACAGGGAGACGCTGACAGTTCCATTCGCTCAAGTATTTTATTAGTTTTGGATTTTTTTTTTTTCTTTCCTCGGACCAAGGCTTAGGTGTCAGGGAAGGTCTGAAGGCACTGGTTCACCTTCAGGGTGCTGCAGAAACTCTAGAGATAGTCTAGCAGCAGTTCTAGGCCAGCTCGGCCATCCTTTCTCACACAAGCAGAGGTCTCTCTCCTGGCCCTCCCCAGCTCACCCATCCCCAGCCACCTGTTCTGGGATACCCGCTTTGAATGGAAGGATATCACCAGGAAATGGATACCCTCCTCCCCACAGCAGTGCTCTCTGACCCTGCCCTGCCTCAACCTCCCTTCCTAAATACAGACAGACACACAGAGAGACTCCTTCCCAGCAGGAAGGCCAGCCTCATGGCAGCCTTTTGGACCTAGTATTCTGTATTTGGACCCAATATTCTGGGAGTGGAGTTTCAACGCCAAACACACGTCCTTTATTCCCTCTCAAACATGTCATCTCTTGAAGCTTCATCTGGGACATAACAAGGGCTCAGGAAGGCCATGGGTGACAATGGCACCTGGGAGCAAAGCCACACCCCCACATTTACCACCACGTCACCGTTACTGTCATCAAACCCAGGACCCCCAGCTCAGCCCAGATCTGGCTCTTCAGCCCTGTCTTAAGAAAAGGAAAAACACTTATTCCAGAGTCCAAAGCAGCTCTTGTCTGAGCCTGTACCATCCCGGCCCCTGTCCCCAGTTTATCATCCTGGAAGGAAGGAGCAAGTGGCAGCTCTGCTGAGTGTGTCTGGCAGGCATGGGCATGGAGAAAGTGGTGCCCACAGATCGATGCTGTTTGGTGGCTCAGCCACAGAAGACATTTTCTAGCAAAGTGGGCCAGCTCAAGGCGGAAGCCATGCCTGCTCTGCGCCATCTCAAGACTACCCAACCCAACTCCAAAGAGGAACAAGTGATGCGGCCCACTGGTGGCCTGAGATGCACCAACTCGCCCCAACTCACTTCAGGAAGGCACACTCAAACTAAAGCAATTCCAGTGAGAAAAATCCTACCTTCACTGAAATTATCTAGAGTCTGGGGCCTGAATGATATAAAATACACCCTTAGTTCCCTACTCTGCTTTTGTAGAGGAGACTTGGCCTCAGCCCCAGCCCAGAGAAGTGGCCTCGGCTACATGGAATGGGGTATGAATTCATTCATATTCCTGGGCGAATGATCTCTTAAGCTGGCAGGGAGGCATGGGAGGCCTTTCTTCTGGCCAGGAAACGGTCTCCTTCCTCACATACTTTTCATCTTACCTTAGCCCCACGCTGGCAGCAGTCAAGAATTCGGCCTAAAATAAAAGAGGCCAGGGAAACAACTCAGCTACAAGGATCCAGTCAGAGAGTGGGGTTGGAGGAAGCCAGCTCAGAGGAAGATGAGTGTTGATTTTCATCTTAGATGCTCTCGAGCCCCTGGTTCTAAAATTGGAAGGTGCAGAATCCCCTTGTGCAGAAGTATCTGATGGCCACACTGGTAAGCTCGCGGCTCCGAGCCTTCTGCAAGCCACCAATCACCTCCAATATTACCAGGCACACACCCTCCCCACTCTGGCTTGCTGTATAGACAGAGAATGAGGGGATAACATTTTTTTCCCTCTCAGTCTGTTTTCCAAAAAGAAAAAAGAAAAAATTCAAGCTGAAGGGAGGGGGAATGACTGGCACCTGGCCCTTCTGCATGACGGGTCACGATGGTCACACAGGGCCGGGTGCAGGCCTAGAAAGATCCACAGAAGTAGGCAGGGACTTGGGGGGTGAGAGTGGTGTCCCCTGCTTCTAACCAGTTACCAAAGCAACCTCTCAGGACAAGAATTCCAATACCACCTTCTCCTCTGCACAGTTCTCCAACATATAAACTCAGGGCTCACTCTAGTCTAGATTACATTCCTGATGCAGTGCTGAAAGCACCCCCAAACCCGAATTTTATTTCTGGATCCAGTTATATCATTCCTCCCAACTTCCCAAACAGGCAAGGGGGTGACCACAGCCATTGTGAATCGCTTTTCTTTTTTGTGAATGAACAGGAAGGAAGACACAGAGACACACACTCGTGGGGAAACAACCTTTGCGAGAGTTGAAGTTAGGCCACATTCTCTCAAATTCGCATAGAGAGGAAGAAGGGAAATGAAGGGGAAACAATACTGGAATGGTGGAAAGGAAACACACACACACACACACACACACACACACAGAGAGAGAGAGAGAGAGAGAGAGAAAGGTTTGGTAGCCCTCTCATTACAAGTTGGTTGGGCATAATGTAAACACACTTCTGCCTTGCTTAATCACAGAGTGCCGCCCGTTTAGGTTTCAAAGGCAGCAGTAAATTGGGCGTAGCTGAGTGGAGGCTAAAAATTAACCAGCCATCTCTGTTTCAATTTGTAAGAAAACAAAAGCGGAAAGAAATTATAAAAAGGGAAAGGGTAAGGGAAAAAAAGGAACAGAGGAGGAGAACTAAACCACCCTGACCCAAAATGCAGGGTAAAACTGGAAAAGCAAAGAGAAGCAGAACTACTTGGAACACAAAAGGAAAAGGAGATTTTACAGAGTTTTTTATTTGTTTGTTTGCTTGTTTAAGATCTCTTCCACAGCAACACTGCTCCCTGCCACGCCTGTGCCCCGAGAAAGCCTCTCTGCTCCCCAGCAGAGTGCCAGGGCTGTGGGCATCCATCCTGAGGCCTTGCCACTTTAGCTGAAATAAGGAGAAGGGAAAGAGCTCAAGGAATCTCGTGCTTGTTTTCACTCTCTATGAAATCAAATTACTTTCATACTCTCTGACAGCCAAATCCCAGCCAAAACAGCTCCCGCCTGAGTATTTAGGCCACAGAATCTGTCCACTACTGTCTTCTCTCCTCTTTTCTGTTCATTCAGTCTCATATCCCAGGGTTTCACATGCCCCTTCTCTCCACCGAACTCCTGCCCATCCCGCTTGTACCAAACCCATTTTTTCCTGGGACTGGAGGTGAAGCTGCAGTAAAACTAGCACCTGCCCCTCGATACTTCTTCTGACTCATTTTAATAAGAGCAACTACTGGTTTGCTGTTGTTGTTCATCTCAAACTCTCACCATCATGGATAATTCTGGGGGCATCATGTCCCCATCCTAAGACCTGCAGCATCTTTCTGATCAGATAAGTCCTCCAAAGATGGAGATGCACAAAGTCGATACCATGCCCAGGGAGCAGAGGAGGAAGAATAGAACAGGTGTGGGGAGACAGAAGACAGGAAAAAGGAAAAAGGCCCATAGTACATGTTGCAGGCCCCGCAGGACGGGCATACACCAGTTAGGCCCGTGGTGAGTTATCGCTTGGAAACTAGAGGAACAATAAACAGAACAAATGCCAGCAAGGAAAATAAAATGAGGGGGAAAAATGGTTGAGAACGACCTACCCGGAGTGTGGACAAAGTAAGCCAGATAAAGATCCAGTTCTTTGATTGTGACTCCAATGTGATGTGGCTGGACGCACAGGCCGGGGTTCGAGCACTGAGGCGACTTGTAGAGCCGCTCCCCATCAGTACTTTCCAGGGGGATCCCCTTAAACAAAATCACCATGACCAGGTCCAGCCGCCACACCTTGTCAGCCTGGCGCAGGCAGTCAATCCGCCGGATCTTGCCCTTCTGGTCGGGGTTGGAGAGCACGCAGCAGGGGGGCTTCTTGCCCGTGATGGTCAGCACGAAGTCCTCGCGGAACTCGGGCCGGATGTCCTTGCGCAGCTTGGCCAGCAGCCGGGATGCCCACTTCTGCTTGATCTCGGGCTTCTCGCCCAGCAGCTCGTCCTTCACCGCCCGCTCCTCGTCCTTTGACATCCGCTTTTCATGCTTCTTGAAGTACTTGCGCTTCCGCGCCTGCAGGTTGAACCAGGTGTAGGAGAAAGCGCGGACGTGAGGCAGCAGTGCCTCGATGAACGGGTGGAACTCATCCTGCAGGCGGCAAGCCGGGAGCATGCGGGGCGAGGGAGGACGGGAGGAGGGGAAGACGGGATGAGGGGGAAAGAGAGAAGGAGAAAAGCAGCGTTAGAAGGGGGGGCACAAGGAAAACCGCCTTCTCCTCCTCCTCCCTCCCCCCAACAATTTTCTCTTGCGATTGTTCTACAAAAGTGTGGTTTGAAGCCACCACCAGCTTCGCCAGCCACTTGCTCCCATCTCAGCCTCAGCAGCCAGATAGAGGCACCGGGAGACTCTACACACACCTATTCTCTCTCTCTCTCCCTCACTCACTCACACACACGCGCACAGACAACGTTGCCGTCCACACACACACGCTGCTGGTATCCCCGCCAGGCTCTGTCGCGCCCATGACATCTCCATGTTCTATCGCAGCCGTGAACTCCTGTCAGCTCGCCCCGGCGCAGTGTCCGTCTGCACAGACGCCCGTGGACGCACACGCGGGGGCGTGCGGGGCCGCCTCTGGTCCCCGACACCGTCGATTTTTGGCCGCCCCCAAGAAGAGAGAAAATGACATCCACGAGCAAGCGAGTGAGGAAACAGATCAGGCTTCCCTCTCCCCAGGCTGTTTTCATTTTCTTTTCTCCTGATCCAGTTGGAACATCCACCCCAGCATTTTTTAATCAGACCTAAATCCTAAATATGTGATTTCAGCTTTGTTATCGACACCAATACTAATGTTAATCACAGTAATAATGAACAAAACACTTCTTGTTAGCACAAATAAGGTGCTTGTCTCGGCCACATTAGGGTTAAAAGCTACATGGGTCTTCTTGCGACCCCTTCCCCAGCCTCCCACAACCCCTTCACCCTCTTTCCCACTCAGTCAGGTGACAGAAGGATGGGCTCTCTCGGTTTTGTTTGTTTTTTTTTTTTTTTTTTGGTTGTTTGCTTGTTTGAAGTTTAAATAATAATTGATTTCTGTTTACAAAAATAAAACTGGAAAAAATTAAATAATTACCATTGATCTGAAGCACCCGGCAAAGCCCAACGCCCGATTCTGAGATTCTGGACTCAAAAGAGTTGTGAGTTGGGGGCGGGTGGGGGGAGGGGGGAGGAGGAGGAGCAGGGGAGGAAGGTAAATGTTTTAAAGGGGGTTATTATTGGTGTTCTGGGGAATAGGGGCCGGGCTTGGGTGGATTCTCAAACCCTTCCCCCTCCTCCCCCCCCCATGCTCCATTGCACAGAAGGGGGAAATTAATATTTTTTTTGAAAAGGAGCAAAAAGAAAGAAAGGTCAGGGATAGCAAGCAGAGAGAGGGAGCGAGCCGGTTGCCACACACGCCAGGTAAACAAAAGCCAACAAATTTTTTTTTCAATTTCTTCCCCTGTGCATCCTCTTCCAGTTAAAAAAAAATGCAAAATTTAAAAATCAAAACCAGCCTCCCACCATCTCCCCGCAACCAACAACGCACCCCACCCCACCCCCCGTGCAAAACAAAAACAAAAACAAAACCCAGGAGGGAAAAAGCGGCAGCTGAAGAAAAAGGCTTTCGGCTTTGGCAGCGACACAGGGGTGTAAACTTCGAGCTGCCTGATCGGAGGAAAAGGGGGAGCTCGCAGATTCCCGGGGAAGAGGACGAGTTCTGACCGGCTGCAGACCGTTGCTGGCAGACGCGTGCAAAAGAGAGAGAGGGAGTGAGGGAGGGAGGAAAGGAAGCAGGGGGGGAGGGAGAGATCGAGGATCGAGGGAGGACGTGGATGGGATGGGGCGTGTGTGTGAGTGTGCGCGTGTGTGTGCACACTGCTTGGGTTTTTGGGGTGTTTTTTTTTTTGCTCCTTTTCTCTCTCTCAAACTCCCTCTCTCTCTCTCCTTTCAGGCTCAATCCCCATCCATTTGCTTGTGCCAAGCCAGTAAAAAGGGGTGGGGGGAGAAAGAGACAGAGAGAGAGAGAGAGAGAGAGAGAGAGAAGGATCCACCTATTTGGCAAAGAGACATCTGCGAGCAGCCAATGGCTGCGTCCAAGGGGAGGAGGGAACCGGGTGAGCAGGGAGGGTGGGGAGAGCCCCCGGCAGTTGGAGACCAAAAACAATTTGCCCAATCGACAAGTTCACGTCTAATGAACAAGCAAAGTCCAGCAGTTATGAATTTTTCATTCCAGGCTCCCACTCGGGTCCATTTGGCAGCAGCCACCCAGCAAATCTGGGGGTGGGGTGGGGCAGTGCAGGGGAACTGGGATTGTGGAAGACTCGAAATTTTTTTTTAAGCCTGAAAAATAAATAAATAAAGGCCTGACTCCGGGCGGGCTGGCGGGCGGGAGCCCCAGAAGGCCTTGGGGAAGCAGCTGCGCCTTCTCTCTGTGTTTTGGTTTCAGTCTTTCTCTTGGGCCTGCACACTCTCTTTTTCTGTTTCTATTTCTTTCTTTCTTTTTTTTTTTTCTTCCTATGGAGCACACAGGGGCGAGTGGAAGTTTTCCTCCCTGGCCACATACACACGAGCCTGCAGTGCTATGAATAGAAATAAGAAGAAAGCTCAGAAAGTGTCCATGCCAGCAGTACTTCCAGGGCAGGGATCTGGTGCCCAGGGTACTGCCACCTTGTGATGCCCCCAGGTCTGGCTGCTGAAAGAGCACTCTCAGACAAGGCGGAGGCCAGCACCCCACATGTCCCTCCCTTCTCCCCCAGCCCCCAGCAAGCTCAGCCTCCTCCTTCGGCCCACACCCAGCCACGCACGCTCCATTAGCGGTGACGAGGGATGCCAACGCAACACAGCTCGGCTCGAGAAACTGCAACAGTTTATTAAAATAGCCTCCTGTCACAGCACTCCGCCTGACAAGCTCTACACGCAGGCACAAACAACAGCCAGACCCGGGGAGAAGTGACAAAGCCAAAAAGATGGACACTACCTCTGAGCAGAGGCAAGGAATCTAACCAACGCCCCTCACCACTGCACAGGCATTTAATTCTCCAGATCTGCCCTCTCCAGTTGACCTGAGATTCGTTTTCTTACCTGTCTCCCAAATCAATTTAGACTAAAGGGCCCAAACCCTAGCAGTGCAAAGTGCAGAAGTATAAAATGAGAAACCCAAATGAAAAAGAAAAGAGCTAAGAAAGGACACAACAAAGAACACCAAAGGGCTCTATCAAAAACAGGCCACCTGGGGGAAATCAAGTCACAGAGAAGGGACCCACCGGAGAGCCCCTGCTCTGGTCCTCCACTTGGGACCTTCCTCACAGCAGGCAGAAAGGGTGACCACTGGGGAGGGGAGTCCCCCTTCTGAGGAGGTCTCTCCAGTTAGAGCTATGGAGCAGCCATGCTTGAGGCCTTCGAAACACAGTAAGAAGGAAAT
>NW_026652287.1:46115481-46125957 GCF_009828535.3 Hylobates moloch | reverse complement strand
CACACAAGAGACCGCCCCTCCCTGACAAATGAACACACACACCTAATCACACACACTGACATGGCCTGACACACAGACTCACATCTCTGACACAAGTTTACAGGGACTCCCCCTTCCCCGATACACACACATACACACACCTAGTCACATTAGTCACATATACTAACATGGCCTCACATAGACACAGTCTGGGCCTCCCCACTGTGCCTGAGGCCGCCACGCCACCGAGGCAAGGCTGTGGAGCAGGGAATCGATACGTCCTTAAAAATTCAAGGGTTTCTCGTAAACAGAAACTTTTAACACCGTTTAAAGTTTCAAGAGTGCTGCGGCTGCCTGCCTCCACACCACCGCTGCCCCAGAAGGGGGAGGGGGCTTCCAGGGGCGGACGGGGGAGGAGTTGGAAGGGGGGGGCGCAGAGGGGAAGGGGCGGGGCCCCATGGGGGGCTGGGAGCGGTAAGGGGCTGGAGGAAGGGCCAGAAAGGGATTTGGGGATCAAGGGGGCTGGGCCCCTGAGTGGATGGTTCTGGAAAGGGGTAGAGGACAGAATGGGGGTCCAGGTGTAGGGAGGGGAGGGGAGCTGGAAGAGGCAGAGGGGATGAACGGAAAAGGGTCTGGGGGCTTTTGAGGGGCCCTAGAGAGGCTGGGATGTCTAGGAGAAGGAGTTGGGGACATGCGGGCTTTGGGGGAGTGATGGGGGATGGAGGCAGGGCGGGGCCTCGGATGGCTGTGGAAAGGAGCAGAGGCAATGTCTGGGGGATCTGCGGGGCCTGGGTGAAGGGGACAGCAGAGCAGTGTGGGTCTGTGGGGGGACTGAGGGGGAAGCTGTGGGAAAGGGCCCGGGGAGGTGTGAGACCCTTCATGGAGCTGGGGGCTTGGAGGATCTTGAGAGCCAGGCAGATCCTGCCCACCCCCCTGCAAATGGCTGTGAAGGGGCACATGGCTCAGAAACCCCAACTCCGGCTGCCCTACCCCACCTGCCAGCCTGTGCTCCAGCCCTGACCACCAGCCCCCAGGCCCCGGGCTCCTGGGCTGATGGTCCCTCATGACCTTCCTGGTCCTTGCACCTGGCCCAGACCTAGGCTCTGCTCAAACCATCAACCCAGCCCCACTGCACACACCATGCCCATCCTTCATCCACACACACAACACCCAGCCTTCACACACACACAAAACACTCATACTTCATCCACACACACAATGCCCATCCTTCACCCACACAAATAACACCCAGCCTTCATCCACACACACAACACCTATCCTTAATTCACATACACAACACTCATCCTTCATCCACACGCACAACACCCATCCTTCACTGATACACATGCACAACACCCATCCTTCATTCACACACACAACATCCATCCTTCATTGACACACATGCAAACACTCAGCCTTCACTGACACACATGCACAACATCCATCCTTAATCCACACACACATCAGCTTTGCACAAGCACACACAACGCCCATCCTTTCACATGCACACACACAACACCCATCCTTCATCCACACACACAACACCCATCCTTCCATATGCACACACACAACACTCATCCTTCCATTTGCACACACACAACACCCAGCCTTCCATCACACACACAACACCCAGCCTTCCTTACGCACACACACAACAACCAGCCTTCCACACACACACACAACACCCAGCCTTCCATACGCACACAAACACCCCCAGCCTTCCATAGGCACACACACAACACCCAGCCTTCCATATGTACACACACACACCCCCAGTCTTCCATACTCACACACACAATACTCGGCCTTCCATATGCACACACACACCCCCAGCCTTCCATACACACACACAACACCCAGCCTTCCATACACACATACACACACACACACCCAGCCTTCATCCACACACACAACACCCAGCCTTCCATACGTACACACACAACACCCATCCTTCATCCACACATACATGACACCCAGCCTTCATCCACACACATATCTCTCCTACTTTTTTTTTGTTTTTTTTTTTGAGACGGAGTCTCGCTCTGTCACCTGGGCTGGAGTGCAGTGGTGCGATCTTGGCTCAGTGCAAGCTCCGCCTCCCGGGTTCACACCATTCTCCTGCCTCAGCCTCCCGAGCAGCTGGGACTACAGGCACCCGCCACCACGACTGGCTAGTTTTGTTTTTGTATTTTTAGTAGAGGGGGGTTTCACCACGTTAGCCAGGATGGTCTCAATCTCCTGATCTTGTGATCCGCCTGTCTCAGCCTCCCAAGTGCTGGGATTACAGGCGTGAGCCACCGTTCCCGGCCATCTCTCCTTCATTTTTTTTTTTTTTTTTTTTTTTGAGACGGAGTCTCGCTCTGTCGCCCAGGCTGGAGTGCAGTGGCGCAATCTCGGCTCACTGCAAGCTCCGCCTCCCGGGTTCACGCCATTCTCCTGCCTCAGCCTCTCCGAGTAGCTGGGACTACAGGCGCCTGCCACCACGCCCGGCTAATTTTTTTTTGTATTTTTAGTAGAGACGGGGTTTCACCGTGGTCTCGATCTCCTGACCTCGTGATCCGCCCGCCTCGGCCTCCCAAAGTGCTGGGATTACAAGCGTGAGCCACCGCGCCCGGCCTCTCCTTCATTTTTACACACACAACACACTCTTCATTCACACCCACACAACACTCATCCTTCATTCACACACACAAACTTCTTCTTCCATTCATACACACAGGACACCAGACTTCCAAAGGTGCACACACACACATCCTTCACACACACAGTCACGGACTCTATCACACTCAGTATCACACCAGAACACCTATTTCCTTATTCATTCACACACACAACTCATCCCTCCATTCACACACAAAAACACACACTTAACACACACACTTCCATTTGTATACACATATTCCTCCCATAACACCCTCCCCATGTACACGCCACACACTCACACACTCTTCCTTGTATTCAAACACAACTCTTACACCACATCCACACTCACGCAGACAAGACACTCTCACACTCACACACACATCCTCAAAGTTCTTTCCCCACACTCAGCACCCCTCCTCTACACTGACAGCACCCTCCTACACACACACACACACACACACACACACACACACTCTCTTCCTCACTCTGCTCGCCTCCACAACTGCAATGGGAAGAATTTATGGGAAGGCAGAGGGACTGCCAGAGAGGGCAGCGCTGCCCCTCCCTGTCCCCCGCTCCCCGGAGCCCAAGTATTAGGGTACACCTGGCCTTTGAGAAATCTCACGGGAGGAGGGTGCTGCCAGGGGGCTGGGCACAGCTGGCGTGCCACAGCTGGAATCCCCCACATTCCTCTCTGCCAGGCTGCCCACCTGGCTGTGGCTGGCAGCAGGTGTGTTCCTACCATGCAGGTGTGTTGGGGGAGGAGGAGGAGCAGGAAGCGGCAGCCAGGCCCATGGCACTACCTGGTCAGATGCTGCGGGCAGTGTGGGTGTGGGTAGGGGGGAGGGCTGAAACATCTGGGCTCTGGCAGCCACATTCCGGGGCACAGAAGGTGGGGCTGGGCAACGTGAGGCTCCAGGGCTGCTTGGCAACTGAGCAGGGCTCTTGGGCGAGGTGGGCAAACATCTGGCATGTAGCATAGGCAGGGAGCCAGGCCATGGGTGCTGCCAGGCTGGGAGAAAAGGGTGCTGTAGGCACCCCCAGTAGGGCCTGGATATCCCCACTCCCACCAAGAGGGCCTGATGTCCCCGTACTTAGCGTGGTAGGCATGATCTGTGCTCCGGGCCTGGGGTCCTAGCCTTGAACTCACTGTCTGCTTTCCAGGGCGATCTAGAAGCCCCTATTAGGGACTCAGTCTGGGGAGTTACAGGTTGTTGCTTCTAAGGCACACCTTGAGGGACACCCACAACCACACCACACACATGTGGATGCAGACACCAGACTCTCACTATCACACTCACTCAGGGGCACCCAACATACACAGGCACACTCAGACACACAGAAATACAGACCCTTCTCCTTCCCTCTCCCCTCCCCCATCTTCCTCTCCTCCTCTGTTTCCACAGATAAAATCCAGAATGACACACAGACACAGGGTCACCCAGATACCATCACACACCCTTCTAGAATATCACACAGACATACAAACACACACAGTCACGCCAAAAATCCCACACAGGCCTTCCCAGAGCCACCCACAGAGTGACAGCCAGGTCATACACACAAAGATCTTCACCATCATATAGATCCCCATAGAGACCCAGACAATACACCAAGTTGCAAAGACACACACAGACACACAGTCACATGGACTCCCAGAATCTCATGCTGAGCCCAGTTACACAGGTACACACAGGCCACACTAAGTCACACAGGTTCACAAAAATCTCACACAGGACTGCACGTACCCGATGGGTCACACACGTTGATGTTCTCAAAATCATCCACAGATATAGCACACAAAAAGTCACTCAAAGGCCAGGCGCCATGGCTCACGCCTACAATCCCAGCACTTTGGGAGGCCGAGGCGGGTGGATCAATTGAGCCCAGGAGTTCAAGACCAGCCTGGGCAACATAGTGGGACCCTGTCTCTATAAAAAATTTATAAATTTTCCAGGCATAGAGTGTGCATCTGTGGTCCCAGCTAATCTGGTGGGAGGGTCACTTGAGTCCGGGAGGTTGAGGCTGCAGTGAGCACTCCAACCTGGGCAACGGAGTGAGAACCTATCTCAAAAAAAGAAACAGGCCGGGTGCAGTGGCTCATGCCTGTAATCCCAGCACTTTGGGAGGCTGAGACGGGTGGATCACCTGAGGTCAGGAGTTTGAGACCAGCCTGGCCAACATGGCAAAACCCCATCTCTACTAAAAATACAAAAATTAGCAGGGCATGGTGGCGCACACCTGCAGTCCCAGCTACTCAGGAGGCTGAGGCAGGAGAATCACTTGAACCCGGAAGGCAGAGATTGCAGTGAGCCGAGATTGCGCCACTGCACTCCAGCCTTGGTGACAGAGTGAGACTCCGTCTTGAAAAAAAGAAAAAAGAAAAAAGAAACAAAAAGTCACACAAAGATATCTAGATCATGCACACACACAGGGAAACACAGACACACACTCACACTTGCCCAGGCAGCACAGCCTGATCAGGGCCTCCTGTGGCTGTCGCTCATCTGGAGACGAAAGGGAAGGAGTTGGGGAAATGTTTCATTTGCAGCGGGCCAGCCAGAGACCCACCCGCCCTGGAAACCTGGCCCTGGCTCCTGAATGGAGCCTCTGTGCGCTGCCGCTGGGGCCGCCAGCAATGCTCAGCCGTCCCAGGGTGTGGGTATCAGAGGGGGTGAGTCGGCCACACTGAGTTCCTGGCCAAGCCACGTATGCTGGGAACCTGGGGCCTCTAGGGCCACCCAGCCAGAGGCCAGAGTCCCCTAGACCAGAGAAGCACATCCCACCCCACCCCCTGCTGGTCCCAGCTGCATCTAGAGGCCACTCCTCCAAACCCAGCCTTTGGAGGGGAAGATGGAGGGAGGAGGGTCTGTGCCCCAGCTGGCATCGGATCTCCAGGTGTCCCAGTCTCAGGCTGACGTGCGGCCCCTGGCAAGGCAGCTGCCAGTCCCATGCCAGGAGCCCCCTCACTCCAGCACCCGGCTCCCTGTGCAGCCTGGAAGTGAGGGTAGGACAGTCATAGCCCTTTGGTTCAGATCATCAAACACAATCACTGTCACACCTTCAACCACACAAAGATCCACGCAGTCACTGCCACAGTGTCACCTGCACAGCAACACCATCACACCCTCAGCTACTCTGTCACATGAAGAACTACGGTCACACCCTTGACAATTCTGGTGACACACACCTCAGCTGCACGGTCTCACACATCCTCACAGGAACCCCGACCCTCTGACCCTCACACCACATCAGCGTCACACTGGCCAGCAGAGGCACACTGACATACTCAGTCCGCATGTCCCTGCAGCTGTGCTAGCCACGTGGCCACACGGAGTCACCGCCCCACCCAGTCACTAGGAGGAAAAGCAGCTCTGACCACTGCCTCCCCAGGGTGCAGACCGCAGCTGTCCCTTGATCAAGGTTTGAACCAACCCAGTTATTCCAATAGCACCATAACACACCCTTGTTGTCACTGTGTCACAGAGCAGGCAGCCAGTAGGTACAGATCACTGGTCACAGTCACTCCAATAGCACACACTCACAGTCTCCCTTTTGCAGGTGACAGGTACACATCTCACTCACACTGCCACACAACGCCCACAGTCCCCGGACCAAGGAGCTACAATGCAACCGTGGGTGACAGCCTCACCACGATTACAAGGACAGCCTGTCACACAACAGTCATTCTCCCAGTGCCTGTCACAACATTGAGACAGCCCCTTAGCCGTCCACACAAGCAGCCAGGCATGCTGACTGGGCCCCCACGATTGTCCCTAGGACACCCCCGCTCCCGAGTCTTGGAAACAGGGACAGACACACGCCGACACCCCCCCTCCTTTGCAGTCAGTATGGGCAGAGCAGGGAGGGGGACTAATGGACGCGCAGCTGTTGGCAGTGGGTGCCAGCCCCCCCACCTCATGAATATTCATCAGCTGGGGCTCTCCTGAACCTGTGGGGAGTCGGAGGTCCCAGGCAGCTGGTCACCCCCTTCCATGCCAGGAGGCCCCCAGGTGGGGGAGGGAGACTCGGCCAGGTCCCCGAAGTCCTCAGAACCCACACCAAGTTCCACACAGAAGCACATGTGAGTTTGTGAACACAGACCCCCTGACACGCAAACAACATTCACACAAACTCACAATCACACCCAACAACACAGCCATCCACCATCACAGACACACATACACCCATACACACACACACCAGGCATGCAAACACAGCCACACATACCACAACCAAACCATAGACACCCACCACACACACACGCCAGACATGCAAACATGGTACACACACAGTCACATGAACTCACAACCATACAACCACACCCAAACCACAGACACCCATCATACACATACACACACCAGACATGCAAACATGGGTTCAGTTACATGAACTCACCACACCCAAATTACAGACACCCACCACACACACACACACACACACACACACACACCAGACATGCAAACATGGGACACATAGTTCCCCGAACCCACAACCGCACCCAAACCACAGACACCCATTATACACGCACACACCAGACAGGCAAACAGGGGGTGCACAATCACAGGACCACAAACACACGGACACACTATCACACACAAATAACACCAGCTAATACCATCACACACAGGCGTGCAAATACGAACACACACACTTCCAAACACATGGGCCCCCAAGTCACCCCCAAATTACAACCAACCACTTCTCAACTTCTCATAAAACACCCACACAAGCGCACAAACATGGACCCACAAATTCACACACACATATATCCACTGACTCATGCAAACTCAGATACACAACCATCCCCAAGGAGCACCGCTGCCTTCTTCCCCTTTCTCCCTTTCTCCTTCTCTCTTTCACACTGCGATCTAGCTTTGCCCATCGCCCCCGTTTTACAGATGGGGATACTGAGGCACTAAGCAGCTGAAGGCCCCTTGAAGCGGGGAGGACCGCCCCTTCTGACTCCGTGCAGAGGCTACTGCCGCGCGCCCCCTGCTGGCCTGGCCCCTCCCTGCAAGAGCGCGCGGGACGGCGGCGCGCGCGACGGGCACGCGCCTGACGTAACCATGGCATCCTCTTGGCACGCGCGGCCCGCGCGCAGGGAGGGCGGGGCGGGCGCGTTGCCATGGCGCCGGCGGCCCGCGTGAATGGGGCATTGTTCGCCGCGGCGCCCGGGCCGGGCCGTCCCGGACCCACCCGGACCCATTTGGGCCGACAGAGACGGGGAGACCGGGATGGGGAGAGACAGAGAAATGGGGAGAGTAAAGGGGGAGAGACTAGAGATGAGAGAGACGAAGACGGGGAGAGACAGAGAAATGGGGAGAGAAAAAAGAGAGACAGGGAGAGACCAGAGATGGGAGACCCAGAGATGCGGAGAGAGATGGGAAGAGACAGGGAGACCTGGTGGGAAGAGACAGAGATGGGGAGAGATGAAAAGACACTGGGAGGGCCGGAGAAAGCTGGAGAGATTGAGAGAGAAAGGGATGGGAAAAGAAACAGATGAGAGAGGCCGAGCGCAGTGTAATCCCAGCACTTTAGGAGGCCGAGGCGGGCGGATCACGAGGTCAGGAGATCGAGACCATCCAGCCCAACATGATGAAACCCTGTCTCTACTAAAATACAAAAAATTAGCCGGGCGTGGTGGTGCGCACCTGTAGTCCCAGCTATTCGGGAGGCTGAAGCAGGAGAATCTCTTGAACCCGGGAGGCAGAGGTTGCAGTGAGCCAAGATCTCCCCACTACACTCCAGCCTGGCGACAGAGTGAGACTCCATCAGAAAGAAAGAAAGGAGAGAGAGAGACAGAGAAAGAGAGGAAAGAGAGAGAGAGAGAGAAAGAAAAAGAAAGAAAGAAAAAGAAAAGAAAAGAAAGAGAGAGAGAAAGGGGGAAAGAAAGAGAGATGAGAGAGATGGGGAGAGAGAAGAGATGGGGAGACAGGGAGATGGAGAGACATGGGGACTGGATATGGAGAGACAGAGATGGGGAGAGACAGAGACATGGGGAAAGCTGGAGAGACTGAGAGACAGAGAAATGGGGGGAAAAAGATGGGAGAGACAGGATGAGAGAAGAGATGCGGCGACAGAGAGATGGAGAGAGACAGGGAGACCAGGCAGGGAGAGGCAGATAAGGAGACACTGGGAGAGAAAAAAGACAGGAAGAGACAGAGATAAAGGGAGAGAGGAGGCCGAGCATGGGGGCTCACACCTGTAATCCCAGCACTTTAGGAGGCCAAAGTGGGCGGATCATTTGAGTTCAGGAGTTCAAGACCAGCCTGGCCAACATGGAGAAACCCGTCTCTACTAAAAATACAAAAATTAGCCGGGTGTGGTGGTACGTGCCTATAATTCCAGCTACTCGGGAGGCTGGCGCACGAGAATTGCTTGAACGTGGGAGGTGGAGGCTGCAGTGAGCAGAGATGATGCCACTGCACTCCAGCCTGGGTGACAGAGCGAGACTCTGTCTCAAAATAAATAAATAAATAAACAAGAGAAAAAAGGGGGAGAGATAGGGAGATGAGAGAGACAGGGAAAAATTAGGAGAAAAGGAGAGAGATGGAAAGAGACATAAACAAGACAAGATTTAGGGCTGGGAAGAATGGACAAGAGGAGATAGAGTGGGAGAAATGAGACACAAAAGGGGAAAGAAGGCCGGGCACAGTGGCTCATGCCTGTAATCTCAACACTTTGGGAGGCTGAGGCAGGCAGATCACGAGGTCAAGAGTTCGAGACCAGCCTGACCAACATGGTGAAACCCCGTCTCTACTAAAAATACAAAAATTAGATGGGTGTGGTGGCATGCGCCTGTAATCCCAGCTACTCGTGAGGCTGAGGCAGGAGAATCTCTTGAACCCGGGAAGGTGGAGGTTGCAGTGAGCCAAGATCATGCCACTGCACTCCAGCCTGGGCGACAGAGCAAGACTGTGTCTCAAAAAAAAAAAAAAAAAAAAAAAAAAAAAAAAAAAAAAAAAGGCCGGGCGCGGTGGCTCATGCCTGTAATCCCAGCACTTTGGGAGGCCAAGACAGGCAGATCACGAGGTCAGGAGATCAAGACCATGCTGGCTAACATGGTGAAACCCCGTCTCTACTAAAAATACAAAAAAAATTAGCTGGGCGTGGTGGAGGGCGCCTGTAGTCCCAGCTACTCAAGAGGCTGAGGCAGGAGAATGGCGTGAACCTGGGAGGCGGAGCTTGCAGTGAGCCGAGATCGCACCACTGCACTCCAGCCTGGGCGACAGAGCAAGACTCCGTCTCACACACACACACACAAAAAGGTGGGGAAAGAGACAGAAGAGAGATAAAGACAGAGACAGAGATAGAGAAAGACATGGGGAATCCAAGAGGGAGAAACAATGGGAGAGACCTGAAAGGTGGAGAGAAACACACCAATGAGGAAGGACAGGTGGAGGGAGAAGACCACGGAGAGGCAGAGCCCAGGGGCAAGATGGGAGAGGAAGGGCTGGGCTGAGAGACGGGACAGGACCAGTCAGCCAATACCCCTGGACCCTCCTTGCCTGGTGTGCTATGCTTAGCAATGGGAAAAATCAGGGGATGGGGGGTTGGGTGCGGTGGCTGACGCCTGTTATCCCAGCACTTTGGGAGGCCGAGCCGGGTGGATCATTTGAGGTCAGGAGTTCAAGAGTAGCCTGGCCAACATGGTGAAACCCTGTCTCTACTAAAAATACAAAAATTAGCCGGGCAGTAGTGGTGGACACCTGTAATCCCAGCTACCCGGGAGGCTGAGGCAGGAGAATCTCTTGAGCCTGGGAGGCAAAAGTTGCAGTGAGCTGAGATTGCACCATCGCACTCCAGCCTGGGCAACAGAGTGAGACCCTGTCTCAAAAAAAAAAAAAAAAA